>NC_143065.1:15380681-15683712 GCF_052426305.1 Pelodiscus sinensis | reverse complement strand
ATGTGGAAATAGAAAGCATGCACTGTGTTTAAATCTGGAAATCATGCTGTCCCAAAAGTACCCATGAAGAGAAACTGATTAGCAAAAAGACTTCAAATCTACACAAGATCTTGATGTATAAAAGACAAAAAGTAGACAGGTAGTTTGAGGCAAATAAACAATGCATGAACAAGAGTGATTAAAAGTTTATGATGGCTTATCTGTAGAAGCATGTATGTTCCACATACAGCCAGCTACATAAATAATACCACTTTTAAGAATATATCTGTATTTCTCAACCTGTTTAACAAATATACCAATTCATATATACAGACTAAAGAATAAAAATGGCATATTGCAAGGAGATATCAAATGTTAATTTTTCCCATCTATAATTAGCATCTTCTTCAAAAATATTCAAAATCATTCCATTACAATTTCACTAGAGGATGTGCCCCCTGCTCACTATGGTCATAAAACCCATCTTGGCCAGGGATGGCCCGGGGGTGAGGCTGCTCTGGCTTTTCCCTCCTTCCCCCCCAGCCACCGGGGTGGCCCTGGCTCTTCTCCCACAGCCATCGGGGAATGTCTGAGGCTGCCCCAGCCATGGCTTCTCCCCCAGCCCCAGCCACTGGGGAGGGTCTGAGGCTGTCCCAGCTCTTGGCCCCTACTCCAACCAGACCCAGCTCTTGGCCCTCCCAAACGTACATACGTACATGCATGCGTGTGTGTGTGTGTGTGTGTGGCTGCGCCAGGCACGGCTCTCCCCCTGGGTGCTGGGAGTGGGGACTGGGCCAAGGCTGAGACTGGCACAGCTCTCTCCCCAGCTTCCTGGGGGTGGGGGTGGGGTGGGAGGTGCTAGGCTGAGGCTGCATTGAGGTTGCACTGGGCCCTGCTCTTTCCCCCACCCCTCGGCTTCTGGGAATGGGGGCTGTGCTCAGGTTGAGGCCTCACCAGTCCCAGTCTCTCCCCACCCCTCTGCCACCAGGGAGGGTTGGGCCAAGTCCGTGGCAGCTACGGCTCTCCTCCTAGCTGCTGGAAAGGGGAGGAGAGGATGGGGCCACGGGCAGCCCCAGCTTGCCACGTTTGTCCTGAGGAAGGTCAGGTTGGGAGTGGGTGGGGCTTGGCTCCTGTGGACCACGAGTGACGTGATGATGTCATTCTGTTGTCCTACAGGGAAATATATATATATATATAGAGAGAGAGACAGAGAGAGAGAGAGAGAGAGAGAGAGAGAGATTAGCTGAGAAATCATATTTTAATACATCTTCCATTAATACCCCAGCTCAGGTTTCATGAATAGCTGGCTAGGTTTTACATCATAGCCATTTCCTTTTGAGGGGTATTCTATGAAGGATTCATTGTTTTAAAACCCTCCCTTTTTCATCCTCTTAAGTATTCCATTATGTGACTTGTGCTTCCAGATTATTTCTGTATCACTGCAGTGCCTGGTTGCTCTCTTGCAATTAAAGGTCTGTCAGTATTTCCATAATAAACCCCCTATTTTAAATCATTGCCATCTCAAAACAGTAGTAATTCAAAATGAGTTTCATTCCTCACCATTGCATTTTGTTGTATATAATGACGTAGTTTAGCTCAGCATTTCCCAAACTATGGGCCGTGGTCCAGTACCAGGCTGCGGGAAAAAATACCGGGCCTCAGCGTGGCTGCCAGTAAGGGAGCAGAGTGGGGCGGGCTGGGAGGAGGTGGCGGTGGGAAGAAGGGTTGGGGGCAGCGGGCCTGTCCCGCGAAGATCAGGGCAGGTGGGTGGGTGGCCAGTGGAAGCAGGGTTAGGGGTAGCAGGGCTGTCCCATGGAGATCTAGGTGGGTGGACGGTGTGTGGTGGAAGCAGGGTTGGAGGCAGCGGCGCTGTCCCACGGAAAGCCAGGTGGGCGGGCGGCAGAAGTAGGGTTGGCGGCAACAGGGCTGTCCCGCGGAGATGGGGGGGGGGGTGAGCAGGTGGTGGAAGCAGGGTTGGAGCAGTGGGGCTGTCCAGCAGAAATCGGGGAGGGCAGGCGGTGGAACCAGGGCTGGACGGGGGCAGCTGGGTTTGACTGGGAGATCAGGAGGATGGGGGGGCAGAGCGGCACTGACCTGGGCACATGCAGACTCTACAGACCCTGGCAGAGGAGTGAGTCTGCCTGGGGATTCCATTTTGCACCCCCCATACCCTCCCTCGAGTAGTTGCGAACTGCCTGGCAGGTAGACACACTCAGGCAGCGTGAGCACATCTACTATTCAGGCAGTTCACAGCTAAGGACTGATACACCTAATTATAATAAAACGTACCTAATTAGAAAATACCAGACATTTTATATGTCTGGTAATTTCTCAATTTGTTTCTCAGACAAAACCCTCAAATACCAGATTGTCCGGTACAAAACCGGACACCTGGCAACCCTACCCTTCCTTGCACCCTACCCCCAGTCTGCTCCTGCTCCCACCTTCTGGAGTGCCCATACAGCACCGGGTCCCCCAAACGTTGGCCCAGGCTGGGTGGAGGATGTAGCCAGGTAAAAACTGAAAATTTATTCATTTTTCATTCTCTTTTTTTATATGTGTTTATATTTTTGGGCTGCAAAAAACAGTACTAAAAAAAAACGGGTTCCAACTAAAGTAAAAAGTTTGGGAAACCCTGATCTTGCCAGCTTTCTATCCATTTTACAATCCATTTATCCTATCCATATTCCCTTAACTTGCTGGCAAGAATATTGTGGGTGACTGTATCAAAAGCTTTGCTAACGCTGGCACGGGGGGCTTTGGGAGGACCAGAAACAACTTATTTGAATATTCATCATTTGCTTAATGAATATGCAAATATGCAAATGAATATTACTGGTCCTCCAAAAGCTCATGAATGGATTTACTGGTCCCTGTGTCAAAAAGTTTGGGAACCCCTGGTTTAGCTTTTTCATTCATTCACAACAAAGATTTTTTTCGTTTACCTTGTAAAAAGTAACTAGCCCTGTTGAGGTGAAGGAAATCCAATATCCATCTATTCTTAAGCATCAGATCGATGGCACTTGTTTTGGTACATGCAAAAACTCATGGCTGGGAAACAAAGTTGATGGCTGGGAAGCAATTTTCAAACACACATACACATACACACACACACACACACACACACACTGAAAAAGTAGTGTGTACATATATAAACATTCTCATTGACTCTCATATTCAGAGAAGAAGAAATGTGTAGGAAGACAGATAGTTAAAGTAATCGGTGGTTCTGTTCAGCATTCGTTCATCACATCTTTTTTACTGTTTTCTTTCTCCCAAAGAAGGCTTCTGAGTCATGGTCTGATCCAAACTCCATTAATTGGAAAGATTCCCACTGACTCTCTCCTGTGGACTTTGGCTTTCAGAGAGAATCCCAGCTAGTGCAGGAATGAAACAATGCCTCTTTTCTCCACTCCCCCACCTCATCTAGTTGTAAAATTTATTATCAATTCAATGTCCTTGAGAAAAGGCATCAAAAAAAGTACAAGGAAACTGTCTGAGGAACTCCTGTGATATGAAGAAAGATGATTCATTTTTATATAGAAATATATGGAAAGCGAATAAGATGCAATATGTATTGTCTGTATAGTTACAATATTGCACGGCCTTCTCTGCTAATGTTATGTCTCACACTCAATTAACATTAGTTTTATCAGTTCCTTGAGACTAATCATTATACCACTGCCATCAATTAAAAGAGTTAGCCACAACAACAACAACAACAACAAAACCTGTAAAAGTATCTGATGTATTAGTTTAGCTGCATGAAAGTCAAAGAAGCATGAGCTCACAATGAATGTATTGCTTTATTTCTTTTAGTGGCTGAGCAGCCCATCCTATACTTTGTAAACTACAAAGGCATGAGATTTATTGTATTGTTTAAGGAGTCTTGAGTTTGTAAGTTCTATGGTGAAGCAGATTGATCAGCTTCAGAAAGATTTGTGAATACCAGAAATACAGGAGAGTTGAATCCTCAAATGTTGTAAACTGTCATAGTTCCATCTAAGTCAATAGAGCCAGGCTGAGCAATACCAGCTCTGGTTCTCCTTCTTAATAGCTACCGTCTGAGTTCTCTCCTGGGCCACTACCAAATGAAATGTAAACAAAACATTGTGACTGACCCAATTAAAAAATGTCACATTACCAGTTAGTGAAGATTATGACTTCATGTCCTGATTTGGCATGAGAATTTCTCTCTCAGGAGATGGGAAAATCATTCCCTGAATAGCTCTCTTAGGGTATGTCTACACTAGCCCCCTAGTTCGAACTAAGGAGGCTAATGTAGGCATTTGAAGTTGCAAATGAAGCCTGGGATTTAATTATCCCGGGCTTTATTTGTATCTTCCCGTCCAGGCGCCATTTTTAAATCCCCTTAGTCCAAACTAACTGCCTGTGGCTACACGCGGCAGTCAAACATTAACTCGAACTAAGTCCTTAGTTCGAGTTAACTGTTACATCTCATTCCACTTAGTTCGAGTTAACATTTGACTGCCGTGTGTAGCCGCGGGCAGTTAGTTCAGACTAAGGGGATTTTAAAATGGCGCCCGGACGGTAAGATGCAAATAAAGCCCGAGATATTTAAATCCCAGGCTTCATTTGCGACTTCAAATGCCTACATTAGCCTCCCTAGTTCGAGCTAGGGGGCTAGAGGAGACATACCCTTACAGAGTACTTCAATGGCTCCCAAGTTATCCCAATACAGGATGGGCATTCACTGACACCCAACTCTTGCAATGACTATACTTCCAGTGGCTGTGTGGCAGTATTCATTGCCTCTCCATGGTAACTCTGAGATCTGCAAGAAGGTCTAGGGGTCTGTGCTGTTTGGCCCCTTTGAAAACCCATTATAACTCATGCTCTTCATGATAGGAGGCTTTGAGGGACAGAATAGGTGAGGGAATACCTTTTACTGGGACAAACTTCTATTGGTGAGAGATACATGCTTTCGCACTTACACAGAGTTCTTCTTCATGGCACATCTGACGTGAGTTCACGGGGTTGGCCCATGCAGCTATAAAACTACTGTATAGCAGATAAAGCTTATCTGAAGTCCAGGTTTGGGACCCCATGAGGGGGAGGGTCCCAGAACCTGAGCCCAAATAACTACACTATAAATTTAGTCCCACAAGATGAAGTCAGATGACCTGGGTCAACCATGGTCATGCTGTGGGTTGCTTATTTCAATGTAGACATACACAGTTAAACACAAGATAGAACAGATGGTTTAGCATACATTAATTAATACACATTTCAAGGGACCACTGAGGGTGAAGTGGCCCATTAACACCAGTTCAGTAATAGCAGTGAAAGAAGGGGGGGGAAAGGCAGAGAGGGGAAGGAGGGGGGGTTAAGTGGCTTATAGACTGTTATAATGAGTCAAATCCAGTGCCACTGTTCAAGCCATGATCTTTACTATCTATCCAAGTTGTGATTAGCTCCCAGACTCATTTCAGAAGGTGTTGCATAATTTTCCTTTGAGGATGTGGATGATGATATAGAACAATCACTTTGTAGACAGCGTTCATCCAAAGTAATATATTTTTGTTTTATTTTCTGTGTGAGGTCATTCAGCAGCATTGTGATTGTTTCATTTCACCCATATAGTTGTTACCAGGGTGGAAAGTGCATGAATAAGAAACAGACTGGCTGTGTCTAGACTGGCCAGTTTTTCCGGAAAATGAGCCGCTTTTCCGGAAAAACTTGCCAGCTGTCTACACTGGCCGCTTGAATTTCCGCAAAAGCACTGACTTCCTACTGTAAGAAATCAGGGTATGTCTACACTAGAGTTAGTTCGAACTAACGGACGTTAGTTCGAACTAACTTTCCTATGCGCTACACTAGCGCTCCGCTAGTTCGAATTTGAATCGAACTAGCGGAGCGCTTAGTTCGAACTAGGTAAACCTCATTTTACGAGGACTAACGCCTAGTTCGAACTAGCTAGTTCGAACTAGGGCTGTGTAGCCCTTTAGTTCGAACTAGTGGGAGGCTAGCCCTCCCCAGGTTTCCCTGGTGGTTGGCCAACACCAGGGAAACTCTATGCCCCCTCCCGGCCCCGGACCCCTTAAAGGGGCACGGGCTGGCTACGGTGCCCGTGCCAGGTGCAAGCCTGCCAGCACCCAGCTAGCAGACCCTGCACCTGGCACGGCACAGAGCCACCCACCCGATGCCCCCCAGCCCACCCCCTCTTGCTGGGACCAGGCTGGCGGCTCCCGGGAGCTTGCCCTGGACCGCAAGAGGCGGGCACCTTCCTGGGCTAGTGCGGACATCGTGGACCTTGTCCACGATCTCCGCACTAGGCACAGGAAAGTGGCCGGCTAGGGCAGGAGAGCTGCCAGCCTGGCCACCCAGGACCAGGTGTGCATGAAAATCAAGGGGGTCCACTGAGACCCCCGACACTGAGCCCTGAGCTTACAATGGCCGTCCTGGGTCAGACCAAAGGTCCATCTAGCCCAGTAGCCTGTCTGCCCACAGCGGCCAACCCTAGGGACCCTGGAGGGGATGGACCGAAGACAATGACCAAGCCATTTGTCTCGTGCCATCCCTCTCCAGCCTTCCACAAACTTTGGGCAGGGACACCACTCCTACCCTCTGGCTAATAGGACTCCATGGACCCAACCTCCATGACTTGATCTCACTTCCCTTTAAACTCTGTTCTAGTTGTAGCCTTCACAGCCTCCTGCAGCAAGGAGTTCCACAGGTTAACTATTTGCTTTGTCAAGAACAACTTTCTCTTACTAGTTTCAAGCCTGCTACCCATTCCTTTCCTTTGGTGTCCTCTAGTCCTTCTTTATGGGATCTCAGGAAGAACTTTTCTGAATGCACCCTCTCCACCCAACCCCTGTTTTTACAGACCTCTATCCTGTCCCCCCTCCGTCTCCTCTTTTCTAAGCTGAACAGTCCCAGTCTCTGTAGCCTCTCTTCATCTGGGACCTGTTCCCAACCCCTGATCATGTTAGTTGCCCTCCCCTCTCCCAGCCTTTCTCTTCCCCTCTCCCACCTCCTTTTCCCAGTCTCCCCCAGTTTTTTTCAATAAAGACAGAGTCAATGTTGGAAGAAACGTTATCTTTATTTTGTACATCAAGAAGAAGGGGGGCTAGGGAAGGGCAAGTGGAAGGAGGTGAGGGAGGAATGGGGTACGAGCCCCCGATGGGGAGGACTGGGCTGGCTCTGCGGGCTTCTGGGGGTGGAAGCTCTCCTGCAGCCCCCCAATTACTCCCTCTCCCCAGATGGCAGCCTGCGGCAAGTGCAGCCGGGCTGATGGCCGAGTGGTGTGATGTGCCCAGTGTGGGCACTCAGGGCACTCCAAGCCAGAACTTCTTTGCAAGCGGGGCACCCCTTAGAACTGTGTGTCCGGGGTGGGGGTCGGGACCCTTTAAGCGCAGCCCTCGGCTAGCCTGAGACAGTATCTCCATGCTCTAAGTCCTCCTTTTATGCCCTGCCGGCACTGCTTCCGGCCATCCTTAAGCCCTGTTCAGAGTCCACTCAATGTGGACTTACTAGTTCGAACTAGCAAAACGCTAGTTCGAACTAGTTTTTAGTTCTAGATGCGTTAGTTCGAACTAGCTTAGTTCGAATTAACTAATTCGAACTAAGTTAGTTCGAACTAGCGCTGTAGTGTAGACGTACCCTCAGTGCTTCTTGTGGAAATACTATTCTGCTCCCGTTCAGGCAAAAAGTCCCTTTTGCGCAAAGCTTTTGCGCTAAAGGGCCAGTGTAGACAGCTCAGATTTGTTTTTCGCGAAAGAGCCCCGATCGCCATTTTCGCGATCGGGGCTTTTTTGCGGAAAAGCGTGTCTAGATTGGCACGGATGCTTTTCCGCAAAAAGTGCTTTTGCGGAAAAGCGTCCGTGCCAATCTAGATGCTCTGTTCCGATAATGCTTTTAACGGAAAACTTTTCTGTTAAAAGCATTTCCGGAAAATCATGCCAATCTAGACACAGCCACAATGTTATAATGTGCAAGTGTAGAACCCACGGATCTTAAAAGGTGTGTATACAGAGGGTTTTGATCATTTTAGCAGTGGTTATGTGTCCACAGATTTTGTATATGTTATTCTGCAGGCTCTCCTGCTGCCTTGAGTTGCTGTGTCCAGGTTTGTGGGAGCTTGCTTCTGCTGATAGGCTTGGAGCAGCTGCGAGATTGTTTGGCTGCCAGAAAAGGAGATTCAGGAAGGATTTCCTTCAGGATATGCCCCCTATTGAGGATGGATTATAATTATTTGAGGCATCCATGATTTCAAAGCTGTCAATATTATAACATCTTTTTCTCCATACTGGGGCTTCCCGCAGCAGGCAGCGATACGGTGCACAGATTGTACTGCCACTCCCAATTTCCAGCTAGTCAATCAATACTGCTTCTAGGAATTATGATGTAGTTAGAGCTGTGAGGAAATATAACTCACCACTGGCTGGTCACACTCACTATTGCAATCTCAACAGTACATCACTATGGGTTTGTCTAGACTGCATCCCTCTGTTGGCATTTAATTATCCTGTGCCTAATCTGCATAAAAATGGACATCACGTTTTGCTGACTCAGCACTTTATCAGCAAAAAGAGGCAGTCTAGAGGGGGATCTGTTGAGAAAGGCCTTTTTCGACAGATCCCTTATGCCTCCTGCTAGGAGGTTTACAGAATCTGTTGAAAAAGGCTGTCTTTCTCAACAGATCCCCCTCTACATTGCCTCTTTTTGTCGACAAAGTGCTGAGTCAGGAAAACGCAGTGGCCATTTTTATGCTAATTAGGCACGGGATATTTAAATCCCTGCCTCATTTGCAATGTTGACCTGCCTAAGCCACATCCCTCTGCCAACAGAGGGATGCAGTCTAGACATACCCTATGATGGTACATCTAGACAGCAGCACTATTTTGGGATACATCCGGTTTCCTGAAATTGCGTTTTCTGTATCTTTACAACAGGTCCATTATTTTGAAATGCAATTGAAATAACGGGCGTGCTATTCCAACATCCTGGTAAACCTTGTTCCACGAGGATTAAGGGACTTGTTGAAATAGACCATCTCAAAATAAGCTCAAAATTGCGTAGCTTATTTTGAGCTAGCACCACAGTGTAGACACGCTCTGACAGACCAACTTTGACTCATCAATGATTCCCCTGTGACACAATAGACAATATTTAAATGGAATTACTGAAAAATACAAGTCATGTACTGATGTCATTAAAGAACTAGTTGTAAGGTAGCACCTGTTGGGATTTTGTGGTTCCCAGAGACTCAGGTGCTGGGCAGAATCAAGGGTCTTCAATTCGATTCAATTCGATTCGATTCAATTCAATTCAATTCAATTCAATACTTTATTCAGTGTGCACAAAGGGAGAGCCCCTGGTACTAAAATCAGCCAGAGCCCCTCGAGCAAGGAGCCCCTCCCCTTGCTGTTTTATAGCACATGGTTACAGGTTACATAACACAAACTTCTAAACCAATCAGATTCAACCTTTCCATATATGGCTTTGTTTGTCACATGCTTGTACTTCTCCACTCCACATGTTGAGTTCACCCCCCTCCCCTTGGCCTTTTCTAGGCTGTTGCTAGGGTGGTGAGCCACAGCATGCTTCTTTATGCATACCTACTTTCCAAACCACATTTTGTTTAAAATGAACACATGCATACCCTTCAGCTCCCCCATTTGGTTTTGGGGCTAAGAACAATTCTTAGACCACACTAACACCACTTCCTTGTATTTATTAGGAGCTATAAGTGACCTTATCAACACTTAACTGCAGTTTTGGTAACAGAATTAAACAATACATTCAACCTTTAATACATAATGGTATCTACACTAAAAGTAATAAGTCCCCATATCCATTGCGAAAACACAACTGAAATCCATCCCCAGGGAATCTCTGTTCCCACAATAGCAAACTCTTCTATCCACTGAATCACTGTAATTGCCTTACCACTTCTTTCATAATATCTTCCACAATAGGAAGTACGAGATGTTCAAGCCAGGCTTACTTTCCAAAGCTAAATACCCAAATCCACACCAGGTAGTGGAGTCTTTCTTCACTGTTATATCATCCATTAAATTAAACATTACATGCACCATTAAGTCAGGTCCCAACATTTGAGATAGGGCTTGTCCTGACTCCATGTTTCTTATATGCAAAACCCATCCTCCCAGGATGGAACATTGATCCCATGGCAAAGCTATATAGTTATCTCCAGCCATTATTACATACTCAACTACACAGGTGTCTATGACATGAGAATAGGAGTGGGTGGAAGGGCTGAGCCTCCAATCCAGGAGACCAACCCACAGGAATTAACACCTCTCCAAAGATGGAATGATCATTCCAAAATGCCCATTATCAATAGAGATCACTCCCCTGTCATCATGCAAGGTGAAGACATTCAGTCTTTGAGAACTGCGGCTCTCACCCAACAGGGCACCTGTGACACGAGCAAGTCTCCTATCAGGGCTACAACTTTCATGTTAACACCATGCCAGTATGATAACACCATTCCAGACCAATGCTTGCTCATACATTTTAGTAGTTTTTAATAGATGGCTGAGTACAACAGTGAGGACCTAACCAACTATGTTGCTGAGTTAAGGTGATATCTAATTAATTAGACATGAGCCCTATTCTCACCACAATAAACTGTCATCCCTGCTACTAACAAATTTTCAACCCAGTCCCTATTATGAGATTTGATAGCTTGAGTAATGGCATTTACAACTGATCCAGTGGCTCCTCCCCAGGTGACTACATCAATAAAACACTTAAAAATACTGAGAATGGCCCTCAAGGAGTCCATAGGGTAAACAGAGATTATTGTGCCCTATGTTGAGTGTCATCCTTGTATACTTGTACTCGTGACAGGTGCACCCAAACTGGAATTCCAGTGACCCGGGCCGCTGAAGGAGTTACCAGGAGAACCATGTGAGGTCCAGTCCAGGCTGGTTCAAAGGTTCGTTTTCTATAGGCTTTCACCAGTACCTGATCACCGGGCTGCACCTCACATGTGTCTTCTTCGCTGGCCTTTGGGTCTGGTTCAATTTTGGGGTCCTGTGAGACACACTGAGATAACAATTTGCAATATTCAGCAAGCTGGTCATCCATGACATACAACTCCCCCGCTCCAATGCACAGATTTCCTGGCGTCCTCATCGCCCGCCCTGTCAGCATTTCAAAAGGAGATAAGGAATGTGGATTAGTAGGACTGGATCTCATAGACATGAGAACCACTGGTAAATTGGTGACCCAGTCTTTCCCTCTAGCAGAAAACCTCTGTTTGGTTAGTTTGTTTTTAATGGTTCGGTTAGCTCTTTCTACTAATCCCGAATTCTGGGGATGGTAGGGACAGTGGAATTTCTGTTTGATCCCCAGTGACATGCATACTGTTTCATCACCTTCCCTGTAAAGTGGGTACCTTGGTCACTATCGATGAAGCATGGAAATCCCCATCAGGGAATTATTTCAGTCATCAATATTTTAGCTACATCAGACGCAGTGGCTTTGGCCACTGGGAAAGCTTCTACCCACTTAGTAAAGTGATCCATGATCACGAGAACATATTCTTTCCCTCTGTACCTTGGCAGGGGTCCAATGAAATCTACTTGTAACTGTGTGAAGGGCTGTGTTGGTCTTGGCTGATGTCGCATTCTCACTTTCACTGTGGGAGCAGAATTACATTGAGCACATGTTACACACCTCCTCACATAATCATGCACATTTGCATTAAGCTTAGGATGCCACCAGGTGTCTGACATCCGGTGGATCACCCTCCGTGCTCCATCATGTCCCAACATGTGATATATTTGTATCATAGTTCCCATCAGCACATTTGGTAACACTAATGTGTTTCCTGGGCCTCTCCAAGTGTTATCATCACACAGTTTTCCCCCATTATCCATCCATAACCACTTTTCTACCCTTGGTGCAGAGTGCTGGATGTCCTGTAATTCAAAAAAGTTTGGGGTTTTTATGAGAGGCTGTGTTGCAGCAGTCAATTGCATCTCTTTACCTTCCACTGCTGCTCGTTTAGCTAGTTCGTCTGCCCTTCGGTTCCCCTTACTATGAGGGTCTGTCCCTTTTGTGTGGGCCCTCACTTTTATCACTGCTAATTCAGTAGGTTTCTGCATGGCTGCATGAAGTTTCTCCACTATTCCCCCATTTTGTATTGGGGATCCTGTACTCGTCAGGAATCCCCAATTTACCCACAAGTTAATATAATCATGTACAACCCCAAATGCATATCTAGAATCAGTATATATGTTTACAGCATGACCTTACACAGCTTCACATGCTGTAACTAATGCCTGCAGTTCTGCTACTTGTGCAGATGCCCCAGGCAAACTGCCATGTGCCACCAGCTGTCCATCTTGAGTACAAACGGCCCATCCTGTGTGTCGCTTGCCATCCACATATAGGCAAGGGGCACCAGGTATTTCAGTTTCTTTTACCAATGGAACGTCCATGGGCTCTTCCTCAAGGCAACAATGATGTGGGTGTCCCTCATCTGGGGTAGGCATGAGGGTGGCAGGGTTTAACGATAACACTCTTTGCAGATGTACTGAAGGCATTAGCAAGCTCGTTTCCCATCGAGTCCATCTTGCCATATGGACTGCTGAAGATTTCTTCCCTGATAAAATAGCAAGGACAGTGTAAGGTACAACAATATTTACATCCTGTGAACCAATAAGTGGTGTGGCCTGATTTAGGGCCATAGATGCTCCTTCCACTGCCTGAAGGCATGGTGGCATTGCTTGAGCGACAGCATCTAGTTTAGAATAGTAGTATGCTACTGGGCGCTGTTTGTCCCCATGTTTTTGCGTTAACACTGCTATCATATGTCCCTCACTGACATGCGTGTACAATGTAAAAGGCATTAATGGATTAGGAAGTCCCAACCCTGGGGCAGTACTTAGCCTTTGTTTCAATGTGGTAAATGCCTGTTCACAGTCAAGTGTCCATTCAATTGCCTCATGTGGTCCACCAGCACCCTTCAGGAGATTATTAAGAGGCTGGACAATCCTTAAATAATTGGGGATTTGAGTTCGGCAGAAATTGAATAGCCCCAACACTTTCCTAACTTCCCTGACCATAGTTGGTCGTGGGCATGCATTAATAGCCTCAGTGCGGTCAACAGTTAAACGCTTGTACCCTTTGGATATTAGGTACCCCAGATATGATACTTCCTCCTTTGCAATCTGAGCCTTTCTAGCATTACATTTTACCCCACTGTCTGCCAAGTGCTGCAGGATCACTTCTAAGTCTTTCATGTGCGTTTGGCGATCTGGTGAGGAGATAAGAAGATCATCAACATACTGTACAACACAAGAAGCCATGTCTGGCAGCTTTGCCAGCACATCAGCTAATGCTCTATGAAACAAAGTAGATGAGTTATGAAAACCCTGGCTTAGGCAAGTAAAAGTATATTGCTTCCCTTTAACAGTAAATGCAAACCAAAATTGACTGTCAGGGTGCACAGGACATTTTGCTTTTACCATGGTGAAAACATCAAAAGCATGTAGGCCTCCCACTACCATCCACTCCTGCACATTTTCCCAGAAGGGTAGGTTTGGGTTATTAAGCTGCAAAGATGGCAATTCTTTTAACATGCTCCGCAAGTCAGATGGACTCATAGGAGTGTGCTCTAGTCGACTAACAGTAGCAGGGTCCCCTTCCCCTTGATTAGGATTAGGGACAGTGTGCACTCTCACATGAGCCATAAAACCAGACTGATATCCCCACATTCCACATGTAGGATCCAAAGGTGCTGAGGGACAAGATCTCTTTTCCTGCAAGGCTGTTTCTTTATAGTTTTTTGCTTCTGTTTGCAGTTTTTCTACCACTGCTTCTAACTCTCCTACCCTTCCTTTTAGCATATTGCACTTTCTAACCAGCTGTTCATAATCAACAATTAAACACATAACAGCCAATTTGTCCTTTGATAAATATTGTGGTTTATTCACAAAATCAGTGTTGCCCACTTGTAATGGGGTTTGGTCATCCTTCTTTCTTTCAGTCATACAGCCAAGATATCTCAACAAGAAAACTAATAAACTTACTGCTACAATAGTTATAAAAGCATTAATTAAACACTCTTCATATTGTGGATCACTAAATCCCTTCATCTTTCCCTTTTTTTTAAACCTAAATATCCTCCAATCTCAAAATCTTTAAATACAATATAATCTGTTTACAAACTAATAACAATTTCCAATTAGGAGATCTGGGCCAGCCAATACATTAACTAGAGGTACTTATGGCTATACCTGCCCCTACATTAACTGTTGGTCCTTATGGCCTCTTTGATTTCCCACTTCAACAACACTTAGTCAGAGGAACTTACAGCTTAACCCGCCCCCACACTAAGTACAGTGTCTTAAGACTGCAACCAAAATGTTACAAAACTGCAACAAACCCCTTAAATCCCCCAACACCCAGTTTCACTTACTACAAAAGGTGTGAGAGTCACCAGTCAGGTCAGGGACTCACAACCAAATGAAAAATGAACAAAATCACCCTCTAACTTGATTGTAGGTCTTGATCCTGAAGGATATTTCTCACCCTGCTCGCTGCGCCAAGAAACTGTTGGGATTTTGTGGTTCCCAGAGACTCAGGTGCTGGGCAGAATCAAGGGTCTTCAATTCAATTCAATTCAATTCAATTCAATTCAATTCAATTCAATTCAATACTTCATTCAGTGTGCACAAAGGGAGAGCCCCTGGTACTAAAATCAGCCAGAGCCCCTCCAGCAAGGAGCCCCTCCCCTTGTTGTTTTATAGCACATGGTTACAGGTTACAGAACAGAAACTTCTAAACCAATCAGATTCAACCTTTCCATATATGGCTTTGTTTGTCACATGCTTGTACTTCTCCACTCCACATGTTGAGTTCACCCCCCTCCCCTTGGCCTTTTCTAGGCTGTTGCTAGGGTGGTGAGCCACAGCATGCTTCTTTATGCATACCTACTTTCCAAACCACATTTTGTTTAAAATGAACACATGCATACCCTTCACACCTTACAACAGGAAGAGTGAACATCTGAAAACCAAGTAATTAGTATCTATAAGCATGGTATATTGTCCTGTAGTAGTTCAGATCAAGGAAGTTAATACCTACCATGGATTGTCTTCACCACAGCTGCATTTTGGATTTTTAAATGATTTCTTACCCCTTCCCCATGTTTAGCTTATTGATGCTAGTGTGTTTCAGTTCCTAGGTACTATAGTTGTTCTTTAATAACTCACTGCGGTACAACTTGCAACTTATCACCATTCACTGCTTTTTGCCTAATGTATTCACTAACAGAATTCCGTGCAGAACTCATGCATATCATCAGTAGATATGGTAATAAAGAAGGGAGCCTAAGTGAGATTTCCAAGCTTGCTTGCAGCAGCACTGCTCAGGTAATCATGCTGCATGCAAATAGGGAATAAACCACAGTTCATTCTTTCTAATACTCAAGCTTTGATCATACTCAATATATACAGACTACATGCTCTCCTGACTAGCAGTTTAACTAAAAGTATTGCTGTAGAATACAGTTCTATACTTTTTGAAAGTTAGTTGCTAAGTTACATGATGTATGCCTTGTGTACCAAAAAGCTCTTTAGAATGGGGGAAGACTGAGAATAAGGATGGATCCACCAACCACAATCCTCCAGAGAGGGGGCAGAAATTGGTGGCAGTTACAAGGGTCCTGTAGCTCTGAGGCTGCAACAACAGCATGGAGAGTTCTTCTGCTAGAATGTGGCCTAGAGTGGTTGGAAGATTCTACTCATTTATCTAGTACAGAACTGGTCTTCATCACACTCTTTATTTGGACTTGGCACAAGGACCAAGATTTGGACCTTGCACTAATGTTGCTCTGCAGCTGCCTTCAAGTGCTGCATGATAAAGAACAATAGGGTGTACAGCCCTTCACCCAGTAATCGTAGTACCGTTTAGCGAATAACATTCTGTTGACTGGTTTCAAAATGAACTGTTGTGTTTTTCATAGACTCCAACCTGAATTCGTGAATAGTGAGTGCCCCAAAAAGTATTTTTCCACATATTTACTATTCACCAAAAAAAGCTTGCCCCATTTCTACCTATAAATATCTCCTCCATGAGGCCTGTGAAAACAAGGTTCTTACAAAACAAGATTCCAAGTCCTGTATCTGCGGACATGAACAGAAATTTCTTGGCCACATACTAGCCAAGGTCACTATTAATCAAAGAATGTTTTGACAAATACCCACCCTCAAAAAAAAACCCTCAAACAAAACCAAAATGAGGATCCTTAGTTCTTACTCTCTTAATTTTTGCTGTTTTACTTGCTATTTACAAATGGGTATATTCATGAAAATGCTTGAAATGATACCATCCCTTTTTATATTAGCTATCTAGGACGCCTAGATGACAAATTTGATAAAGAAGCTGATTTAGGCAAAAGAATCACATTCAGTTCCTGAGGGTACCACAAATGTAGAATCACTATTTTCGTTTACAAGAAAAATTGCTGCAGAGTTCGCAGTCATTAGCATGAGACCCTCACAGCTATACTTTCTTTGCAACTGGATTTGCTTTCTGAGATCCAGAAAGCTGTTTTCAGGTTTTTTGCCAGGATTTTGAACTAACTCATCAAATAGCCGGGCTGCGTAAGCCATTGGATGCTGGTTCTGCTTGTTGGCAACAATGATATATAGCGGTAAATTGCAATTTTGGAAAATAGAAAAAAGCTGAAAAAAATTAGATATTAAATTTGAATCAAAGATACCAACATCATATTCAGGTTGCATAGAGTGAATTTGCCAATCACAGTTAGTGGGATGATGCAAGACATTGGTCTAGGGTTCTCATTTCTTTATCATCGCTGAAGATTGACAATTCTGACAAAAATACAGCATGAGAAATGCAGAATAATGGTGCAGATATGACATGTTGTGAGGAGAGCTGAAGAATACTCACAGCTGACAAAACAATCATATTTTTGTGCATTGGCTGAAAAGCTAATCCAGTAGGAGCAGCAAGTAGAACTATTTAAAGGGACAGTGAATTAAAATCTTGGATTGTGTCAAGAGCATTTCAACATTTCAATTTAAATCGAGGCTATAATGAATCTTCAGTTATAGCCAAATTTGTCCTCTGGTAAAATTACTTTACCATGGGCTAGACTCTAGACCAGTTTTCGGCTTGATCTTGCAAGATGCTTATTGTTCTGGTACCATCCAACAAATCACTTAAATATGTGCTTTATTTAAGCAGGTTGGAGTTGTCATATTAGGACATGGATGGATTCTTGTAGCTGTCAGTCACTGGGAAAAACACTTGGTTGTTGAAACACTGTGCTTTGACATCACCCCTCTCCCACTTGTAACTAGATTGTGATTATGCAGCAATGTGTGCAAGGAGAGGGGATCTCAAACTCAGCTCCTTTACAGTACTTGAGCTCCTATGTAACTCCTGTGCTTTGCCACTGCTTAAAGTGGAAAGATTCCTGCTTATTCAGGGGGGTGTCCTTGACTATGACAACCATTTTTTTTTTTTTTTTTTTTTTTTTGCTGGTTCCTTGACAGAGGCGGATAATGTCTGGATTTGCCACTGTTTAAATAGATATTTTTATAGATGGAATTTTTTTGAATCATTTGCCTGTGTAAAACAGATTTGGTTATGAAAATGGTAGATTATTATCTTGGCAAATTCAGGATTGTTTTTCTCTTAAAACAAAATTAAGTTATTGGAAACTGGAAATCCTAATCTTATGTCTCAAATTTATTAATGTCTACTATTCAGTTAACACTGTTCTCACTCATTTCAGCGTTGGGAACTTATGAGAATTTTTGGGGGCAGAGGAGGAGTTAAATCTGTCCCTAAGTGAAATCTGTTAGTTTTGAATGTTTTTTAAAATTTGTATACCATTCTGTCAGCATTATTCCTTGAACAATTGGCCTAACAGCTGAGATAATGCCATAAACTTTGTCTCCAGGATGAATCTGAATGATACAAACTCTGCTTTGATCTGTTTCAAAACTTTTTAGTTAAGGTGACCTTGTTCTTGCCAAGGTTAAAATGGGAGAACTTTTGTTCAGAGCTTGAAAGAAGTACAAAAAAAAAAGTGCATTGTAGTCTCTGTGTTCCATGTGCAGCAGTACAATGTAAAGATATAAATAGTTTATGTAGGCGTATTAGTCAGGTTAAACTTATACTGTAAACACAAAGGTATGATAATAATACCCACAAAATCAGCCTTGAAACATAGGCTGAATAGTCTCTCTCTATTGTAGAAATACAAGCCATAGAAGCACATTGGCTTTGGTGTACTCAAGAAATGGAGATTTCTGACTTGCCTGGATTTATGGATGACAGATGACATAACAGCTTCTTAAGCTTAAAGTGTAGAACAATATAATTGCAGCAGACTTTGATGAGAGTGATAGGTTGTTTGTTGGAGGTGGCTATGGCCGGGAGAATGGGGAGTTAGAACATATGAGGCTTCATACAATATTGATTTTGGGGGGAAGCTATATGTCCATAATCGGACTAGACATTGGAGGGTATGTAGCTTGCATAAATATATTTCTTGTTCTTTTACACTATATATGTACATTTCTCTAGTCATTTTGCAGGTAATTAAAAAGGAAAAAGAATAAATATTTGCTGAAAATGCTTTAGTTTTGGATGCAAGTGCTTCTGCTTGGAAATATATGGGGTTAACTTCTGCCCTCCAAATGTTCACTTCTTATTGATGGAAGTAGAAGCTCGGCGTGTGCACCCAAAGATAGAATTTGGCCCTACAGATTTACAAGGCCTTTGCTATACAGTGGTGGGGAAGCAAGTAAGGCTATGTGGGCAAAGGGCTTCCTGAAAATCAATTAGCATTAGTGAGGAGACCCCAAAACAAAATATCATCACTGCTTTTATAATCTCAATAAAAAAGCAATGGTACATCTCATTATGTCTCATTGTGCATGTCACTGTACCTGCCTGATGTAGCAAAACCTAACATTATTGTTTACAAAAGTTTTTATAGCATAATATTTTATGTTTGAGTTTCAAGGTCAAGACATGTTAAGGAATGTATTTAAGCAACTCTGTCTGGTTTCAAAATGCTCTATTAAATAATTCAAAATATATAAGGGTATTAAAGTTAAAGGTTCATTCTTTCGGAGCAGCTGGATTTCTCTTTCAGAAGATATATCAAATATATTGATCATCGTGGGACAATGCGTATATATGGTCACACAAAATTTAGAATAGCCTGAAGCCAAAGGCTAGCAAACATATAGGAGATGAAATTAAACCAAATAAGACCCTGGAAATATTTTTCTGTCAGAGTCCACATATTCTTTTCTTAGATTAAGGTAAAATCATTCCTTTTTTACTTCAGGGCAAACCTGAAGTTTAACCTGTCATTACCAATAACATATTTGTGGGAAATTGAAACCCAGATTCAGAAAAAGAGAGAGAGAGAGAGAGAGCGATTTATCTATAATCAAGGTCTTACAATTTATTCTGTGCTACTCTGCTCATTATGAACTAGGTCTTCAGATGATCTAAATCAGAGTAGACGCACTCTTTGGATACTGTAAAATGAATACATGATTGAATTTACTCATCTGATGAAGTGGGTTTTAGACAGGAAATCTCATAATATATTTGTTAGTCTCTAGGGTGCCACTGGATTGCTTGTTGTTTAGAAAGTGACCAACTAACACAGCTACCCTCTGAAATCGAGGGAAAACTAATTAACGCAGTTACTCCTGGGTGTTTAATATTATAATAAAAAAGTCAATAGGCAGGATCTGCATATTCCACCAACAAAACTAAAAGCCTTTAGATGAAAGAGCTGATCTCCTGACCATACCTCACACAGAAGAGCAAGCAATAAGGCAGACCACGCAAATTAAATTTGAGAATCCAGATTGCTGAGTGTTTAATCAAAACACAATTCTTCCATCATGAATGATGTATGTGCAGTCTGTGAATATATAAATATTCATGAATTAATGGACAGTTGGAATTACCTACTTAGAATATTTATCAAAATATTACTGTGTGCTCATTTCACATTGGTAGTCTAGGGCTGTGACGTGCTCTCATTTTGTCCCTTTTGTAGGGGAAGCTTTTAATGTCGAGTTGGACTGCCATAAAAACCAGCAAAATCAATAATAAAATATTCTGGTTTTTATTGTCCCATCTAAAAGTAAACCCTATAAAATAAAACCTTCAAACTTCACATAGAGTGGTTGGCTACAACAACAAAATAATTTTTGAAATTGTTATATAGTTTTTCTTTAAAAAGTTTATTTCATTAGCCCCTTTGCAGACACACTGTTGAGACTTTGTAGGAGTTAAAACTAGCCTACCTTGACAGCTATTCTATATTCTGTATCTTTCTTCAAGGATTGCAAGCAAAATATTTTTAAATCTTATTATGCTCTAGGTACCACAGTAATGGAAGATTTTGGCCTCAGCGCTGTTGTGATCTATTATAGCATCAGATTGTTGAATTGGACACACAATAAGTCAAGGTAAAATGTGTGGCTAGGGTTGCCAGGCATCCAGTATTTCATCAGAACTCCTGGTCAAAAAGGGACCCTGGCATCATGGGTTGGCACTGCTGACCAAGCCATTAAAAGTCCAGTCGGCAGCACAGTAGGAGCCCAGGCTTAAGGCAAGCTCCCTACCTGCCCTGGCTCCACGCAACTCCTGGAAGCAGCTGCCAGGTTTCTGGAGACCCTAGGTGCAGAGAGACTGCCTTTGCTTCCCTCACCAAAGTACCATTAGCTGGGAATGGCGGGAAGGAGACAGACTTGCTGGGCCTTGGGGTAGGTGGGGGGCCAGCTCCGCACTACTGGTAGAGGTGGGGCCTCAGACAGTCAGGGTGGGGCTGAGGGCAACCAGTCCTCAGCAATGCCTAGAGTGAGACACCCCCTCACAAGCCCTCACGGATACCCAGAGTGCACTGTTCAGTGATTTAAAGGTCCCAGGGCTCTGGCCGCTGCTGTTCCTGCATTAGCTGTGTAGACTGGGAGCACTGGGCCCTGAAGCAACTGCCCCCAGCACCCAAACCCCACTGGCAGGCCTAACTGGAGCTGTGGGGGCAGTGCCTGTGGGTGTGAGGGCAATGGGTGAGGCCTCCCTGGCCACAAATGTTCCTAGGGCTGCAGGGACCTGGGAGCTATGATAAGCACTGACCCCCTCCCCCCAGCCCTGAGCTCCCTGTTGATCCCCAAACCCTTTGTCCTTGGCTACAACCCAGAGTCCATACCCCACACTTCAGGTCTAGAGCTTTCAGCTCCCCAAACACCTCAACCCACCTCCCAGCCCTGAGTCCCATCCTGCACTTCAGACCCCTCATCCTTCGCCACAACCCAGAGCCCGCATCCCAAGCTGGAGTCCTCATCTCCCTCCCACACCGTAACCATTGCCACAGCTCAGTAAGAGTGGAGGAGAGTGAGTGATGGAGGTAGGGTGGATGGAGGGAATGAGGAGGGCAGGGCCTTGGGGAAAGGGGAGGGGACAAGGCACAGGTGTTTGGTTTTGTGCAATTAGAAAATGAATTGTAACTAGGGTCACAATTCAGGGCAACTGCACCTGTTACTCCTCTCACTAGTCCAGCAAGGCCACTGACTCCATGTTTCTGGCTCCCCAGTCCTAGCCTTTCTAGTCAGAGACCCATGTTTTTCTTTTTCCCTTTTCTGACTGGCCACTCAGTTCCCCACCTTCACAGTATTATTCCCAGCACAGTCAGGTTGCCTCCAAACATCTGCTGCTCCCCTTCCAGAGACAATCTAGCCATCTTATTATCCAACTAGCCATCTTATTATCGATCTTACAGTCCAATTATCCAATCCATACTTCCTAAACTTGCTGACAAGAATACTGTGTGAGACTGTATCAAAAGCTTTGCTAAAGTCAAGGTTTATCAAGACCACCATCTTCCCCATATCCACAGAGCCAGTTACCTTGTCATAGAAGGCAATTAGGTTGGTCAAGCATGTCTTGACCTTGGTGAATCCATGTTGACTATTCCTGATCACGTTCCTCTCTTCCAAGTGCTTCAAAATGGATTCCTTGAGGATCCCCTCCATGATTTTTCCAGGGACTGAAGTGAGGCTGACTGGTCTGTAGTTCTCTGGATTATCCTTCTTCCCTTTTTAAAAGATGGGCACTACATTTGCCTTTTTCCACTCATCCGGGATCTTTCCCAATGTCCACGAGTTTTCAAAGGTAATGGCCAAAGGCTCTGCAATCACATCAGCCAACTCCCTCAGTACCCTCAGATGCATTAGATCCAGCCCTAAGGATTTGTGTATGTCCAACTTTTCTAAACAGTTCTTAACCCGTTCTCTCTCTGCCGGGGACTGCCCACCTCCTTCCCATACTGCGTTGCCTTGTGCAGTAGTCTGGAAGCTGACCTTCCCTGACCATTCTCTTATTGCTAACATGCCAGTAGAAACCTCTCTTGTTATCCTTCACATTCCTTTCTAGCTACAATTCCAATTGCACTTTGGCCTTCCTCATTATACCCCTGCATGCTCCAGGAATATATTTATACTCCTCCCTGGTCATCTGTCCATTTCCACTTTTTGTAAGCTTTCTTTTTGTGTTATAGCTCACCAAAGATTTCACTGCTAAGCCAAGCTGGTCGTCTACCATGTTTGCTTTTCTTATTATGCATTGGGATGGTTTGTTCCTGTGCCTTCAATAAAGCTTCTTTAAAATACAGCCAGCTCTCCTGGACTCCTTTCCCCTTCATGTTAACATCCCAAGAGATCCTGCCCATCAGTTCTCTGAGGGAGTCAAAGACTGCTTTTCAGAAATCCAGAGTCTTCCTTTGGTTAGAATCCTGAAATCAACCATCACATGATCACTTCTGTCCAGGTTGCCGCCCACATCTACATCCCCTAATAATTCCTCCCTGTTTGGAAGCAGCAAGTCAAGCTACACATGGCCCCTGATTGGTTCCTTCAGCACTTGTACCAGGAAGTTGTACCCTATATTCTCCAAAAACTTCCTGGATTATCTGTGTACTGCTATATTGGTCTCCCAACAGATGTCAGGGTGATTAAAGCCCTCCATGAGAACCAGGGCCTGCGATCTGTTAGTTGTTTGAAGAAAGCCTTGTCTACCTCATCCACCTGATCTGGTGATCTATGGCAGACACCAACCATGACATCACCTTTGTTGCTCCTTCATCTAAATATATCCCAAAGACTCAACAACTTTTCTCTCTCTTTATATTGGAGCTCTGAGCAATCATACTCCTTTGAAGACCCTTAAAATCCCACAAACACACACAAATATTTGCATTTTAAAACAACGAACATCAAAGATTTTAAAACTAATTCAAAAGGTTTAACTTAGTAAAATTCATCCAGGATATTGTTAGCCTGTCACAATATGCAACACTCTTCTGCCTAACGATGCATAGATGCCCTTTTAGAAAAATGCAGTATGTGTTTACACAGCACAGAAACATACAATTTCTAGGTGCTGATCTATTCTGCACTGGGATGAGGATAAACAGATGATGTGTTTACAAAGATGCATTACTGTTCCCTGCCATCATGCCCACTATACATGATAATTCATATAGAACTATAAAACAGTGTGTGAAGCCTCATCTACACTGGTACAGTTTATCACAAAAACTGTCTTTTGGAGGCAAAACAGAGAGAGCATTTACACTGCTATGTGATTTTTGTTGGGAAAAACATTCAGTTTTGGCAACAAAATATTTCTGCCCTGGGAGAGACTTTTTTCTTTTCCCCACCCTTGATTGTCAACAAAGAGCCAGTGTGGATTCTGCTGTTTGTTTTGTCAAGAGAACCAGCTTCTGCCAGTATCCCACAATGCCTGCTCTGATGGCTGTGCTCAGTGTTTTGTGATCTCTGCAGCCGTGCAGGCATGTACTCCTTCCCCTTCTAAGCTCTGGGAAGTATCTGACAAGCCAGTGAGCTGCTCCCTTTGGGTATGTCTACATTTCATTCCTCTCCAGAGAGAGGAATTCAAATGCAGACACCCGAAATTGCAAATGAAGCGGGGATTTAAATATCCCTTGCATATTCATTTGCATAATCACTTTATGGCGTTATTTTGAAATAGTGCTATTTTGAGAGAAAAAACGGGATCACTTTGAGATAAAACCCTTCCTTTGAAATAACCCTTTCTCCTCATTGAGGTTTTATCTCAAAGTAACCCCATTTTTTCCTCTCGAAATAGCGCTATTTCAAAATAGCGCCATAATGTGATTATGCAAATGAAGCATGGGCTATGTAAATCTCTGCTTCATTTGCAATTTTGGGTGTCTGCATTTGCATTCCTCTCTCTGGAGAGGAATGAAAAGTAGACATACCCTTTGGGAACAAAGAACAAATCATTGGGGCTACTGCCCTGCATTAGGAACACAGTGGCAGGCAGACTGCTGCTGCAGGGGGAGGACTGCAGAGACTGCTGTGCTGCTTTGACATTCCTCGGCACTGAGAGCTCACAGAGCTATATGGGAATCCCAAGAAGCATAGGGATCAGCCCTGCCTTCCCACAATACTGCACTGTGAGCTGCTTACCCACATTGCTTTGCTCTTTCTGTTAACAGGGTGCTAGCAATGTGATGTCAACAATGGGAGGTAATAACAATTGGTTTGACCATTTTTCACTTTTGGTGATTTTTGCATGACGACAGCTCTTTATTAGCCAAACCTTCCCAGTGTAGACATAGCCTAAGTAAAAACATCCCAGGAGCTTTATGGAGCAGTAATTTATGAAGTCCACTCTAACCCACTATGAAAGAACTCTTCACTGGGGGACACATCAGTCATTTCTGGCAACTAAGGTCACTCACTAAAAATTATCTTAATAGCTCTGGATGTGCTTAATCAATTTAATGACAAGTAGATGTAAAACGAGTTTCTAGTAATATTGGCCTTGCATTTCTGTCATGGAAAAGAATGCCTTTCAAAGATGTGATTAATTTTTCAGGGCCTTTCCTTACCCATTAATATTACTTCCCTATACATTACTTCTGATACTTTCAATGGTGTTTTAAAACCATTTTCAAAATTTACTTTACAAATAGTTTTTTAAATGTGTGAATTTATTCTGTTTAGGGTTTAATATTGTCTCATGTCACTGTAATATCTGAGCACTTTTCACATAAAACCAATTACCAGTCCAAAGACAATTCTGGAGACTGAAATCCCTAATGCCCCATCCCTGCAATAGTTATAAGGATAGATCACCTGAAAGGATGCTAGCTATTCAGTTTCTATGTATATTTAATCCTTGACCTTTGCTGCTTATCAGATATTGTCATTCATTCAGGAGTTTGTGACAGGAACATGACTGCCAGAAGCTATTATATGTAAGCAACCAAACCACCATCAGATGATGATAAATATCTGATCAATTTCAATCAGCAACCTGGAGGTGAAAAGTTCTATATCCTTTAATGAGCCCTTTAAGCCATTTCATCCACCTAAAAGTTTATTTTAAAACATTGGTTGGAATTTAAACAAGGACTATTAAGTCACTTTGACGCTTTTGAAAATCCCATTTTAATGGGATATATTCACCACTTGAAAGGGCCTCATCTCAATGCATGTGCTTGCACTTTCTTTCTGTGTTGTGTTGAGTCTTCAGCAACCCAGCTCCCGGACATGGGAGGCACCTCCTGAGGGGGGGCTGCCCCCCGACATTAAACATCAACTGATTAAAAAGAAAAGAATAAGGAAAAATGAGAGAGGTTAAATGAGAACACATAGTCCTGCTCTGCAGCATGGGGACATCACAAACAGCAGTCTGCAGAGTGTAAGGACAGATCATAGCCTATTCCTTATAGGTCCCAGGGCTCTTTCTCAGGCCCTGGCTGTGCTGCAGGGGGGCTGCAGGTTGGACACGCTTGCTCTGGCAGTGACCACACAGCCTCAGGCTCTAGGTGGCAGGACCCCTCTCCCAGTTGGAGTTACAGTCCCTCTCCAAGTCTGGCCTGCAGGGCCTCTTGGCTGGTGGCGTGTCCCTGCCCAGAACCTCTTTCCCCCTGTGACGGACCCAGCGGGGTCCGCACTAGGAGCGGGGGAGGCCTCCCCTCCCGAGCGGGAAGTGGCAGCCGTAGATGGCCGAAAGCCGCTCGGCATTGCGCCACCGGCCCCGCTGCGGCTGAAAGCGGGGGTGGCGCGCACCGGGGGAAGTGGGGGAAGCCCCGGGCAGCCGCAAAACGCCCGGTTAGGGCACCACGGTTCGCACCCCGGGGAGGAGCCACGGGCGCGCTCCGACGGGAGCCGGACCGGAGAGCCCCGGAGAGGGCGGGGCTTACGCCCCTGACGTCACCTGCCTGCGCCTATAACAGGGGCGCAGAGACGCTCGGGGGGGGGAGCGAGAGGGCAGCCACCCTGGCTTCCCGGCACCCCAAGCACCCGGCCTTCCGGGCAACGAAGGGAGACGACGCCGGCAGCTGGCGACTCGCCCTAGGACGGGCACAGCGGCCGCGACGGGGTAAGTGATTTAACCTTGCGCTGGCCAGGGGGCTGGCAGCGCGGGAGTGGAAGGAGCCCGAGGCGGGACCATTTTGGCGCCCGTGGGCAGGCAAGTTTCGGGCGGCTGCCCCGCCTGCCGTGGGGGGATCGCTCTAAAGCACCCACCCCACTTAGGGCCTCGGGCTGGGACCCGGTGGTGAGGGCGGGCCCGGGTCCCCCACTCCCCACCCCCCGACCTCAGAGCAGGTCTTCAAGGCTGTAATAGCCGAACGCACTACTCAATCTCCCCCCGCCGAGCGGGTGCGAGAGGAAGGGATCGAGACTAGAGGGACGGCTCAAGAGCCCCAGCCGGGCCCCAGCCGGGGGCCGCCCGGAAAGAAACCGGACTGGGTCCGCCGAGCCCCCTCGGCCCCATACAGGGCGAGGGGTGATCGCACCCGGGACCGGGCTCACTTATGGACCCCGGATATCGGGACGACTAAGCTCTCAAAGGCGGTGGGTTCGCGGAGCCCCACCCCACTCCGCCGGCCCCGGCCCGGGGCGCGGGCGGGAGCAGCGGGGTGTGGAGCTCGGACCCTTAAAACCCGCCACACTGGTGGAGAATGTGGGTATCGAGGAAAATTCCCCTCCCCACAGATGAACGTGAACAGGCCAACTGTCTGGCAGAGCCCGCGGCGGGCGAAGAAGGGACGGGCGACCAGATGGAGCCCCGACAGTTCCTTGAGTGGTTCAGCGAGACCCAGCGGCAACAACGCCAAGTCCAGCAGGAGCAACAGACCCAACTAGTCCAGCAGCTGACCACGCAGTTTCAGGAACACCAGAGGCTGCTGATCCAAGAACTAGCCACCCAACAGGATCAGTGGCGACAGACAGTAGAAAGGCGATGGGGGGCCACGGCCGGAGGACAGGGAGCAGCGGGGGAAGGGCCCCACCTACCCCTGCGCCTGACGAAGCTGGGACCCCAGGACGACCCCCATGATCTGTCCAACCTGCCAATCAGGCTGAGCTGGGGTGTTGGTCTCTTCCCATTGTCCCTGGGGTCTGTCAGTCTCAGGGCCCTGATTACTCATGGACCCTTCCCCTTTTGGGACTGGGAGCTGGCCAACCAAACACTCCCACTGAGTTTAAGTAAGGGGCTAACTGTCCCCTTACACATGGTTATGTCTCTGTCCACCCTATCACACCAATCTAAGATCTATTTTTCAGAGGACTTTTTTTTAAAATGTGTACTTGATGCAGAGAATAATCCACACAAATATCAGTCTTAAGTGAATTACACAAGGTCCTTCAGATACAAAATATAGAGAATTGTGCATGAGGGACTTTGGCAAGTGGTAATTGTCATTGTCCACAAAGCAGCAGTTTAATTTAAAAGACATCCTTACTTTCAGCTGTTTGACAAAGTATTTGTTCCACACACAGGAAACCCTTAAGTATTATTCAAGCTTTTCTGGTAGAAGCAATGTCTGTTATCCCATACTTCAGAATAGATTGTCTTAAACTGTGATACAAAAAGACATTTTCTCTCTCTCAGCTTTATTCCAGTCAAACTTTCTCAGCTTTATTCCAGGAGAAATGGTCTGAGGTAAATAGGATGAAGTTTAATAAAGACAAATGCAAAGTGTTCCACTTAGGAAGGAACAACCAGTTTCATACATACAGAATGGGAAACAACTGTCTGGGAAGGAGTACGGCAGAAAGGGATTTAGGGGTTATAGTGGACCACAAGTTGAATATGAGTCAGCAGTATGATGCTGTTGCAAAGAAAGCAAACATGATCCTGGGATGCATTAACAGGTGTGTTGTGAGCAAGACACGAGAAGTCATTCTTCTGCTCTACTCTGCGCTGGTTAGGCCTCAGTTGGAGTAGTGTGTTCAGTTCTGGGCACCATATTTCAAGAAAGATGTGGAGAAATTGGACAGGATCCAGAGAGGAGCAACAAGAATGATTAAAGGTCTAGAGAACATGACCTATGAGGGAAGGCTTAAGGAATTGGTGTTTTTTTAGTTTAGAAAAGAGAACATTGAGGGGGACACGATAGCACTTTCAGGTATCTAAAAGGGTGTCATAAGGAGGAGGGAGAAAACTTGTTCATCTTGGCCTCCGGGGATAGAACAAGAAGCAATGGGGTTAAACTGCAGCAAGGGAGGTTTAGGTTGGACATTAGGAAAATGTTCCTAACTGTCAGGGTAGTCAAACACTGGAATAAATTGCCCAGGGAGGTTGTGGAATCTCCATCTCTGGAGATATTTAAGAGTACGTTAGATAAATGTCTATCAGAGATGGTCTAGACAGTACTGGGTCCTGCCATGAGGGCAGGGGACTGGACTTGATGACCTCTCGAGGTCCCTTCCAGTCCAAGTATTTTATGATTCTATTAAACAAATCTGAGAATCCTGGTGAAATAGCACCCAGTAGTGAGTTGCCATTGTCTCATAAACCTACCCCCAAATGTTGCTATCATTGCAACACAGTCAGAAAGGCTCACTCAATGGTACTAGAGTACAGTTTTCTGCAAATACATGTCTTACACTTATTAAGTTTAATTTTGCAGCTAACATTTTAGCACAATGGGAAATAAAATGTCTAGGGAGTCCCTAGACATTGATTTTAATTGATTTTCAAGTCATTATGGGCTGCAAATATAGTCTCCATTCAGTGTGCGCCTCCATTTCTTCTTCAAGGTAGGGAAGTGAAGAGTCTCTTACCTTTTAGGGTAAGTTGAACTAATGTTAGCTTTTTTATTTTAGAATAGTAGGACAGTTATTTTTTATTTACTGAGCATCTTTGTGTCCCTCAGAGCTGTATGAACATAAACCTCATTCTTACAAACTCATGGAAATTGGTAGAAGAGCTTGTTTCATACCAATTATCACATGGAAGGAATTTTGGACAAAATTGACTAGACTTGAGAACTCCATAAATCCTGGAAATACATAAAGGGAAACCCCTTATTCTAACAAGGCAAGTGATGGCCCTTGAAGATTAGCTCCATCGTGTTGCTCTACTGGTCCTTCTTTCCGTAAAGCAGCATGTGTTCTTCCATTAGATAAGTTACACAAGGTTGCATAGGAGGAGGGACTAAAGGGACCAAGCAGAAGGCAATATTGCTTCCAGTGGCTTTAATTCTCATGTGGATTTCCATGGGATCAGCAGGGATAGTCTCCTTTTCTACCCTTCTGAGCCCTCACCTCGCACCAGTCTTATATTATCCTATATAGGCAAATGGCAGAAGAATGCTGCTGATGATTCTTATCCAGGGCTAACCTGTTCCCACCCTTGAGAAATTCAGTTGATTGGAGCCTCCTCTGTTTATAGAAAAAGGTCAGATGATCCAACTCATTGAATAGCCACCATCATGCTAACCCAGTGGTTCCCAAACTTTTTGGCATCACAGCCCCCTTTTTGATTTTTGAAAAACCCTCACGCCCCTCAACCCAAAAATAGCAGCAAAACGTGAGAAAAAAAAAGAACTGAGCGAAGCAGCAAAACTTGATGGCGGGGGGAGACTAGGTCACCTCATGCCCCCCTTGGAATTTCTTCACACCCCCCCCCCAGTTTGGGAACCCATGTGCTAACCAATTCTCTTTCCTTGATTTTCATACACTTCAAATATTTGTAGATACTTACGCCTCCCAGTTTAATCATAACTGAGCCAAGTTATGGATCATTTAGCACTTTTATACTTCCCTTAGAGGATGATCACCTTCTAATTCATTCATTTTCATGGAGCTTACTCCAGTTCATCTATATACTCTAGCATAGAGGTGGCTAACATTGAACACAATAATGGAAATGGGTTTTGTCACTGTGGCCAATAAAGAGCATTATTTCCCTACGCAGTGAAATGACACATCTGTGTAGGCAGTCCAGAAATTATGTGTCTTTTTTAACCTCTTTAATATTGCACTTAAAATTCCAGTCTAGTTTCTTGTTAATAGCAGACTCCCAGATCTTTTCCAAAATTACAGCTTTCCAAAATCCCTCTCCTCACTGAATATAGTTTTTTCCTTATTTTTCCCCAGATGCATTAATATGCAGAAATAACAGTCTATTGCTATGGAAATGATTGTGCTGTCATAAATCCAGTATTATCAACTTGACTGCAGGATCAAACACCAGAGTAAAATGGGATAGTAAGCAGCAAACCCTCACTTAAACTCAAAACGTCTCATCTTTGGTGACTAACAGACACAGTAAAGATCATGACTTCAATTTACTTTTCAGAAGCTTTCATGTTTTTAATCAGATCTATCAAAGTTTTCCTGTGTATGAAAGACCTTTAAAATCTCCCCCACATTGATGGAATATAGATTTTTTTTTGTTGTTGTTACTTTTTGTTGCAATGTGAAGTTGCTATGAACCAGCTTTTTTGAAGCTGGCTCACTGGAACCCATTGGGAGTTTTCATAGTAATGACTATTTTTGTGCATTAATGGCACCTATAAAACATCCGCTTAACAGTCACTCCAAGATTAACAGAGGACCAGAGCTGAACATCTTTTGTAAGGGTCTCCACAGGTATTTTGATGGATAATTTTTAATTTGGCACACAGTAAACAGTAACTCACTGAAATCACCATGGAAAAAAACAACTCCCTCGGCTGGCATCAATAACAGATGGAAGAAAAAAACGGATGTTTTGTCGATTAAATATCAACTTTTTCATACAGTGAAAAGCATTTAGAGATTTGGTAGCCAATAAAACACCAATAAATTGTGAAGAGACTTTAGATGATTGAAAAACAAAGAAATCAAAATAGTGCAGCTTTTACATGGGTTGAACACAAGGTCATGATATAAAATATTTGTAAACCCACTGTTTCCTTTAAAATGATAGAGCATTGCCTAGGATTGAGAATAAAATGGCTATTCAGTATAAATAATCAATCTCAAGAATATAAAGAAAACCATTGCCTGATGTCTATTAGGTGGGTTCTCCTATTTAAATAATGCTGAACAGTATTTCTTTAAAAAGTTAGGCAAGGCATTAAACACACTACAAAAAGATAGTACTTTATCCTAACTACAATAATATCACTAAGGCCTTGTCTATACTAAAGGAGAAAGCTGACTTAAGATATACAATTCCAGCTACGTTAATTATGTAGCTGAAATTGATGCATTTGAAATCGTCAGATTTTGTCCACACAGCAGGAGGTCAATGAAAGTAGGAGGCTCCCGTAAACTTCTCTTACTCCTAGAGAGGTGCAGGATTACTGACGGTGGCACCCTCTCAGTTCAAATTAGCAGGTCTTCACTAGACATACTAATTCAAATCCCGAAAGATCGACTGCGGCAGTGTCTGTCTTCTATGTAGTGTAGACGTGGCCTAAGAGTGTGGATCTGACAAGCAGGATCTTATAAATAGGGATGCAGTGTAATTTTGCATAAGCTCAGAATGTAAACACAACGTCAACTCAAATACTCAGTTATTTCACTACTAAGCAACCCTACTGCCCTCCACACAGAAACATCTCTTCATTAGACTCTTCCCTTTCCTCATTAAGAAATCTAACTTTCAGCAGCTCCTACTTGTTTATTTTTAAATCCCTCTCTGACCATTCCTTTTTTTCCTCAGGTTTCCAAAAAAGCCTGCCTGGGTCAAAAAGACATCAACCTCTTGTTCAAACTAAGATGCATTTTTGCTATGCTCATGCTAGAATAAATTTCTCTCTTCTCCATCAGGAGAGGATAATCAGAAAAAATATCATTAGTATCTACTATTTCTATCCTAAAACTCCATGTACTACATGCAGTAACAAATCTGAGAATAAACAAAATAGTATTACATGAACTGCAAACTGAGTGAACATTTTTTCTTGGGAGAGAATTAGATTTGCAAATCATTCATGAACAAATTCCAGGTCTTGTGAATATTTTCATTTTTAAAGTTTAACCAAATATCCCAGGCAAATAGGTTGCCATCCATGGTGATGGATCCAATGCTAAGAACTCATTTAGAAGCCTTGAATCCCTGACTGGATACCAGATGTAACAGAGGACTAATGAATGGCAAAGAGCAAATTTAGAAGAGTGAACAATTAATGCACTTTCAGAATGAATTGAAGAAACTTTCAGGAGTTGTGAACATTTCATAGATTACTGGGCAGCCATCTGAATATTTATAAATAGAAAGGGGTAAAAATCTCAGTTTTTACCAAAAAAATCACTATTTTTACCCAGTCCAATTACCTCTCTAAAGTCAAGTCAATGTTAAATTCAAATTGGTATCAGAGAGTAAAGCTGATATGATCACGTGACACAGTCCAAGGCTACACAAGCACTTATGTTGACAAAATTTTTGTTGTTGTTAGGATAGGAATACATTTTTTCTTTAGCTCTTGGTTTAGGCCAAAGGAAGCTTTGGAAGGTGATTTTCAGTGTGGGTTGAACAGAACAATCATATGATAACCTTTTTCAAATACCAAAAGAAAATACTGCTTATATATGCCTTGACTATTACTAGTGTGTGGGGGGGGGGGGGGGGAGCACAGGCCCCACAATGCCTCTTTTCTCAAAGGCCTGCCTCCTGCCACTCACTGTTATGGCCAGTAAAAATGGCAAAGCTATGTCCCCCAATTTTAAAAGTGAGAGCCATGGGCCCCTTGCCCTCCCTCCTCCATTTCAGTATCCCTGCTATAAGCCATTCACTTGTTCCTTGTTTTTTGATGTTTACAGTGTTTTTCTCACTACTATTTTAAGGGCTGCAGGTTTCGAGTTGTATGTTATCTTTGTTATCTTTTGTATCCAGTGTGAAGGGTTAGTGTTACCATGGAAGCAGGTATCTGTATGCTAAAATTGTTCATTACTTTTGGTTTACAAAGTTATTATACCATGGCTTGGGAAAAATCATTGTGTGCAACTCTTGAGTTTACTAAAGAAATCTGAAAAGTGTTGTCTGCTGCACTGGTAGGTTCTTATCCACCTCAAAATATAAAATAATTTGAATTAGGGAAATAACAGTAAAGGATATTGTAGTCTTCCTAATATACTTCAGCATAAAGACTATCACAAATTTTCAGACATACTTACCCCTTTTGCTAATTGCCTTGTCTGACCTAATGCTCTGAAGTGTGGCATTCAAGCTACATCTACACTGGGAAGGTTTGGTGACAAAAGCTCTGTTGACATGCAAAAGTCGCCAAAAATGAAAAAGGGTCAAGCCAGTTTTTCTGCTTCCCATTGTTCACATTCCATGGCCACATTGCTAGCACCCTATCAACAGATAGAGCAAAGCAATGTGGGTAAGCAGCCCACAATGCAGTACTGTGGGAAGGCAGAGCTGATCCCTATGCTTCTTGGAATTCCCTCTAAGCTCCGTGAGCTCTCAGTGCTGAAGAATGGCAAAGCAGCACATCAGTCTCTGCAATCCTCCCTCTGTCTGTCTGCTGCTGTGTTCCTAGTGCAGGAAAGAACAGATGCACCCCAATGATTTGTTCTTTGTTCCCAAAGGAAGCAAGATCACTCAACTGTCAGATATTTCCTAGAGCTTTGAAAGAGGAGGCGGGCATGCCTGAAGGGCAGCAGAAATCACAAAACACTGAGCACAGCCATCAGGGCAAGCATCGTGGGGTACTGGTGGAACCCAGTCCTCTCGACAAAATTAACAGCAGAATCCATACTGGCTCTTTGTTGACAATAAATGGTGGGAAAAAGAAATAAGTCTTTCCCAGGGCTGGAAATTTTTTGTTGTCAAAACTGGATGTTTTTCCTGACAAAAATTTGCATTCCAATGTAATCGCTCTCACTCTTTTGTCATCAAAAGGCACTTTTTAGTGACAAAACATGCCAGGGTAGACAAGCCCCCTCAGGTAGAACTGCTTTACATCACTGATGTAATAGAGGTCTGAGGCATAAGAAACTGGAAAGGCTGGAGCTGGGGAGAAAGAATATTTGAAAATCTTAACATTTCAAGAAAAACATAATCCATGTTTTCTAGTAATAATAAAAAATCTTATCTTATTCTGCGGTAATCTTAACATTATTTATGATTCTTATATTAGAAAATTGACAGTGTTATTTCACCAACATTGAGCTGGTTTAACTCTGTCAATGGGGGTATGTCAAGACTACATTCCTCTTTTGAAAGAGAAATGCAAATGAGGGAAATTGAAAAGGCCAATGAAGTGTTGATTTACAAATCTCACACTTCATTTGCATGAACTCTGCCAATCGCTTTTTCGGAAGAGATTCTTTAAAAAAAAAAAAAGCAATCTAGATGAGGTTCTTTTGAAAAAAAAACCCCTACCCTTTTTCAAAAGAACCCTTATTCCTGAAAAAATGAAGTTTACAGGGTTCGTTCAAAAAGGTTTTTTTTTTTTTTTAAAGAAACCTGTCTAGCCTGCTTTTTTTTTTCTTGAAAAAATCTCTTTCAAAAAATCAATTAGATGAGATTATGCAAATGAAGCATGAGATTTTTAAATCAGCACTTCATTTGCATTTTCGATTTTCCTCATTTGCATTCTTCTTTCGAACAAGGAATGTAGTCTTGACGCACCGTGGGAGAGCTCTCTCCTTTCGGCATAATGCAGATACATGCGCACCCTTGGGACACATCTACACAGCCGGGCAATAGTTGAAGTAAGCTACGGAACTTCAGCAACGTCAATTGCACACCTGAAGTTGAAATAGCTAAATTTGACTTTTGGCACTGTCTACACAGCAGGAAATCAAAGGAAGAACACGCCTCCTTCAACTTCCCTTACTCTTTGTGAAATGCGGGTTACAAGAGTCAGAGTAAGAAGTCCTACAGATCACCATTATTTCGAATAATGACTCACTGTATAGACATGCTCTTTGTTATTTCGGAATAATGTTAGAAACTAACGTTATTTTGAAATAACGATGCTTGTAGACATAGCCTTACAGTGGCACAGCTGCAAAATACAGATGTGCCACTATAACTTTTTCCATACATAGTTTAATTTTCAAACAAGATGATCACTGCATGGGAAAAAAAGCCCAAAAGTTGCATTTCGTATTTGTCTTTAAATATATTTTCCACACCATACAAGATGATAAAGGTTTTAAAAGTGATAGGTTGTTATACCAGAGAAAAGAAATACTTCTAGGCAATTAAGGATTCAAGACTTTGTGCATTAGTGGACTGGTCATGTGTGTATGTAAACCAAAATTACCTTTAAATATAACAGGATATACATTGATTTTGTAAAGTATCATTTATGGGGTGCATGTGAGAGGCAGGAGCTTCCAGCAGAGGATACAAACCTCAGTTCCAGTTAGTTATTCATTCTCACTGGAGAGAATGAGGGTATGTCTACACTACAAAGTTAGTTCGAACTAACGGATGTTAGTTCGAACTAACTTTCCTAGGCGCTACACTAGCGCTCCGTTAGTTCGAACTTAATTCGAACTAACGGAGCGCTTAGTTCGAACTAGGTAAACCTCATTTTACGAGGATTAAGCCTAGTTCGAACTAGCTAGTTCGAACTAAGGGCTGTGTAGCCCTTTAGTTCGAACTAGTGGGAGGCTAGCCCTTCCCAGGTTCCCCCTGGTGGCCTCTCTGGGCACAACCAGGAAAACTCTTCTCCTCTCCCCCAGCCCCGGGCTCTTAAAGGGGTAGACTCTGGCCAGACGGCACTAGAGTCAGCCAGCCCTGCCAGCAGTCTCTGCCCCTGAGCCAGTGGCTGCATGATGAGCCAGGCAGCCAGTGGCAGCGAGACGTCCCCTGCCCAGTCCCCAAGCACCCAGGGGCCAGCCAGGGGCCATAGACGGCGCGCGGCCTCCTGGTCTAGTGCGGAGGTCATGGACCTCATTGAGGTTTGGGGGCAGGCCCCCAACGTCCATGATCTCCGCACTAGGAGGAGGAATGCAGCCGTCTATGGCCGCATAGCAGCCGCCATGGCCAGCAGGGGACACAGGCGCACCCAGGAGCAGGTGCGCATTAAGGTGAAACAGCTGCGGCAGGGGTACGCCAGGGCCACAAGGGCCGGCGCCACTGCAGGGGCTGCCACCTGCCCCTACTTCGCTGCCCTCCACCAACTATTGGGGGGCAGGGCGGTCCGTGCCAGCCCAGGGGACATCGAGCCAGGACCAGAGGGCTCTGACCTGGGCGCACCAGAAGGGCCACCGCCAGCAGTTCCAGCAGGGTCGTCCAGGGAGACCGTACCGGGTAAGTAGTTTGAATTAAGTAGTTTGGGGGGGGGAGGTGGGAGGGAGACCAGAGACCGCGCGCGTGGGCCATGCCTTCCACGGATCACACAGACACCTGTGCACGTGCGAGCACGTGCCATGCCACCCTTGGGCAGGTGGCTCCAGCTGCGTGACACCCAGGGGCCATTGCCCAATAGGCACATGCTTGTGCAAAGAGACGTGACATGCTCCCGACCCCGGGGCGGGACCCAGCAGGATGATTTCCCTTCACATGTCCCCTCTAAACGGAGGCAGGGGACATCTCCCCTTCCCCCCCACCGCCCCGGCCACACTATACATGGCACAGGGACATGGGTGCGGTCTTGGGGCAGCTCCCAGTCCCGGGGAGAGCCAGACATCCTGACCATGGCCTCTGTACAAGCACAGCGGCTGTGACGGTGCAGGACATGGTCACCCTCACGTTGCGGAGTTGGGGAGGGGGCTGGGCATCATCCTCTGCGTCCCCAGGGAGAACTGACCACTTCTCTTCTTTCTCTACAGCTGCACCAGCTCCTTGTGCAGGGCGCACCACCCCGCCCGGGACATGCTCCCGCACCCGCAGCCTGCTCCGGACCGCCAGCACGGAGCAGGAGTACAGGGAGCAGCTCCTTGGGGCCTTGCGAGCCATGCACCGCACACTACAGGCCTGGATGAGGGAAGACCTGCAGGTCCGCCACGAGCTGCTGGCTGAGCTCCGAGGGCTGAGCACCAACCTGCAGCTCCTGCTGCAGAGCATGGTGCCCCGTGCTGGTCCTGCACCTGCTGCTCCCCCAACTGCTGTCCCTCCTCCCACTCCTGCTCCCCCTCCCACCTCTCCCTCCTCAACCCCCACAACCTCTTCCTCAATGTCCACACCCCCCACCTCAACCTCCGCACCCTCCACCCCATCCCCCCGGGGACGCCGAGGCCCCCTCCCTCGCCGTGCTGGGAGGCGGTTGGCCCGGCGAGACCCCTACCCCTGATCCTTCAGTTTCCCCACCCCCTCCTTTCCCTTGCTTCCCCCTTTCAGCTCCCTCCTCCCAGTTTTCCCCCTCCCCTCTCCCAGCCTCTCTCTTCCCCTCTCCCACCTCCTTTTCCCAGTTTCCCCGAGTTTTGTTAAATAAACAGAGTTTCTATTTTTGAACACACGTGTCCTTTATTTTGTACATCAAGAAGAGGGGCTAAGGAAGGGTAAGTGGAAGGAGGTGAGGGAGGACTGGGGCACGAGCCCCCGATGGGGAGGACTGGGCTGGCTCTGGGGGTGGAAGCTCTCCTGCAGCCCCCCAATTGCCTCCTCTCCCCAGATGGCAGCCTGCGGCACGTGCATCCGGGCTGATGGCCGAGTGGTGTGATGTGCCCAGTGTGGGTAGTCCGGGCACTCCAAGCCAGGACTGCTTTGCAAGCGGGGCACCCCTGAGAACTGTCTGTCCAGGGTGGGGGTCGGGTCCCTTTAAGCGCAGCCCTGGGCTAGCCTGAGGCAGCATCTCCACGCTCTAAGTCCTCCTCTGATGCCCTGCCGGCACTGCTTCCGGCCATCCTTAAGCCCAGTTCAGGGTCCACTATGTGTGGACATGCTAGTTCGAATTAGCAAAACGCTAATTCGAACTAGTTTTTTAGTCTAGATCCGTTAGTTCGAATTAGCTTAGTTCGAATTAACTAATTCGAACTAAGTTAGTTCGAATTAACGTTGTAGTGTAGACGTACCCTGAGTTAGTTATGTGTATTTCATAATATGCACCTCAGTTTACCCGTTTGATTTTATTCTGCTTCACTGCATAGTTAGATCAAAGGAAGCTGTTGGGAAAAGCAGAGTTTTAATAAAATAGATACTGAGTCACATTTATTTCAACAAGCAATGGGAGTCTAGAACCTCTGGGGCCTGGATTGGATACCAGCCAGACAACCTAAAAGCCTGACCAGTAATAAATCTGTGGTTGTCATCCCTCGTTCCTTTCAGATTGTCTGCAATCTGCCTCCCTCGCTTCTAATGATTTCATCGTTGGCCAGGCAGATTTCCTGCTGGGATCAGATACCCAACCTATTATAAATGTCACTAGTGTTTAGAGGCCCAACCAGAATCACTTCCAACTGCTTTAGGCATACAAAAAGAGAGAGAGAGAGAGAGAAATGCCAGCCCAGAGAGCTTGAAACCTAACCTGACAAGACAAGCAAAGGGTAGAGAGGGGAAGCATCATCTATGCTTTACATTAGCTAGGAAACTGAGGCACAGGACATTCCATATCAGGAATAGGAAAGCTTCATAGGGTACAAGACGACAATTGTTTAAAGAATGGCACAAAACTATGAGAAATTAGCATGGAACAAAATAGCACCGGATCACAGAATTTTGGTTAGTCTTATAACAGACCAGATGCCAGTGACTGGGGTGTAGGGTAGAAGGGTCAGACGCCCCTACACAAACACCACGGGGAGGTCAAGGCTGCGGCATTCTCAATGAATCATAGACTATTAGAACTGGAAGGGACCTCAAGAGGCCATCAAGTCCAGTTCCCTGCCCTCATGGCAGAACCAAGCACCATCTAAGACCATCCTGACAGATGTCTATTCAACCTGCTCTTAAATATCTCCAGTGATGGGGATTCCATCACTAGAGGTTCATGTGCCCCCTTTAGCATCTCTCCCATGTGTCACCTGTCTCACACATGTTAGCATACGACAGGGCAACAGGCACTTTTTAAATGAATGCCTGTGTAACTACCTTAGTGAGTCAGAAAAGATCCAGATTATATCAGTCATCTTATTTCTCCCACTAAGGCAGCATTATTTAATTCGGAGATTTATTTTCTTGCATCAGGCAAGCAGAAGTTTCCACTTGCTCTACAAAACTCTCTCAGGCAGAATCAGTGCTGCAGTTCCCCTTCTCTTTAAGGCCAGGAAGAGAGATTTGTAGGCAGAAATCAAAGAGCATTTAGGAGGTGGAAGAAGAGCTATGACTTCAAAATCAGGAGAGGGAGATTTGCAAGTGTCAGTGCAAAATGTTTTAAAAAAAAGCAACCATAGCAACAGAGAACTAAATCCACCGGTTCTGTGCCCAACGAAGTGACTAAAGACTTTTTAGAATGCAAAAGCAACATGGAGAGATTTAGGGTGCGTCTAGACTACATGGCTCCGTCGACGGAGCCATGTAATGTAGTTTACTCGACATAGTAAATAATCCCTGCTTCGTTAAAATAAAAATGGCCATCGCACTGTACCGACAATCGGCTGATCCAGCACAGCTAGACGAGGCGTGGTCAACAAGGGAAGCCTTTGTCGACTACTCCTGTAAGCTTCAACAGAGCCATGTAGTCTAGACGCACTCTTACTGAGATTGGGTTTGTTTGGAAGCCACAGACAGGAATAGAAGACTTTATCCAAGAGTTCTGGCCTCAAGACAGGGCTGACATTTTTAAAAATGCACAAGTTTAACAGCCTGCCTCTTCCTCAGAAAGAGTTTCTGAATGTATTAAATGGCAGTGTAAATGGTCTGGATTGTATCCTTTTGAACAACATATGGAGGGTAAATCATCTTTTGTGCACTATTGTCCACCCTCCACTTGAATCCACTCCAAGGCACTCTGGATATGAGATTGGCACAGTGTAAGGGAGGTGGACTGAGGAGATGCAATGTAGCCTTGTGGAGAATATCTATACAAGTTGATATAGCTGGTGGGATTGTTAATTCTATAGAGTTTCCTTTCTAGTATCCAAGTGAGCCATTACAGTCAGGAAGAACAAAGTGACACCATTCTAATGGCGCTATGCTGCCCAGGACCTCAACAGGTGTGGGGAGACAGGGCCTTTGTGCGAACGGCTTGGCAGCTCCTATGTATGGGGTGGGCTATTATTATGCCTTCTCCGAGAGACCTCCTCAAGGGACTCCTCAGATATTTCTTCAACCAGAGAGCCCCTCCCAAGTGCTGTACAAATGGAGGGGACAATCTTCTCCACTGACTTAGGCCAGATCTTCACTACTGGAGAAAGATGACCCAAGATACAAAAGTCGAGCTATGAGAATAGCATAGTTGGAGTTAAGGCATCTTAGGTCGAATTTCTGTGGCATCCTCACTGCAGGAGTTTGACGGGAGAAACTCTCCTGCCAACTTCCCTTATTCCTCACTACCCAGTGGAGTAATGAGGTTTATAGGGGTATCATTAATGGATGATTTAGTAAGACCTTACTAGACCCACTAAATCAAACCCTGGGAGATTGATCTCTGGAGTGTCAGTCTCTAGGTCAGTGAAGACAAGCACTAAGCAAGACGGCATAAACTCAACAATATAGACAGGTGCTGTGAAAGTTCTTGCAATACACGTTGCTATCTTTAGGGACCAATTCTGAACTACTGAAGTTAGTAAGGAGTTTTTCCATTGATTTCAATGAGAGCAGGAACAAACCAACTTGTAGTTTTTCTTACAATGTGTGGTTGAGGATTTGACTACCAAATTGAAGGTATATGTATGGAAAACTGGGACTAAAGCATTCATCCAAAGTGCCACCTGCTGTAGGATAGTTTGTTTTAATGGGAAGGATTATTTCTTTTTTTATTAATTCAATATCATTATTGCTTTTTTAAGTGTCTTCAGTTGCTTGGGAAACAATTTATAATTGTGACTCACAGCATGGGATGAAATCAGATGGAGAATGAACAATAACAAGAGAAATAGCCTGAAATACATGTGGAACCTACTAATTTGATAGAGACTGGAGGAAAATAATTCTCAAAACAGCTTGGCAAACAATGAAAACTCATCTGCCACAAAAACGTAAAGAAACATTTATCACAGTCTCAATAACAATTGCAGTGCTTTTAACAGGATACTCAAGAGAAAGTAATTTTTTTCCCAAGGACGGCATGTCTAGTTAGTTAAACAATGTGTACAAATAGAACAAAGCAGGCAATCTCAACATTTTCAACAAATGTTTTTGTTTGGATTAGGAGATTGAGTTCCCTCTACACTTGAGAAGGCTCTACAGTCTTGTGAGTAAAGCGCTGGATTATAACTCAGGAAACCATGGTTCAGCACCAACCTCTGCTAAACACCACCTGTCTTCACCTCAGTTTCCCCATATGTAAAATGGGGATAACAGTGTAAAATCTTTTGGGATCTGAAGTTAAAGAGCACTTTATTATGATGTGGTTGATTCTGCAAAGAACGTAATTCTTCTGATTTTTCTTCTCAGGAAAAGAAAACAAGAAGAGTTCGTTTAAATCAACTTTGGATATGTAACTATCGTTAAGAATTATTTGTATAGCTCCCATGTGGACAGAGGCATGAAGATGTGAATGAAAGATTAAAAGGAAAAACAAGAAGATGTGCGTGAGTTGAATGGAGCACAACAGGGGAAGGTAGAAGACTTGCCAGCTGTGATGCACTTGGAGTAAAGAGGTAAAGCATGAATTCTAACAAACAAAATAGAGATTGAGAAATGCCAGAGAAATGGTATGAGCAGCAGACAGAAAAATTATTTTTGAGATATTAATTTGGATGGATTAGTTTGGAAAAAGATGGAACAACAGTAGGCCAGCAATTGCAATATTCTAGTAGGGAATGGCCTAGTGCCTTGAAATCGAGAGGAGTATTCACAGAAGAGACCAAATTGTTTGGAGCTGATTCATGAGATATTTTGAAACAAACCAGTGTAAGCTGGGCTGCCCAAAGGTCTGCATTGTACTGTATTTCGGTATGAAGTGGATTTTGCTTTTGGTTCTTTTCAGTGAGCTTTACTGCTGAATGGTAAAACATCTTGTCTGCTGATATTTATGGGCAACAGGATACATAAATATGGTGAGCATTCATTTCCACTAGCCTTCTGAGTGGCGCAGGATGGTAGTTCACAGCAGGTCCAGCTCCAAAATGCACATTTTTAAATAGTAACATCTAGGTGTGAGAAAACAGAAATTTAGCATTGAGAGACTGAATGACCAGTGTATTTATTTCTCATAATTGACATTTTTCAGTAAAAACTAGTCTATGTCTGATTTTATTCAGTTGAACACAGTGTAGTCCACTGCTTTGTTATTCAACATCAACTGATAGCCAGAGGCTTTATATTTTAACATATTAAGCTCTGAAACCCTCCACAATGCTAGCTTTTGTATGTGTGTTTGTGGGAGGGAGTGACCGCGAATAAGTGCAATATCAGCCTAATGGATCAGATCTTCTCTCATTTCATGCATGCTACTCTCGATATACTGTGTTTCTGTAGGGGTGCTGTCAGGAACACGCGCAGCTGCGATGCTTCTTCATAACTACAGGAGGGATGCTGTGCATACTGCTTACCAATGCTAGCCAATGTGCAGTGGAAGTAGGTCACAGTCCTGAATTCAATGCACCCTGGAATCTCGTCATAGTGTACAGTACTGATAGAAGCACTTGGTGGCCCTTCATCCATGCCTTGTCTTTTGCCTATGTTGAGAGACTAGAAGTAACCACTTCATGGATGCCTTTTGCACCAGGGAAAAGGCAGAAGAAAAGGAGGAACACTTTTCAATTTCTCTCTCAGAAAAGCAGCTGCACAAGTGAAGCCCTAATATTGCCCTTTCCGATTAAATCACTTTCTTTTCAAGAGACTACAGTGCTCTTGTACAAAAGCTTTTATGGTATATTTGAAGTAGGGATGTTAAATATCGGTTAACTGAATAGTCTATTAACCTCATGAATTCTTATTGGTTACTCAACTATTCTATAGTCCCCAAGAGTGGGGTTGGCACCCAATATGCTTTGGCCCCACTCCCAAGGAGCCCCTTGCCACTCCATGTTGCTGCCTTTGTATCAGAGGCAGCAGCGTGGGTGCCAGGCGGGAACTGGTCTGCAAGGGAAGCCAGTTTAAAAACCTTCTGCTCTCGTGGACTATCTGTCTGTCTCCCTGTACTGGTGCCTCTGATACAGAGAAAGCAGTGTGGGGTGGCAGCAGGGCTGAGTTCCCGGACCCAGCGTGAGCCAAAACTGAGCTAGGCTGCCTGCCTGCCTGCCTGCCTCCTAATATGCTTTAAATACAGAGCCGCAGCAGGGATAGGTCCCAGATCTGGCCTAAGCCAGGACCTAGCCGGGCTGCTGGCTAGCTTGCTAAAAAACTTGCTGCCAACGGGGAATGGGAGAAATGCGAGTAGTCTATAGCATTAACCTATAAGCTTTTGTTTATTGGTTAATCGATTAATCAACTATACTCTTACATCCCTAATTTGAAGCAAGTGGGCTCTGCAAACTCAGAAGTCACCAGCCCAGGTTTTGCAGTACTGTAAAGGGACCTTCCAAACAGTTATAGGCAGTTTCAATATTTTTTAGAGGTTTATGACTTGGATGTACACACTCACCTCAGTGTGATGTGTGACAATCACCACCCAGGATCACCCTTGCCTCGCCCCACGCCTGCGACTACGCCCCTGTCCTGCCCCTTCTCTAAGGTACCAACTCCCACCCAACTCCTTCCATTGTTCACTCTCCCCACTCACTTACTTTCACCAGGCTGGTGCAGCAGCTTTGAGAAGGATTTGGGGTGCAGGCTCTAGGCAGGGTTGGAGGTTGGGGTGTAAGACAGGGAGAGGCAGTAGCTCCTGAAAGTGACTGGCATACTGCTTTGAAAGAGATTGCTAGGCAGGGAGGCCAGGGGGTCTTTGTGTGTTGTTGTCTGCAGGCACCGCCCCCGCAGTTCCCACTGGCCACAGTTCCCAGCCCATGGGAGCTGTGGAGACAGTGCTCAGGGTGGGACAGTGCTGGGAGACCCCCCAACTCTCTACCCAGATGCTGCAGGGAGCAGGCTGGCCATTTCTGGGAGCAGCACAGAGTGAAGGTGAGCAGGAAGCCTTCCTTAGCTCTACTGCTCTGCTAGCAGCAGCCAGGGGCTCCCAGACCCTTTTAAATCTCTTGGGTCCCTGGGCAATTACCCCTCCCTCCTAGCGGGCCTGCAGCCATCAACAGATCAAGGTATTCTAATATTAAATTAAAAAATCCCCATTACTAACCGCTCAAATAGTCTTCCTCTTCTCACTGTGTAATTGAAAAGCTGAGAACGCACAGCAAAATTAAGTCTGATTTTCTGCAAACTTTGTATGCATCTTTGCGCACATTTTAGCTTTGTTGTAGCTCAGCAGCCATAACAATAAAATAAATTAACTTGTAAATCAAAATGCTTGGAACACATTCAGGGAAGAAGAGAGGTTCCCTGCCGCTAATGTTACCGCTGAAGATGCCAAAGTCTAGAAGAAGAGATTGTTCTAATGGATAAAGCATTTATTTAAAAGGATGCAAGTTCAGCTATAACTAAGGTCGTATTTTTATTAACATTTTAATTAACTCTTCCATTGATGGATTGATTAATTTATTACTTTTCAGAACCAATGATAAAGAAATGGGACCATATTCTCTTGTCAGTTACAATAACATAAGTCAAGAATTACTTCACCAATAAGCTTTGGTTTACATTGTTTGAACAATTAGCAGGATTTGACCCACAATAATCTAGTCTCAAACTTTGTATACAAGAAACATCCAGGTTAAATAGTTCAGTCACACAGGGCCTGATCTTGATAACTTATTCAAACAACACTGAGCTAACTTGTTCTCCTTGCACTCACAAACTCACACAGGAGAGATACTATGAGAGCTGGCAAAGAGCAATCAGCCATTTAGTTTCATTATTTTGAGAGATTTTGGATGTGAAGACTCCTTTAAAAAACAAATAAATGAAGGCAAGGGATATGGAGTAAGAGAGCATGTGATCAGCTAGAGGGAGCAGAGCACCATGCCTCCAATTTTAAAAAGAAAGAGAGAAAGAAAAAAAGAAAAAGAAAAAGCAGCACATTTCCTTTTCCATCAAGGTAACCTGCAAAAGTTTAAATAAATTAAGAAGCGACAGTACTCTCTTGTCTGATCTGTACACACTATGGTCAATGGCTAAGATTCCATTAACTTCCATGGAGCAGGATCAAGCCCCTAGCTGAAATTTTAATACTCCTAAATGCGGAAGTTTTTGTATATTTCTAACTTTAAAACTCTTTTCCTCTTGCTTTTTAAGCACTGAAGTAGTGAATCTGCTAGTGGTGAGGTCACTCCATTATTTCCTTGATAGTTTATAATATTCTTTATTCTATTGTCAGCAGATGTTAAAAAAGGAAGCATGCATTATGTTAAGAATCTTGGCAAACCATGCAGCATTGGGGGGAAATGCAGAGGAAAAGAGATTCAGTGTTAAGATTTCTCTTTTTTGTGGCAGGACTACAGATATCTCAAGTCATCATGAGGTGCTGTAGACCTCAATTTATGGTCCAGGGATTATGGCTCACCACTGGCCCTATCCGATCAGAAGATATTTAGGTTCTTATCCTAATTCAGGTTACAGCGAGACAGAGAACCCAGAGAGTTTAAACTTGGAAAGAAAAATTAGGGGCAGGTGGCAAAGGCAATCAAATTGAGGACAATACTAATTTATTAAAACCTTTATTAAAACAAATGAAAGAATAGCCAACATGGGGACACAGAAGGTTACAAGAACATAGTACAATTCTAGGATTCCCTTTGATAACATTTCCAAGATTAAGAATTACTTAGTCTAGCATCTCACACCCCTTCCTGAAAACTTGATATTAGGAGAGGCAAGACCAGCATTGCCCCAGCATGCCCAATGAAATTGAAGGTCCAAGCAGGTAGAGTGTTGAATGGCTAAGCAACACTGTTGAGCTAAGCTAATCATTGATAGAAGGTAGATAAAATGTGAAACATTGGAATATGGCCCAAAATACCATGCCCAAATCTTATTTCCTCATCCTAAGAAATCTTCAGGTACACTTACTTTAGAGGTTAGTGTAGAAACAGGTTTTTAACCCACTGTAGCCAGAAGCCCTTTGATATATAGGTAAAACCTTAAACTATGGTCTCTGGCTAAACTGGTCCTCCCCCCCTTCCCAGAAGCCTGCTGTTCAATTGGAACAGAGACACAAGACCCATAAGGCCTAGCTGCTTCGGTTTCAGTGGGAAAAAACAGGATGAGCATAAAAAGCAACCCTGCCTGTTTATCCTAAAGTAGAGAGCCAAAGAAGCGTAATATTAGATAGAGCCATAACTAGCTCTCATATCATAAGTTTCACACACCCATGCAAGGCCAAAGCCCTGGAAGGGTCCTCAGACTGTGGACTGGTCTCCTGAAAAAGAAACAGCAGCCACCTTCTCAAACTAAATTCCCAGTTTTACATACCTACCCCAAAGAAATGTTGCCTTTATGCTTTTGATTTTTGCATCACTACAGTTTAAGAGGCAGAACAATGAACTTTTGAGTCAATAATCCCTTAGAATTTTTAATAAAATAAGTTTGACCGTAACTGGATATTATGGGATGTTTATATCTCGTCTCCTTATAAATGTCACGTTTTATTAATCAACTAGGCAGCAATTTAGAAATGCAGACATAAAATCAGCCACAAATTATTTAACTTGTACCACAGGGATCTGAGACATCAAAGAAAAACCCTTGGCACATGGTTCAGCAACATCCTATTGAATTCAGCAGAGTTATGACCAGTGCTTAGCACTCAGGAAAACATTTGGCTTCATTGCACCACACAGACTAACATTATCCAAAAGCCTGATATTAACAATGATTTTACCTCACTTTTAGTATCTGAGAAGATAGTGTGACCAGGTATCTGGTTTTTGACTGGAACACCCGATGGAAAAGGGATCCTTGTAGTGCGAGTCAGTACTGCTGACTAGACTATTAAAAGCTCAGTCAGCAGTACTTTAGGACAAAGGCAGGCTAGTACCTAACCTGGCACCATGCTGCACCTGAGAAGTGGCAAGCCGGTCAGGTTTCTCCCGCTCCAAGCACTGGCTCTGCACTTCCATTGGCTGAGTATCAGCCAATGGAGCTAGGGGGTGGTGCCTGTGGGGGAGAGGTAACTCCCCACCCCTTAAGAGGTACCAAACCTGTTGGCCGCCTCCAGGGCATAGTATGGATCTATGACAGGCAGGGAGCTTGCCTTAGCTTCACTGTGATGCTAATCAGGAGCTGCCCAAGTAAGCCCATGACTCAACCCCGTGTCCCAACCCCCTTCAACAGCCCAGAGCCCCTTACCACACCCTGAATCTCGCACCCCTGACTCCACCCCAAAGCCCTCATTTCCTCTTGTACTCAGGTATGTCTACACTACCCCGCTAGTTCGAACTAGCAGGGTAATATAGGCATACCACATTTGCATTTGAATTTCCCGGGCTTCATTTGCAAGTGCGGTATGCCTACATTACCCTCCTAGATTTCAGTGAACGTTGAAGAATATTTTTTCTTAATAAATAAGAAATAGTAAAATTCCACCAAAAACCATAGTAATGGCATAGTAATTGGCACTATAGTCAGTTCATAGCACATCCTCACTGAGATCTGTAGAAATAATTGTACCTATAGGATGCGAGCTGTATGTGTCCCTAGAGTAAGCAGACAATTTAAGGATTGATATTAGGGTGCATACTTTGTGTTTCAATATGCTAATAATTAAGCAGTCAGTCCTTAGTTGCACAGCAGCCTGACATGTAAACTATCTGCACTTCAAGCCTACTTGAGGAAGTATTTTAAGAAATACTAGAAGATGTACCTGACACTGCTCGGGTGCTTACTTCCATTAAGTTTTGTTTTTCTTCATTTAAATCATTGCTCTGGACTGGAGCAGGAGATGAGGGGTTCAATCTGCATGCTGCCCCAGAGAGAGAGGACAACTCCAGCCCCCTCTCACCGCAGCAACTAGTGGCCAGGCGATGTCCATGGCTGCTGCAGCGAGCACAGCCAGTGGAGGGGTCAACAGATGGATACATACAGAAACAGACACACAAACAGATAAACTCTCTATAATCTAGCATAGATAGTTGTCTCTTTCTCCTGCCCCCTGCAAACCAAATGGGGTTATAGCTGTACCAATCCCTATCTCAGGCCTCTTGCTGCCTCCTGAGGTCATTCTACAACTATCCCTCCCACCAGACCTCTCCCCTTTGCATTTTATGAGAAATAATCGGATTCCATGCACATCCCATTGTCCTAACACAACCAGACCCTGATCATGCCTTAAGTTAGGAGAAGAGGAAGCTACATACCAAATTTGGCAGTCCTAGCTCTTACCATTTAGAAGGAGTTCTTGAACAAATGGACTCACAGACAAATGGATAGAGAGATTCACATTTCTAAAATATATAGTAAGATTAATTGAAAACAGTATCAATATCCAATATTGGTTTTCACTATATGGTTTCTACTTTGTGCCACTCTACTGGAAGAACTATGATGTGAATTTTCAACTCAAAATCAACAAGCACTTTACAATGCAGAACAATTGCTGCTCTTTTTATCTTCATGAATTTTAACAACAGTATTAAAACAAGAAGATTTGTGGATCCTATGCAAGGTCATGAGATTGGAGAACATAGCCAAATGTTAAAAAAAAAGTCACCAGTTAGAGAGAGAACTACAGGTGATAAAATAAAGCAAAGATAAATTTACTATTTTGAAGCAAATCACGTCTTTAGAATAACAGTACGTAAAATGTTCTGATATGCTTTATTCCAGGTCAAGAAAAGTATCAATTAGTTATTGGGTGGGAAAACAGCAGAGTACTGAACATACACAATCAATCAATCTCTTCCATCTCACGAGGCAACAACCCAAGTGTAGCTACCAACACCTAAGAAAACAAGGTCAAAGCATTTGATTTAGTTGACCTACTGACTAACATAAGAAAAGTTAAAGAAGAGAAAGATAACAGTTCTATCCACCAAGCACTTTGAACTAAAAATATCACTGAGAAGTAAAAGGTACCTAATTATTTGCCTTGGTCTCCAACTTCCCCTCTGGCAATCAATGTTTATAATTTACTAGCACGGTGAAAACCAAGAAAAGTTCTACTTTCTTGAGGGTGAACTAAAAAACTTTCACATAAGGTATATTCTCATCTGGTCATGGCACAAATGCTGTGGGCCACTGGAGGCTTAAACTATTGGCAACTGCCTTTAGACTGAGTGGCCCAGAGTCTCAGAAAGTGGGCAAAGCCAGCTGAGGAAATATTTCCCAGGCAATCTCCTTTTGCAGGACTCCTATGGAATCCCAGCTTGTCCTCGACAGCAGTGGTACCTCTGCCTGCTCTCTTCTCATGAATATCTATGTTCATGTAGCTTCATCCACATGAGAAAAATCAACAGAAGATGAATGAATGATGCATGTGATTTGGGAGGCTAGCCCACTGGCTCATTGATTCCGCACCTGGATCTGTTCTTGGGCATGATGTATTGGACATGCAGAATCTGAGGCAAAATATCAAAATAAAATAGTTCCTCTGCCCAACATGGTTACAGTTCTGAGAAGCTTTTCCCTAATCTCTCTCAGCTAGTGGCCTCACCCAAGGGCTCCCACATGACCCTACTTCCTGCAATATCTCATTCCCTAGGTCGCCAGATAGGGAATCATTTACAAGAAGGTTTCTTTCCCTGACCCAGGGATTCCTGCAGAAGCCTGCCCATTTGCTGTAGCTCATATGAGCTCTTGGCTGGCCTTTTAAAGACTACAAGGTGTTCTTCAGGCTCTCTCCTGACCCTGAGCATAGAACTTCACTTGAGAGGCAGCTCATTAGTTATGAGACTGTGCTGTGTATGTAGAAATGAACCAGCAGTTGAGAGCTGTGTATACAAAAGTGACAATGCACATTTATACAATTCCAGCCAAAGTAAAGAAACACATATGCCTGCACATCTCAGAATTATGCACACATTGGGGAATTTTTGTACTCAAGCTGGGGAAATGCAAGTGTTTACACATGTTTCTGTAATATTTGCCTACTTTATATATGCCTTTAAAATCAAAGCTGGATTAGAAAAAATTAGAGAGATTTTCTGTCCATTGAAAGAATTTCAGTCGTACTGAAAACAAAAATTGATTTTTTATCAGAAAAATTGAAATGATGGTTGCCCGGCTGCAAGATTCTTGTCAATTTCAGTTTCTGCCAGTCAAACTGGCACAAGCTTTCCTAGAGGACTGCCCAAGAGCCCTGGGGCTCTGCCTCCCCATCTCCAGAGATATCGAAACTGAAAATAACCTTACCAGTGAAGTAAAAAAAATCTATTTTGTTTCTGCAGAAAGGAAAGGAATTTTTGGGAGGGAAATTTACATTTTTCATGTTTTGCCCTAGTTCAAAACAATTTTTCTTCTAAAATGATGAATTTTTCCCATGAAGGAATTTCCATCTTCTGTTTACACCTAGTTGTGTGCTCCCCAAAATTTGCCTCCCTTCCACTCCCATGTAACAATTTGTATTAAGTAATAAAAGAAGATCCTCATTATTATTACTGCAAAAAGAGAAACCAGTTGAAGTTCCATGTTTGGCTACTGAAATTTACTATGAAACTTATTACAGGTTGCAGCTCCAGAAATGGTCTCTCTCTGGTCCAGCAACATCCATGGTCCTTCCAGACCATGGATGTTCCTGGACCAGAGAGCCTGGGATCCTAATGGCAGGATGGCCAGCTGGGGCTGGGAACAACAGAGTCAGCAGCTCAGCTGGGGGCAGGGCAGGGTTGGAGCTGGAGCCCCATAGCAGCCCCTAGAAGCATGGGATTGGGACTAGAGTCTCCCAGCAGCTTTGTCCAGAGCTGTGTAGCAACTCAGGAGTGTGGGGTCAAAGCCCTGTGGCAATCCTCCAGGCAGGAGCCCCCCAGCAGCCCGTGGGAGGGGGGCCAGAGCCCTGCAGCAGGAGATGGATCCTGTGACAGCCGGAGCCAGCAAGGCTGCAGGGAGGAAGAGGAGAGGCAGGGTGCCTTCTGGGGTGATAGACTGCCAGCAGCAGGTAGCGTACTAGGGGGTCAGTGGTAGGGAACCTCCTCAGGTCCAGCAAATTCTCTCTTTAGGGACCTGTCAGATCCCAACGGTGCCAGACCAGGGAGGTCCAACCTGTTAGTGTTTTCCCAAAACAGCCCAGTGCTCAACAGTAAGCAATCCTTCACTGATTTTATAATTACTATGAAAGAGGTATGTATATAAAATTGCATGTGTTACTCCATTGGTTTGCATAGTAAATGCATTAACTAAGATACAAAGGAAAAAATGGGGGAGATGGCCACTCACCCATATATTTACAGTTTAAGAGTAATTTAAGTGAACTGTTAACATAATTCTAAGTAAATATTGTTATAATCTCTCAAATTCTGGGGGTGCATTAGTCACATAATTGAGAACTAATTCTCCACAAGACTCAAAAGGGTTTATGTTTCCCCCCATTAGATCTGTTTAATACGGGAGATTCACTTTGTAATGTAGTACAATGCTAAGCAAGAGCTGAGAGCATCATACACTCAAGGCAGAATCTTTAAAAGGCAGGATTTAATATTTTAATATCAAATGTTAAGGAATTTTACAGGCCATAATATATGTCAAATATGGGAAGAGTCATAAGGGCTCATTTCTTCAGGAAACCAATTTTTTCAGCAGATAATGCTGAACATGAATTCTACCCAGTATGCATTCTCTTATTTAGCAATTTTTTTGGTTTACCTATTGTTATAGATCTGAAGATTAGGTCCATATACTGTTAATGACCTGTACATATGCGTTCGTGAGGGCGCACACACACACACACACACACACACACACACACACATCCCGCCTCTTATTACTATCATGGGAAGTCCTGATTCTTGAGTTTATGCCAATTTAATAGATTTGTTAGTGATTTTATATGTTACAATTGGAGGTGATATCATTATCTATACTTCAGGCTGCCTGAAACTTTCCATTTTAAACCTTTCTTTTCATGGGTTCTAATCTCAGTTCTAACAGAGCTTCCTGTGTGATTTGGGCAAATCACAACCTTTCTGTGTCTCCATTAAGTTCTCAGTATCTAACTCAGAGGGGTAACCAAGAAGCTTAATTAATGTTTTTAAAGCTCTTAATCTCCTGGAAAAGAGCCATATTAGTAGAGTCCTGTACAGCTACAAAATTTGTATCCGTATCTGTATCTGCAAAAAGGAGCCGTGGAGATATCTGCATTGACATCTGCAGATGTGGATACCTGTGCATATAAAGCAGATATTCACAGATTAGCAGGGGTCTTTATATTAGCCTAAAATGTGCTTTGTTGGAGAGTGGTTTCTAGCTTTCACTTACCTCAACTGTGTTTCATAATTTTTCTTCATTAAACGATTGCCACTTCCCATGTGATAGTGCAGATTTCACCAAATCCATTTATAAATATTATATTTTGATTTTTGTAAATCAAATTAATAGGTCATTTGTCATTGCTAGCACATATAATTTGTGTCTCCCAATATCCAAATTAGCTAAAGATACATTAAATAAATTTGACAGTTCAGAATATGTCTGTATTTCTAATATCGTCCTGCTGTTTGTACTACTTTTTTGTAGATAGCAGAATGGGGGACATCTAGGGCATGCCTACACTAGGAAATTATTTTGAAATTACTAAATTTTGTCTTGAAATAACACCCAAAATAATAATTTCAAAGTAGCATGTCCACGCTAAAGGGAAGCCTCGTAATTAGTCCCAGGCAGGCTCTGTTGATGAGGACATGCTACCTTGACTCAGAGCCCCAGGAAGCAGTGCAGAGTAATTACTTTGAATGACTCTGAGGAGTAGTTATTCAAAATAGCAGCAGTGGAACATTCACACTATGGCTATTTCAAAATAACTATGTCAAAATAAGTGTTATTCCTTGTGGAAAGCAGGAGTTATTATTTTGAAAAAAAACCAGCACCTTATTTAGAAATAATGGGCTTAGTCGTGTGGACACTTCACTTGTTATTTCGAAATAAGGCCTAGGGAGATTACTTCAATGTCAATACTTAATACTTGTCTGGCTACTTTATTGCAATTAATCATAAATCAACTTAATGTAACTGTGCTGGGCCTGCATGCCAGTCACTTTCCATGAAACCCATTGATACAAACAAAACCTAAATCGCCTCCTAAACTTCATTCAGATTTTATTTTCTTCACCACACACTGATATATTCTGGAGTTGAGTCCTTTCAGGTGATCCATTCTGTGTTGTTGGCTTGCTTTTTCTTTTCAGAATTTGATCCAGCAGCTAACTCTCGCTATAACTGGTTGGCTCGCTATAACTGATCGCTATAACTGTGCTACATGTTTCTTTATGCTCAAGTCCTCTTTTGGATTTCCTCCAATACAGTTAATTAAAGACAATAGTATTATGCAATATTGCTTGCATTTTTATCAACTAAATGTTAATTATGAGCATTTTTTAGTGCTATTGCTTGGCTACATGTTACTGAGTGTTAATACTTTGGCCCTTCTTTCTGATTTGCCTTACCATATGTCCCATGTTGTTTATTGAGCTTTGAATGTGATGACCTCCTATTAGGATTCCATCCTAAATATAATTTTGAAGACAATAATCCCTTCTCTAGCTATACTCCCAAATTATGGAATCAGTTTTTGATTGAAATCTGCTGCCAGGAGATGCAATTTTGATAGAAATTTAAAAGCAGCAGAATAGTTTCCAAAGGCTGAGTAACTCATAGCTGTGGACTATAAAAACACTTAAAACCATACCCATCTTCCTCAAAAGCAAATAGATTCCCCAAACTCAGGAAGTCTACTACAATATTAATCTAAGAGGAGGAGACATGTCCATGTGCCAAAGAGCTCAGAGCAGAAGGTTTAGAACAGCTGGCTAAATCATCCAATTTAAGAATGGTGGAAAGAGATCCAGAAAATAAATAGCATACTAATAAGATTTCAGCAATGACTTATTGCAAGCTCATGCCATAAAAGCCCTAGGGACATAAATGCTCTATAGCCAGGCAGCAGAAAAGGTCAAATGACATCAGGCATTGAGAAAATAAAAAGTTCTTCAATCCCAGCGCTGAGGCTGTATAGCAGGCCAAAAAGTTCTTTTCCACCTCCATACTAGTGCTAACACGCGAGATCAATCCATTTACACAGGCCTTAGAAAAATACAAAGTATTAAATGGAATTAATATATAACAAATGCCATGAGCAGTCAGAGAACTCCGTAACCCCTTATCTCAAAAGTTATCCAGAAGAGATGATGAAAATACCTGAGGTGGGATAAGGAAGAATCCAGAGAGTCTGACATAACAAACATATCCTTGTGCAGCCAGAGGGATACGCAAAAGAGGCCCAGCAAAAAAAAAAAAAAAAAAAAAAAAATCAAAGAAACAGGATATTGACACAATGTGCAAGGAGATTCTTTGAGCTTCTCCTAACTAATGCATCTGCATTTTTCCTTTGTTGTTGTTCCTCTTGAATTAATTGCTGTTTGTTCCACTGGTAAGAAATATGCTTACAGATTTTGCCAAGGCAAAATGAACTCTCTGATGTTTCTGTAGCTCTAGTAAACAGGAAATCATCTAGTTATGTCTTGGTAATTCTACTTCAGGCATATATAGTTGGCAGCACTTGAAAGGAAATAGCTCATGAATTGAATTTGCATGTTAAGTTTAGGCACTTACTGCATGTTACTAAATTATCAAGGAACTTGCTTTGGCTATTCTCCTAAAAGTACTCATTGCTAGGAATGAAGATTTTCTAACCTTTTCCAAACATATTATGAATAGCAGTGAGTGAACATTTATCTTTTAGGTAATTTAAAACTACATTTGTCAGATGACAGATGTATCTCAATGAACAGTTTGTAAAAATAATTTATGCATAACTATTTAACCTAGAATGATTACAGTGTGAAGTAATGTGTCAATTATTTGAGACATCTAATTTAAAGCCTTACAATAGATACTTTTTGAAATTTTAAATTCATCTGTCACAGCTGCATTCCATCACTTGACCCTGATTAAAATTCATTCAGCACATCCTTATGGTAATTCTCTTTGATATACTATTCATCTTCATAATTTGAATAGATTTAGGTAACAAGCTTGAAATAAAGTAGAAAAACTCTGGCCTCAATTTACTGTATAGCTCACTATTTTTCAGGGACCTATTACTACCATACCTCAGCAAAGGGACCAAATCAGACCCTCATTTGGCTAAGGCTCTTCCTACAGGGAGAGTAGAGAAGACTCGGCAAAATATCCCCCCAGTTATATTGGAAATTCTACGCTTACAGCTCTATTTGGAGGAAGTTTTTCCTTAATTACAGAAGAGGCAAGAGTGAAAAGCCTTCAGAACCCATAACATGAGCAGGAAAAGGAATCCCAGGACACTACTGCAAGCTGAAATTGAGGAAGTAATGTACAATGCATTCTCCCAGGAACTGCTATCAGATGGCATTATGGGTGAACCATGCAATATATATGCCTCCTTATAATGGTGGTTAGAAAGGAAAATGGCAAGGTAAGAATCTGTACAGATTACCAGAATGTAAGCAGATGGACCAGAGGACTGACAGAATGGTCAGACTCCAGCGACAGGTGGGGCGCCATTTCCCCCAGCCAGCCCTTCGCTCAGAACATGCTGATGGGGCTCTGGTCTATGCAGCATGGGGCTCCAGTGCCAATTTAAAGAGCCTGGGGCTGCTGCCACTACTGTAGCAGTGGCAGTCAGAGCCCCCAGCCCTTTTAAATCACTGGGCCCCAGGGCAGTTTTCTCCTTTGCCCCTGCTGTTGGCGAACCTGAGATGGACTATAGTTGATCAGTACTCTGTATCTCCTGCATAAGATGCCTCAAGTTCAGGGCTGGCCCTAGGTATTTTACTGGCCAGAGCGGAAAAGGTTTTTGATCCCTCCAGAGCACCCAGAACACTTTAAAGAAAGGGCCAAGGGGCACAGCAGGTGGTGCCTCCCAGGAAGTTGGCACACAGAGCGCTCATCCTGCTTGCCCCTAAAGCTAGCTGTCCTTAGGCTGCTTGCTAGAAGCCAATGGTTTTCAGTGCTGGACTTTCAAAACTCATATGAGCAGATCCCGCAGAGATGCCTGAGTGACAGATAAAAGCTCTCCACTAGAATGTCTGCCCCCCAGCAACACTTGAGCATCTCATAGAGAACATTGTAGGCGATATAAATTTGCTCCAGGCATTAGCTGAGTTGGATGGCTTGATTAGATTTGGGAGAACTCAGGTGGAGTATGAAGAAAGGCACCTTGCTGATCAAACACTTTCAGAAGCCTGCAGACTGCCTTTCAATTGATAAATGCCACTCCTGCAGAACACCCGTCAAGTATGTGGAACATGAAGAATCACAAGAAAATACGAATACATACTGTGATAAAATATAGGCTCTTATACATGGCCCTGCCTACAAAATTAGAGTTCAGGATGATTCTAGGATTTAGTAGATGCCACCAGAGATTTATGGAACATTACACTACTATTGAAAAGCTACTAAATAATCTCACCAGAGGATCCCAGTCCAGCAAGCAGTAAAGAAAATGCAAGACAAACACTAAGAAGAATTTGCACAGCCTTCCAAATAGATATCCATTAGAGTCCCTATGATCCGACCTAAACGGGACCGACACATGGTCGGATTACCAAATATGTCGGATGATACAGACTGTACTGTAGAGAGCAACAGAACAGCTGATGCTGCTCCTGCTGGGAAGAAGTGTCCCCCCAAGAGTGGCATCAGCTGTTCCCTTGCTCTCTAGGAGATGCTGCTGTTGCTCCTGCCTCGAAGTGTCCCGGCAGCAGTGGCAGCAGCTTCTCTTAGGGTACGTCTACACTACATCCCTAGTTCGAACTAGGGATGCAAATGGAGACAACCGAAGTAGTTAATGAAGCGGGGATTTAAATATCCCGCGCTCCATTAACATGATCTCGCCGGCGCGCTAGTTCGAATCACGGCTGATTCGAACCAGGAAGTGCGCGCCGGGACGCGTTAGTTCGGACTAAAGCCCTTAGTCCGAACTAATGTTACTCCTCAAAAAATGAGGAGTAACATTAGTTCAGACTAAGGGCTTTAGTCCGAACTAACGCATCCCGGCGCGCACTTCCTGGTTCGAATCAGCCGTGATTCGAACTAGCGCGCCGGCGAGATCATGTTAATGGAGCGCGGGATATTTAAATCCCCGCTTCATTAACTACTTCGGTTGTCTCCATTTGCATCCCTAGTTCGAACTAGGGATGCAGTGTAGACTTACCCTTAGAGAGCAAGGGAATAGCTGATGCCATTCCTGCTGGGACGTCCCCCGCAGGAGCAGCATTAGCTGTTCTGTTGCTCTCTAGGAGAAGCTGCTGCCGCTCCTGCCAGGGCCACCTTGTCTCTGGCAGTAGCGGCAGCAGCTGCTCCTAGAGAGCGACGGGGTAGCAAGCGGGGCAATTCTCCTGGCCCGCGCTGTATCCGACCCTGCAGCTCTCAGGGACAAAGTCCCGGGAGTGCAGGGTCAGATAAAGCGGAGTGTCGGATTACCGAGTGTCCGTTAATCCAGACTCCACTGTATTATCATGATGTAAGCAGAGTCTAAACGAATGTGTCCATTTACAGCCAGCTGCAATGGGAGAGAAACCCTTGCTGTGTCTATGTAAATGTAGTTTGCCCCTGCTTTGCTTAGATGTGTTAGATAATCAGTTTTGTTCATTGTAATCAACCTGGCTGGTGTTGGGAGTCCCAAATTGTGTTAATACTAATTGCAATGTCTGCAATTATTGTGGGAATACAAAAGAAAAAAGTCTGTGCTTAATCTGGCACAAAGGAGAGAGACATTGTCAGTGTAAATAAATTTGGATTGATAGAGGATCCCATCCCAGAGCCTAGTGAGATTAAGCTGGGGAGGGCAGGACTCTGAGTAAGACTGGTTCAACCTGTTTCTCCCCACTGTTTCAATGACAGAGCTAAAGAAAGGCTCCATAAAGAGTCTCCTATTTTAAATTCACTCCAGTGGATGCTGGAATTTCGTGTGGCTGGACTGTGCTTTGGGCCAAGAGCTGAAATCACTAGGTTTGGCACACAGCCAAATCCACTACAACCCAGGGGAAGATGCAATGAGCAGCAGCAGCATGATGACCAGCCAGCAGGGCGACGGCAACAAGGTGCAACAAATGGCCAGAAGAGCCGCGCCACAGAGCAGTGAGCAAGACCAGATGCCTCCTTACTGCCCCCCATCCACTCAGGAGAGGAGGTGAATCCCGTGGTTGCACATCTGAACTCTGGACATTTACATTATTGGACTTAAGAACCTGAGAAGAACATAGCCCAGCTTACTTGGGGTAGGATTGTTACTCATGGTTTTGGTTATGAACTCTGTGGTGTATTCCCAAATTAATGCCACGTTACTTCCCTTCCCTTTCATTAAAGGTTTCTTTTCTACACTCAGACTCTGTGCTTGAAAGTGGGGAACCTTTGGCTTTCAGAGGCACCAGGAGTGTTCTGTGAATTTCCTAGGTTATTGGGTGGGGGCTCGAGCCAGTTCTTTGTTAAATGGGTAGAGCGTAACCCTTAGATACTGAACCCAGCCCTGGCTGCTGCTGATGCTACCTGGCAGTAGGGTTACAATAAAATTGTAGGACTGGAAGGGACCTTGAGAGGGCAACTAGTACAATCTAATCCTTAGAACACTCTGAAAATCAATGAGACAAGATGCATGTGCCATGTTACTGGATTTTAAAGGGAGCAGCCAGATCATTGCTGCGCCCAAGGGGTGGTGTTTGCCCCAAAGTCTGTACAAAGGGGCTATGTGAGGTGTCAAATGAAAGCTTATGTTCTATGGATTCTGTATATGCTATTCATGTACTTGTATGATGTCTGTATGTGGAGTTATGCTGATACTGGCCTGGACTGCCTGTTGTAAAGAACAATTGTACAGGTTGACTATGCTAATTAACGAGGATCCAGGGACAATAGCTCTCAAGGTGCCCAATAAACACCTGAGGAATGTGTCTGGGAACCTGCAAACCAGCCAGGACATAATGGCTGCCAGCATGTGAACAGAGATAGGTCAGAACAACGAGAAGTCCTGTGGCACCTTATAGACTAACAGATTTATTGGAGCATAAGCTTTCATGGGCAAAGACGCACTTCGTCAGATGCATGTTGTGGAAATTCCAGAGGCAGGTATAAATATACAGGCATAAGAAAAGAGTTCCAGTCAAGAGTAAAGCTAGAGATAATGAGGTCAATTCAGTCAGGGAAGATGAGGCCCACTTCTAGCAGCTGATGTGGAGGTGTGAACACCAAGAGAGGAGAAACTGCTTTTGTTGTTGGCTAGCCATTCACAGTCTTTGTTTAATCCTAAACTGATACAGCCAGTCCCCGAGTTGTGAATGGTTGACTAACAGTTACAACCAAAACTGTTGTAAATGGCGGACCCCAAGTTATGAATGCAATCCACGCTTACGAATAGCACGGTCGCGTGTAACTCTATGGGATCTGACTTACGAACAAACGGAGTTACGACTAATTGCTTGGTCCGTAACCGGTTCGTAAGTTGGAGAGAGGCTGTAGTATCAAATTTGCAGATGAATTATAGCTCTGCAGTTTCTCTTTGAAGTCTGTTCTTGAAGTTTTTTGGTTTCAGGATGGCTACTTTTAAATCTGCTACTGTGTGTTCAGGGAAATTGAAGTGTTCTCCTCCAGGTATTGGGGTATTGCCATTCCTGATATCTGATTTGCGTCCATTTATTGTTTTACGTAAGATATGTCCAGTTTGTATATGGCAGAGGGGCATTGCTGGCACATGATTGCGTATATTACATTAGTAGATGTGCAGGTGAATGAGCCCATAATGGTGTTGCTGATGTGGTTAGGTCCTGTGATGGCATCGCTGGTGTATATATGTGGGCAGAGTTGGCACCAAGGTTTATTGCAGGGATTGGTTCCTGAGTTAGAGTTACTGTGATGTGCTGATAAGAATTTGCTTCAGGTTGGTGGGTTGTCTGTGGGCGAGGACTGGCCTGCCACCCAAGGTCTGTGAGAGTGGGGGATCAGTTTCCAGGATGGGTTGTAGATAGCTGATGATGCATTGGAGAGGTTTTAGCTGGGGCTATAGAGCTGCATTAAGACTGCATCCCTCTGTCAAGAGAGGGATGCAAATCAAGCACTTTGGAAGTGCAAATGAGCCCGGGATTTAATTATCCCAGGCTTCATTTGCATACTCACGTTCCGACACTATGCCAATCAGGCTCAGTGTCAAAAGTGAAAGTAAAGTGTAGCTGCGGCTCTGGTGACAGCGGGGAGCTTTTTCGGTATCTCCTGTACTCCTCATTGGCACAGTGTTGGAACGTGAGTATGCAAATGAAGTCCAGGATATTTAAATCACGGGCTCATTTGCACTTCCAAAGTGCTTGATTTGCGTCTGTCTCTCAGCAGAGGGATGCAGTCTAGACGTAGCCTAGGTGATGACCAGTGGTGTTCTGTTATTTTCTTTGTTGAGCCTGTCTTGTAGCTGGAAGCTTCTGGGTATACAACTGGCTCTGTTGATCTGTTTTCTCACTTCCTCAAGTGGGTATTGTTGTTGCAAGAATGCTCGGTGTAGATCTTGTAGGTGTTTGTCTGTCACTGGACCATGTGACCTGCTCTGGCCAGGAGAGATATATAAGGCCATGAGGTGAACTCCATCTTGCCTTCAATTCTGCTACTGATTCCAGATGCAGCCTTGCAAGGAACAGCAAGCCAGAAAGAATCATTGGCCCATCCTGACATAGGATGTACACCAGAGACTTTTAAGACAGCAGTTTGTAACATATCTGCTGAGAGCCTGCATTGAGAACTTGGTGATCTGACGCATGTAACATTCTCCTTAACCTTACTCTCATGCTTTTTTCTTTCTTTCATTAATAAACCTTTAGATTTTAGATTCTAAAGGATTGGCCCAGTGTGTTCTTGTGGGTAAGATTCAAAGTGTAAATTGACTGGGGAATTGTAGCTTGTTCTTTGGGACTGGAAAGACCTGTTTGGGGTAGGTGAGATTGCGTTCTATACCTCCTCACCTATGTGCAGGCCCAGGGCTGAATGTGGCACAGGGAGAGCTGGGGTGTCTGAGGGGTTTTGCTTGTGAGGCTTCTGGCTGGCCGGATTGGCAGCTGAAGCGCTCGGTGTGACTGGTTTGCGGCCTATTTTGGAACGGTCTCCAGTCAGAGGCTGCAAGGAGCCCTGAGTTTGAGCAATTCGCCCTGAGTGGACACCCTCAGCGGTGCCCAGACCCGGCCCGGTCCATCACAGCACAGTAGAACCTTTTGGGAAATCATTATTGCTTATTTCATGCCTGAGTTTTGGATTTTGCAGATCCAAGCAGGTTTTTTATGCTATAGATGGAAAATCTGGGGTGGTGCTATACCAAGAGGTTGAAGAGAAATGTATTTCTGTGGCCTTTGACAACAAAGGACTTTCTGAAAGGGAGGCTTGATACACCAGACAACAATTGTAATTCCTGTCCTTACAAATGGTTTGTCAATGATAAGTGTTGGATATTTCTAACTAGTGTTCAGTTTGGGATATGGATAGATAACAAATCATTGATGTATGTGCTAAGTGCCAAGGTAGATGCAACAGGGCAGAAGTATGTGGTCCCATTGGCTAAGTTATGAATTCAGCATTAATTGAGAAATATAGATGACGATGCCCTTTCCTATCGTAGAGCTGGCTGTAATTCCTGCAGATGAAGGGAAAGCAATTTGCAGTACGAATTGCCTAGGGTCAAGGCCCTTGGGGGTGCCTGGAATAAACTTGAGAAATATTGCTAAAAGTATTCTATTAGCTTTGGTAAAGTACATTACATTGGGTCAATCCCTGTTATCCAGGCTCAATGCTGCTGGCTGGCAAGTGGCCCAATCCCAGGATAGAGGTAGACATGACATGCTGCTTACTAAAAAGAAGCAACCAGTGAGGCTTCCTCCGGGGTTTAAACTGCTGTCAAGAGACTGGAATAGGCTGACGCTGATTAATGCACTGAACAGCAGACAACAACTCTAGAAAAGTACCAGCAAAAGCAATTAGTGCAACGAAAGCACTTTTGGGCCCTTGCTGTTGTAACTAGTCTCATACACACACACACATACCCATTGATGTCATGCTGGCTGAACACACCTCTCTGCTTTCACCTTTTCCTTCACCCTGGCTCCCTTAGTTACAATTTATGTTAAGCTCTTTATTATGCCTTTGTCAACCTATACTATTTACATTAGGTCTTCTTTAGTATGTCAAGCAATACAATTTATAGTAGGTTTCTTGTTACCAAAGGTAATGAGGCCGGACTCTCCCTAGAAACCATATTGCTTAATGTAATGTATGCTTATGAATATGTATGCAGGAGCAGCCCGAGGCAGGCTGCAGTTGCTGACGCCCCAGGTGGAATGCACAATCAGCGCCCCCACCTGCATGGCCGTCAATGGGGTGATGTCATCATCAGGCACCATTGAAGGCAGTGCCTTAGGCGATGGCCAAGTCAGCCTATAGTCACGGGTCGCCCCTGTATGTATGTAATCTGCAGAATGAATATGAAGTGTGAATGGGAAATAGCCTATCAAAGGCAGTTTAGGATCTGTAACCCTTTAAGGCAAACAAAGACCCTGCAAAGCAGATAAACTAACTGATGAGCAACCAGAAAATCATCTCCTCTCAGAAGGGATGTAACAGCAAGTGAAACCTGGAATTGAATTAGAGGCAGTAGCCCTCCTGGGGATCCAAGGGACTTCAAGGATTGCCATAAGCCTCATGGTCCATCTCCAGCAAGCTGGCGCCTGTCAGGCTCAAGCTACCTTTGAAATCGGAAGTAATCTACACAGCACCTGCAACCTACCTTAAACTGCCAGTATGAATGTGATGTGTGTGTGAGTATTACCTTACCCTTGAGAATCTGTATTAATAAATTAGCTCCAGTGCTGCTCTAGATCACCCTTTATGTTATTTCCTTGTCTGGTCCAGGGACAGATAACAGTGGTAAGAACCTTAGATGGTGATTTCAGACATGTGGGATGGAAACAACGCTGGAACTCACTCAGAGCAGGTTTTCTTGGCCCCGGATGGCTAAGGACCTTTGCAGGAAATGTGAAATGTGCTTGTTGTGTTGAAGGGTGAGGGGACTTTACTCTCTAGAGCTGCATATCTGGAAAATATCAGTAGCAACAAGACTGTGTGGCTAGTAAGAATCAATTTCCTATAACCTGAAAACTGTGAGAAACATTTCAATAGTGACCTACCATTTCATCTGGTATGCCCAGGACTACCTGAGCAGAGATGGGAAGACCACTATTGCTTCAGTGCTGTGGGAGAAGACAAAAACATACTTTTGAGTGTATAAATTTCCAGCTTGGGTACACTTGGACAAAGAAAGAGGCACTGAGGGTCCCCTTTTGGAAGAGGTTCTCAGTACATTTGGAATTTTTAAAATCCAGTCAAATTCTACTACACACACATGATGATCATTGGCCAAAAGGTTGCAAATAATATGTTGGAAACTTTACATACAGGGCAGGAGTCAAATTAGGCCAACATGTTGCTTTTTTGGTGCATGTCTACACTGCCATAAAGAATGATGCTGTTGAATTCCATCATATGTCCTGATGTTTGGTAAAGAGCCCTGACACCCCATAACTTAGCATGTCAGAGCATAAAGTGAGCCAGGAAACTCATTATTGTTATGTTGCCAGATGAAAAGAAGTTTCCCAACTGGCTCCAGCTATGATAGAAACACGCCTAGCTATGACACTATGGTGCATTATCAGAGCATTTGCCAGTGAACAGAGTTCACCACATGGCTAAGAGCTCATTTTCAAGAATCAAATTCCTTCTTGTTGGGTCTTTACTGTGAAAGCCATTGTAGAGAACAGCAAGAGAACTATGTGTACTCCAGTGCCCTGCACACCCAGCAACTTAATGTTGGTGATTGTGCTTCCAGGAAGAACCAAGCAAGCAGCTCTCTGGACAGCCCTGCAAAGAGATGCTGCTACTCATGGGATATGTCTAGACTACATGGCTCCATAATAATTGCCGCTTCATTTACATCAAAATGGCCGCCGCGCTGTGCCGACGATCAGTTGATTGGCACAGCAGGGCAGTCTAGACGCGCCGCTGTCAAGAAGAGAAGCCTTTGTCGACCGTTCCGGTATACCTTGTGAAACTTCTCTAGGCTTCTCCTCCCACCTGGACATGTGACTGAAGAGCTGTTCTGCTAACAGCTGGCCACACCCCCTTTGTACCTTATTCCCAGTGTAAAGGAGTAGAAGCCGCTGTACGTTAGCATAGTGGGAGTTTAGATGCAAATGTTTCCTGTTTTGCATGTTGTTTAGAATAGCTGCTTCCTGGCTCACTTTCCCACCAGATGCTGACAGAGGCCAGCCTTGATGCTGTTACTAAGCAGGGACTCCCATTGGTTCCCAGCAAAGGGTTGCATGCTGCACGTTTCAAGGGTCTCCCAGCTCATTTTGACTCATTTTTGCCCCCTACATGGTGTATCTACACTGAACCCTTCTCTTGAAATAAGTTGTGCAACATCAGCTACGCAAATTGCATAACTTTTTGAGTTAATTTCGAAATATCTTATTTCAAAATTTGGTGCTGTCTACACAATGCCAAATTTTGAAATACAGGCAGTCCCCGGGTTACGTACAAGATAGGGACTGTAGGTTTGTTCTTAAGTTGAATCTGTATGTAAGTCGGAACTGGCGTCCAGATTCAGCCGCTGCTGAAACTGATCAGTTTCAACAGCGGCTGAATCTGGACCCCAGTTCTGACTTACATACAGATTCAACTTAAGAACCCCAGGCATCCCCAAGTCAGCTGCTGCTGAAACTGATCAGCGGCTGATTCCAGGAAGCCTGGGGCAGGGGCTTCCTGTAGTCAGCCACTGGTCAGTTTCAGCAGCAGCTGACTTGGGGACAGTCAGCGCTGCACGGGGTTCGAACGAGCGGGGTTTTAAAAATGGCGGCTCCCCGCTTATGCAAATGAAGCCCGGGAAATTCAAATTCCGGGCTTCATTTGCAAGTGCGGTATGCCTACATTACCCTCCTAGTTCGAACTAGGAGGGTAGTGTAGACATACCCTAAGAGGGCTTAGTGCCAGGGCAGGCAAAATACAGTCCATGGGCCAGATTCAGCTTGCCAAGCTGCCAGATCCCGCCCACAGCCCGGGGGAGCCTCAATCAGGCTGCCTGCCTCCCCCATCGCCCCATGCTGCTCAAAGCAGCTAGCCATGGGGGCCCATGTGCTTCTCTGAATACTGTGAGCCTGGGAGATCGAGGGGGAGAAGCTTTGCCTGCTGCCCTCTCCCCCAACACAATCTCACAGCTTTGGTTTCCGGCCAATGGAAGCTGCCTGTTTGTAGGGCAGGCAGTGCGTGAAGTATCCCTCCACCCCAGCTCCCACCATTCAGGGCAGCACACGTTCCCTCCAGCTGGCTGCTCCGAGTAACGAGCGGGGGCATGGAAGGCAGGGAGTCTGACTGAAGAATCTGCTGGGCTGCTGGCTAGTAATTACCTAGGCAAGTACGTCCTGGCCAGAGCCTGCCTCTGGCACCCTGGTCCCTTCCTCTCCACAACTTTCTCACCCCCCTCTTGCACTTCTACTCCTTCCAGATCCTCTACGTCAATCCCTGCCCCCGCTCTTACACATCTGCCCCAGATCACAACCCCCTCCCATACACTGCATGCCCTCCTGTGCTATTTTAACGGCGGGAAAACCCCAACATGAACACATCAAGGATTGCATCATAACATTGCATCACCCATAGACTCAAATGGAATTTTACGAGTATAAAAAATGGGGTGCTTTTGCCCTGGAACTCTAGCTTTAGTACTGACTCAGTTTGGGTTCATGACTGACCAAACCCAATTCCTCATTCGTGGTCAATGTAGCTGAGATCATCTGGAGGTTATGTGTATGTGTGAATGCAAGTGCTGCTTTTCATGTATTTTCAATAAATGCACCATATTGCCTTTTCCGCTGAAAAAGATCCCATATGATTCCTGTAAACATAGCACTTATACTCTAATCCCAACCCCTGGTCACAACCCACATCTCTGCACCCTCTCCTACACTCCTCTCCCAGGTCACAACCCCTCCCCCCACCCAGATCCTGCACTTCCTCCTTCACCCTTCCTCTAGATCAGAATCCTCTTCTCCACCCACACACCTCTCAGATCCCACACCCCCTCCTGTACCCCATCCCTTAACTCAAACTCCCTTCTCCACCCAACCTCCATCCCGGACTCCTTACCTCCTCCATTAATATCATGGAAAAGTGTGGCCTTTGACCATTTACCAAATTCTTGGAGTGCCTCCTCCCCCCATCAAAAATTATTGCCCACCCCTGGTTTAGTGTAAGTTTTTGTGCTGACCTTCCACATCGGGGTGAATTTCATTCCATTGGAGTCCTGAGCAGCTGAGTATGTGGATTGAGTTAGCAAAGGTGCTGAGCCTTGTCTCATGATTAAATTGCCAGGTGAGTGTTGATTAAACAAGACAGTAGCTTCTAATCTCAACAGTATCACACATCTCAGTCATTTACCCACCATGGCTGCTGTCACCCAATCTAGTAATTATCCTCTATTGAGATAATCATATATAATTTTCTAATGTAGACATGCCCTAAGAGAATTACACAATTGTTAATTCTTCAGAAATAGGTTGGAATTCTAAGTGGATGGTCTGAAAACTCCCAAGACCAATTATATTAATTAATAAATGAAATTCAGTAAAAACAAAACAAAAATACAAACAGAAAACATCCGTCATGCTTAATTAGGGCTGCCTTCCCACTTGGGGTTCATAAATTCATATCGGGAAGCTGAGTTTACGAATTGGTAATTGAGTTGGAGTTGTTACATACTTATGACCAGGGGAGGTGGAACAAGTGGGAGTGCTGAAAGCCATTGAACAAAAACTGGACATCCGGGATATAATGAAAACCACTTCAAGGAAAAGGATGCAGCAAAATCAGCTCCCCCCACCCAGCACTCCTAATCCTTTCATCTCTGCTTTCAACTCCATAAATGGTAATTTCAAAATCTCACCATTTGATCCAATATTTTTGCCTTTATTTTTACTTCTATCCTCTCCTGTTTCCCACCCCATTTTTATAACTGGTGGTCAGAGGTCTCACGAGTTTTCTATCCACTTAGAATTCCAACCTATTTCTGAAGACTCACCAATACTGTAATTCTCTTTGGGAATGTTTGCACTAGAAAATTATTTCAAAATAACTTATTAAATAACATATTAAATTTTGAAATAAGTACTTCCAAAATAATAATTTCAAAATAGTGCATCCACACTATGGTAAAGTCTCAAAATTAGTCCAATGCAGGCTTCATTAATGTGGACATGCTACCTTGACTTAGAGTCCCAGGAAGCACTGGAAAGTGATTACATTGAATGATTCTGGGGAGTAGTTATTTCAAAATAGCAGCAAAGGAGCATCCACACTACCACTATTTTGAAATAACTGTTTCAAAATAAGAGTTATTCCTTGTAGAAAGCAGGAGTTATTACTTTGAAATAACCAGCCCCTTATTTCAAAATAATGGTAGTGTGGACTGTTGCATAAAAAAGCCTCCACCTGAGCTTACTTGATTTATACACATGCAATTTCTGAAACTACACTAAACTGTAAGGTCTAAGGTTTTAAACTGCAACTCATTGTGCTCTTTGTCAAACCTTGCAACTCACTGTGATATTTGTCAAACTTTGTAATCTTTGTAACTCTCAGAAACTTACTGTTAGCTGCAACTTTGTAATCTTTGTAACTCTCAGCCACCTTGCTTTTAACTTGCTCTAAACTGCATTATCACCTGAGTGTGAGTGTTTGTGTTTGTGTTTGAAGAAGACTGGGAACAATGGAGCACATGGTGATGAGTTACCACAGACTGCTGCTTTTGCTGAATAAAGGGAAGTCTGGGCATGCTCCCTGATGAGGAGGTAAATGAGTCGCAGAAGCCATTCAGACACTATTTAATGAGAGGGAGCACATGTGAGATTTTTTTTCTTCCCCTGTTCCTGAGAAACTCCTCTGTACAGCCAGTGTCTCTCCCCATGACCAGCTTCCCCAGCCATGATGAGCAGACAGACCTTCCAGGATCCACACGTCTGTGTAAGTGCCTGAGGGCAGGAATGAATGAGAGAGAGAGAGAGAGAGAGAGAGTGAGTGAGAGCTCTGTATCTTCTTTAGTTTAAACCTTTGCTGGCTGCTCTCTCCTCTTTAGTTTTACCTAGTGGAAATAAACCCATACTAGTGTAACCCTGGGTGGTCTCCAGTGAGAATATTTTTGGGGTAACATGGATGTTCTGCTTGTTATTTTGAAATAAAGAGAGTTATTTTTAAATAACTCCCTAGTGTAAACCAGGGCTTAATGTGTTGGCAAAATGGGACTGAGCTAAGAATGTTTGGCAAGCAATTTAGATTTTTCTTGCTCTTGTAGTTTCAAGACTTAGCTTCAATATAATTTTACCATTTTAAAATAAGTATTGTGTTTAATTTCAATTCCTTCTTTCTTTTTGAGCAAGCCATTTTTAAGTGCTTTAGGTGTGAGTCCTGTAAGTAATCTTTATATTTCCAGTAAAATGTGATAATATTCTTCTTGGAATAACCCAATTTATGTCAAACTACCAGGAAGTGTTCATAAAAATGATAATGGGAATTAAATGCAATGGTTTTCTCACATTCATTACAGCAGTAACGACAGTGATGCACCGTTTGAAAAAAGAATTTGCTCCAAACAACTCCATGACTCAAAGGGCTCGTCTACACTGGCCCCTTTTCCGAAGGGGGCATGTTAATTTCACAGGTCGTAATAGGGAAATCCACGGGGGATTTAAATATCCCCCACGGCATTTAAATAAAAATGGCCGCCGCTTTTTTCCGGCTTTTAGAAAAGCCGGAAAAGAACGTCTACACTGGCCCCGATCCTCCGGAAAAAGTACTTTAAAGTAGGAATAAGAGATCCTCCGGAAAAGGGCTTTTTTCTGGAGGATCGGGGCCAGTGTAGACGTTTAAAAGCCGGAAAAAAGCGGCGGCCATTTTTATTTAAATGCCGCGGGGGATATTTAAATCCCCCGCGGATTTCCCTATTACGACCTGTGAAATTAGCATGCCCCTTTCGGAAAAGGGGCCAGTGTAGATGTAGCCAAAGAGTAAATAAACAATTTCAAATCATTTTTCCTCCTTGACTTATTGATCCTAGAATAAAATTCACTCATGCATATTTATTGGATGAGTTACAGAATAGATTATATAAGAATTAAAATATAGTGGCTGGAACATCAGCTGCAACAGATGCTTACTTTTATTTTGGTTTCAAGTCATGAAGTTCATTAATTTCATTTCCATCAGCCCATCTCATAACAAGTGTATCCTAGAGCACCATCATCAAACTTTTATACTCAATTTTGAGAATGATTTAGATTAGAATGGGCCCTACCGTGCCTACTGAAATCAACAATACCAGTTTTATTGACAGGAGTACAGTAGTATCAATTCATCACAATATGCTTTGTGAGAGGTGTGAAACTAGACTAAGCAAAACTGTAGAAAAGATACTGTGGGGATTATCAAATTCTGAGTAAGGAGGCTGACTATGCAAGTATGGGAGCTGTCTGTGGAGTGTTCTCTCTGAAGACCCTGGACTCTGAAGCTTACTTCTTATCTTGGTCTGAAATAGCCTGAATGTAATGACTTTCTGGGCACACTTCATAAAGTTGGTGTGGGGCGAGGAGACCTTTAGGACTGTTTTATTGCTTTGATTTATTAGCTGGCTGAGTTCATTCATTATTTCTATGTAATTACATTATGCTGCTGGCTGGACATCATTTGTGAATGTAAGTCTAATTAATTGATGAAGTGGCTGGACCTTTTGTATGGGCATTTTAAAAATGGTTATTTAAATCAAAAAAAGGGAGAAGGAAGTCTACTAGTTTTTCACCCTTTTAACTTTTATGATGCTATGGGCATGTTGGCAGTAAGAACAATGAATTCAACTATATTAATAATCAAAAGATATTATTACTTTACCAAACTGGAGGAAGTAAGTTTGAAGCCTTTCCTTTTTTTTGTTTTAGTTGGTGACCCAGTGTGGTAACCTTCTGCAATTAAAATCCTACTGACTACAGCCTACCCAATTTCTGGCTCTTGGAGGACTAGTGATTAATTTAAAGTAACCTGGAGAATTCCACATCAATGTTGCCCTGGTACAGGTGCTGTTCCCTAGTTTAAACACCACACAAATGTTAGAGGAGTTCTAAGCTAACTGTGGTTTAATTTAAGCTAGTAGGAGAAATCCATGATACTATACAAATATAAACACTTTATTTTTATGTTTAATAGTCTGGCCACTTGTTTTCAATAGTCACTGGAGAGCGATGCCAGTTCCAACAGACTCCACGCCAACCCCGCAGGGTTGGCCGCCCTAAGTACAATGCAGGCCTTTTGATACTTCAACTGTCTTTTTATGTTTGCACAAGCCCACTAGTAAAAGCATGATCAACATATCCTTTGACGTACCAGTCTTTGCTGTCTACAGAAAAGTATTACCCCCCCCCCAAAAAAAAGGCCTTTCAAAAAGAAAGAAACTCCTTTTTTCCAGCTAATATCTGAGGCTATGTCTAGACTGCAAGCCTCTTTCGAAAGAGGCTCTTTTGAAAGATACTTTCGCAAGAGCCTCTTTCGAAAGAGCGCGTCTAGACTGCACGCGGAATTTTGAAAAAGCAAGCCGCTTTTTCGAAAGAAAGCACCCAGTGAGTCTGGATGCTCTCTTTCTAAAAAGCCTGTTTGCTGTCAAGAACGCCTTCTTTCGAAAGAGCACTTTCGAAAGAAGGCGTTCTTCCTCGTGGAATTAGGTTTACCACCGTCGAAAGAAAAGCCGCATTCTTTCGATTTAATTTCGAAAGAACGCGGCTGCAGTCTAGACGCAGGTGAAGTTTTTTCGAAAAAAGGCTACTTTTTTCGAAAAAACCCCTGAGTCTGAACACAGCCAGAGGCAAAATTATTTCCTTTCACTGCACTATGACAAAATCAGTTCCTTTGCTGACTGAAGACATGTATAGTGCCTTTAAGGATGACATTTGAAAAACCATTTCGCAAGATATTTTTCTTTTTATTTGTAGCAGGCAGTATTTTGAAGCCTTCAGCCTTTATTCATGTATTTAGCTTTAGCCATACATACACTGAGAAGGAGAACCCATTACTTGCTCTAGACTCAAAACTTCATAAAACAAATCAATCTTAAAGTGCTCCCACCACAGCTTTCTAACTCCTTAAAGAAAAGTGTAGGAAGCTTAATTATAGACCTCTGCTTACCTTATGCTTCTAGACCCAGACATCTCAAAAATAAAATGAATGTGTGGCTAGAAGTCACCATGCTGAGGGCCACAGAAACCAGAGATAAACCCAAGATTTCAAGCCCACGTTATTTAACACAACATTAATAAAATCTGTTCCTATCTGACACCTGATCTCAGCTCATCCTCTCAAGACCAGTGGACTCAAAGTGAAGTAGTCATACTTCCCTGACAGCTTTCAAAAACTGGAGAGACAGTCTCATCCTTCTAATCTGTGAATCTTGCTGTTCTATGAAAAGCTTAACTGTAAAACCACAAGCATTGGCATGGGGATGTAGAGACCCGTGCAGTATCTTCTTTTGTTGAAGTGCAAAACATTAAACATTTAGTCATTTGACAATGCCCCTTCCCAAGTCATTCAGAAAATAATTTTTCATCTATAAAAGTTAAATAATTTCATATGGAAACTATGGATCATGTTATGAACTCTTCTTTAGTTCTGATGAACACTATATGGCTACGTCTACACTGGCCCCTTTTCCGGAAGGGGCATGTAAATTTCACCTATCGTCTTAGGGAAATCCGCGGGGGATTTAAATATCCCCCGCGGCATTTAAATAAAAATGTCCGCCGCTTTTTTCCGGCTTTTAAAAAAGCCGGAAAAGAGCGTCTACACTGGCCCCGATCCTCCGGAAAAAGCACCCTTTTCCGGAGGCTCTTATTCCTACTTCAAAGTAGGAATAAGAGCCTCCGGAAAAGGGCGCTTTTTCCGGAGGATCGGGGCCAGTGTAGACGCTCTTTTCCGGCTTTTTTAAAAGCCGGAAAAAAGCGGCGGACATTTTTATTTAAATGCCGCGGGGGATATTTAAATCCCCCGCGGATTTCCCTACGACGATAGGTGAAATTTACATGCCCCTTCCGGAAAAGGGGCCAGTGTAGACGTAGCCTATAACTGCATTGAGAGACACTGCTTTGAGGGTATGTCTACACTACAGCGCTAATTCGAACTAACTTAGTTCGAATTAGTTAATTCGAACTAAGCTAATTTGAACTAACGCGTCTAGAACTAAAAACTAGTTCGAATTAGCGTTTTGCTAATTCGAACTAGCGCGTCCACATTAAGTGGACCCTGAAGTGGGGTTAAGGATGGCCGGAAGCAGTGCCGGAAGGACATCAGAGAAGGACTTAGAGCGTGGAGCTGCTGTCTCATGCTAGCCGAGGGCTGTGCGTAAAGGGTCCCAACCCCCACCCCGGACAGACAGTTCTCAGGGGTGCCCCGCTTGCAAAGCAGTCCTGGCTTGGAGTGCCCTGGGTGCCCATACTGGGCACATCACAGCACTCGGCCATCACCAGGCTGCACTTGCCGCAGGCTGCCATCTGGGGAGAGGAGGCAATTGGGGGGCTGCAGGAGAGCTTACACCCCCAGAAGCCAGCAGAGCTAGCCCAGTTCTCCCCATCGGGGGCTCGTGCCCCATTCCTCCATCACCTCCTTCCACTTACCCTTCCCTAGCCCCTCTTCTTCATGTACAAAATAAAGATAACGTGTCTTCCAAAATGGAATCTGTCTTTATTGAACAAAACTGGGGGAGACTGGGAAAAGGAGGTGGGAGAGTGGAAGAGGGAGGCTGGTAGAGGGGGGGCAACTAAAATGATCAGGGGTTGGAAACAGGTCCCATATGAAGAGAGGCTAAAGAGACTGGGACTTTTCAGCTTAGAAAAGAGGAGACGGAGGGGGGACAGGATAGAGTTCTCTAAAAGCAGGAGTTGGGTGGAGACGGTGCATATAGAAAAGTTCTTCATTAGTTCCCATAAAGAAGGACTAGAGGACACCAAAGGAAAGGAATGGGTAGCAGGCTTCAAACTAGTAACAGAAAGTTGTTCTTCACAAAGCAAAGAGTCAACCTGTGGAACTCCTTGCTGCAGGACGCTGTGAAGGCTAGAACTGGAACAGAGTTTAAAGGGAAGTGAGATCAAGTCATAGAGGTTGGGTCCATGGAGTGGTATTAGCCAGGGGGTAGGAGTGGTGTTCCTGGCCAAGGTTTGTGGAAGGCTGGAGAGGGATGGCACGAGACAAATGGCTTGGTCACTGTCTTCGGTCCATCCCCTCCAGGATCCCTAGGGTTGGCCGCTGTCGGCAGACAGGATACTGGGCTAGATGAATCTTTGGTCTGACCCAGGATGGCCATTGTAAGCTCAGGGCTCGGGGTCAGGGGTCTCAGTGGACTACCTTGATTTTCATGCATACCTGCTCCTGGGTGGCCAGGCTGGCAGCTATCCTGCCCAAGCCGGCCACTTTCCTGTGCCTAGTGCGGAGATCGTGGACTAGGTCCACGATGTCTGCACTAGCCCAGGCAGGTGCCCGTCTCTTGCGGTCCCGGGCAAGCTCCCGGGAGCCGCCAGCCTGGTCCCGGGAAGAGCGGGAGGGCTGGGGGGCATCAGGTGGCTGGCTCGATCCGTGCCAGGTGCAGGGTCTGCTGGCTGGGTGCTGGCAGGCTTGCACCTGGCACGGGCACCGTAGCCACCCCGTTCCCCTTTAAGAGGTCTGGGGCCGGGAGGGGGGCAGTAGAGTTTCCCTGGTGTTGGCCAGAGTGGCCACCAGGGAAACCTGGGGAGGGCTATCCTCCCACTAGTTCGAATTAAGGGGCTACACAGCCCTTAATTCGAACTAGCTAGTTCGAACTAGGCTTAATCCTCGTGGAATGAGGATTACCTAGTTCGAACTAAGCGCTCCGTTAGTTCGAATTAAATTCGAACTAACGGAGCGCTAGTGTAGCGCCTATGAAAGTTAGTTCGAACTAACGTCTGTTAGTTCGAACTAACTTTGTAGTGTAGATATACCCTGACTTAGGAGCTAAATGATCAGATATGGAACTTGTCGTCTTTTGACATTCTCCCGCATGCTTAAGACTAATTAAGCAGTAAACAAACCCATATTTTAAATGGCTTTCTAGTCAGTAGAGCAGCAAGAGGGAGGGAAAAATCTTACAGTGACCCAACTTTTGTTGAGGTGAGAGACAAGCTTTCAAGCTACATAGAACTCTTCCTCAAGTCTGGGAAAGGTACTCAGATTGTCACAGCTAAATATAAGGTTGAACAGACAGTTTAGAATAGGTAGTTGTAGGGATAACATATTAATGTATTGAAAATGATTCCCCCAAATGGAAGTGACTCCCCATAATTTGTTCCCCACAACTTAAAGTGTTTAGATTTATTAATTATTATTATTATTATTATTATTTGTTAAGATTGTTAAATGTTTAGATTTATTATTATTATTATTATTGCCCCTTTAGAATATAATGTATTAGGTCATGTAACTTAGAACTGTTAAGAATATAATCCTATGTAGCCAGAAACAGCCAGAACTAGGTAGTTTGAACTATGCTTCCACGAGGAGTAACGGTAGTTCGAACTAGGAAGCCTAGTCCGAACTACCTAGTTCGAGCCCCGTGTAGCCGCGCGGCACGGGCTTCGAACCCACGGGGTTTTAAAAATGGCGGCTCCCCGCTTATGCAAATGAAGCCCGGGAAATTCAAATCCCGGGCTTCATTTGCAAGTGTGGTATGCCTACATTACCCCACTAGTTCGAACTAGGAGAGTAGTGTAGACATACCCTAAGAGAGAGAGAGTGCTTGGATGATGAATGAATGGTTCTGAGAGGTGCCAGCCTGAGAATACAGCAACAAAGGGCTGAAGAAGGCGTCAGGTGCCAGTGCAACCAAAAGGTGTCAAGTGGAGAAAACCAAGTACTAGAGGTCCACCCGATGAGATCACTGACAAGCACCTGGCAGCCACCCTGAAGACATCAGCATGATGCAGCAATTCCTATAGACTGGCATAGGAAGAAATTCCTGTAAGAACTGGACTAAAAAACTATGGAATCAGAGTCCAAGGTTCTGCTGCCAGCCCACCAGGAGCTTCAGATGCGCATCTGATCAGGACTTCACTCCCCACTACCATCACTTGTGTACAGAGTACCTGGCCAGTATTCTGTCACAAGCAACTTCCAGGCTGGTAACTATAACAAATACACAGAACCTGAATGAATGGATGAATGAATGTTTATATGTATAAGGGTTAAGTAGTTAAACAATGTTGTTTGCTTCTATCTTTTCTTTATCTTTTTATTATTATCTTTACAATAAATGTGGCTTTTTGCCTTATCCCCCTCATAAGATCCTGCTTGCTTTTATTTGGTACAACATAGTTAGCAGCCATTAGTCTGACTAGTTGTTGAAAAATAAATATATGTATCCTGCTAATGATAATTCATCATTAGTTCATGCTAGTTCATTTTAGCTCTGTACGTCTAAAATGGACCAAATTACTGCAATTTATATCACACAAGTTTTAAAACAGGAAGATATGCCGACTATTGCCAACAAAAGGAGAAAAGGGGAGCATTAAACAACATGGAAACCAGGAAAGACTATTTCAGTCATAGTACAGACAGATATTCTCATTGTACCATGTAGAGGGATATCTGGCTGGTGGAAAAAATCTCTGGAATCTCCTGCACAAGAATCCTCCCACAGAATGAAAGCAAGGAAGCAAACTCAATCATATTCAAATCTCCACTGGAGTTAAGGTTTCTGAGGAACTGTGTCTCATTGGCAAGAGTTGGAAACTTCTACCTTCAAATTTAATTTGCACCAGAGTAAACAGCTGAAAATCAGGGAAAATCTCTGACTACTCCCTCCCCCCCACACACACCTAACTCTCCATGCATCCAATGGAAAATTAATCTGATTTTCGGCAGTTTGTTTTGAAAATTTAAATATGTAAGATATTTATTCTATGCTGTATTTTTATTTTATTTTTTTTGCTCTGAGGTTAGGTGAATCTTCAAAGTGGGCACTCACATTAAAAAGAGAGAGAGATACATAGCATTTTATAATACAGGTATAAGGGCAACTAGTATAAAAAAAGAACAGGCAATGTCATGCTATTAGTTTTAAGCAGCCAATGAGTTTTTAACATGAAGTAGTGCTTAACATGATTTGACTCCAGGAGCTTTATAAATGAGTTATGTATAATGTAATCTATTGAACATGTAGACCTAATTAGTAAGAAACATAAGAGAAATGAACAAAAATTAATAAGATATTTATTCCAGAAAATAAAGATAGCCTTTAAAAGTTATGGAATGGAATTAAAATAATTGATGGTATTCATGGGGATGAAAAGACCTCTTCTGCTGGCAGGAGATGGTAGAGATGACACCATTTGTGGAAGTCTGCAGTGATGATCACCACTTTTAAAAATGTTTATTTAGAGCTAGAAAGGAGTTAGCTAGAAACAGGAGACTATGGAGTTTGTCAGGGATTATACCATGAGCCTTTCTGACTAATTCAAGCTCTTCTAGTCATTATGATATGGGTTATAAAATTATGCATTTTCTTTTGATTTAGAATAAATGAAGCATGCCAATGAACAGGCTCTGGGTGTCCTGCCAATTATCTAAAATTACAAATCCAAAATACAGCAGACAATTAAAAACCAACACATCAGCTCACCCATCCACATTTTTTCAAAGGCCAGCTGCAACAGATGAGTCAGTGCCTTACTATGGTTCTTAAATTATTTGGTCTAATCAGAAACCTGGGAAAACTCTCAAATCTTTATTTTATAAACTTGGAAACAACCCGTGTGATCCACTCTATACCCCATACCACCCAATTGTACCAGAGAACGTTTTGAAAGCTAAAGGAAACATGGTGCATGGAGAGCTTTTCTTTAATTTTGGAACACTACAATAGACTGATACCAGTACTGAGTGGCTTCAGGAATAATAGAAACTCATTGGACCAAATAATTAAATGAGAAACTGATATTAAAAAAGCATTTAGAACAAATGAATATTTGATTGCAGTGCCTGTTGACATTAAAAGGGGCTTATGACATGCTTTTCAAGCAGTATAGCTTGCTGCTCACACCTAGCCAGGCAAAACTCTCACAAAGGTCACAGGGAACTCGGCACTAGTTCAGCCCTCTTTGATTTTAGTGGGAGTGCAGGTTAAATGAGGAATGCTGACTAGAGCTTAACAGGCTTTTAAAGACCAGAAGGGACTTTTTCATCATCTAGTCGGATTACCTGTTTAAAATAGGCCAGATAATTTCATTCAGTTACCAACATGCGCAACTAGAGAGCTGGTATTTCCTAAAGCCGTGAACATTTCCCGAGTGTGGATGGAAATGGAAGATGAAATCTTTTGGTATCACTTCATGTGCCACGTAGATCTGAAGGAGATTTTGACTTGTCATTTGAGATTTAAAATAGTGTTGCTCAGGGCAGTGCAATCAGTTTTATTATACAAGTGAAGAATTTCAACAAAGCACAGTGGAGAAAAATGTATAATGTCAGGAATGACACTGAAGTGTACATGCATGCTGAATATCAGACATCAGACAACTCATTTCCATTTCCCCTCAAATAATTATTCATTCTTCAGTCTTTCAGACCTGGTCTACACTGGGGCTACATCTAGACTGGCATGATTTTCCGCAAATGCTTTTAATGGAAAAGTTTTTCTGTTAAAAGCATTTGCGGAAAAGAGCGTCTAGATTGGCACGGATGCTTTTCCACAGAAGCACTTTTTACGGAAAAGCGTCCATGCCAATCTAGATGCGGTTTTGCGCAAGAAAGCCCCGATTGCCATTTTCACCATCGGGGCTTTTTTGCGCAAAACAGTTTTTAGCTGTCTACACTGGCCCTCTTGTGCAAAAACATTTTCGGAAAAGGGCTTTTGCCCAAACGGGAACGTCAAAGCATTTGCGCAAGAAGCACTGATTTCGGACACTAGAATGTCAGTGCTTTTGCGCAAAATCAAGCGGCCAGTGTAGACAGCTGGCAAGTTTTTGCACAAAAGCAACTGCTTTTGCGGAAAAACTTGCCAGTCTAGACGCAGCCTAGGAGTTTAGGTCGAATTTAACTGCATAAGGTCAATTTTCTAAACAAGGAGTCCAAACTATCTAAGTTTCCATCAACTTTAAGGGCTGTTAAAGTTGATTTTGGTACTCCTGGTTTTCATGACGAGTAACACTAAATTCAGACTTGCATGATCAACTTTACAGTAGTGTAGACCAGCATTGTGAAAGTCGATGTTTTTGGCCTTCAGGAGCAGTCTCTGGCAATTCACTTAGAAAACAGAAAATCATTCACCCAGCTCCCACAGCATGACTGCCCTCCCCCAAACTATTGTAGCCAGCTGCCCTGGGTCTGTCAGAATAGTTTTTAGCAATCAATACAGCTAAAGGAGAGCTAGTTCAAGTATAAAATAAAAAGGGAGCTAGTCTATTTTCAGTTATAGAGTAATGTCTTCTTTTTTAAACCAAACTTCAAATACTATTGTATGAAACTGTCAGTGAATCACTCAAGCAGAACCTCTACATTCTTGGAATGCTACATAAGGTTTGCCTAGATTGCATGCATGTGCCAAACTCTGTTAAAGGACTCAAAAGAGGCATGCACACTTGAAGTAGTGCACCCAGAGTTAACCCCACTTGGAGAAGAAGTAGATATTTACAAGGCACTGTACAATATGGCTGTGTCTACACTGGGCCACTTATTCCGGAAAATCAGCTGCTTTTCCAGAATAAGCTGCGAGCTGTCTACATTGGCCCTTGAATTTCCGGAAAAGCAATGACGCTCTACTGTACAAAATCAGCCACTATTCCGGAAAAGCTACACTGCTCCTGCTCGGGCATAAGTCCTTATTCCGGAACACTGTTCCAGAAAAGGGCCAGTGTAGACAGCCCAGTAGTCTTTTCCGGAAAAAAGCCCCGATCGCGAAAATGACGATAGGGGCTCTTTTCCGGAAGAGCGCATCTATATTGGCCACAGATGCTTTTCTGGAAAAAGGGCTTTTCCGGAAAAGCATCTGTGGCCAATGTAGACGCTCTTTTCCGGAAATACTTATAACGAAAACTATTCTGTTTTAAGCATTTCCGGAAATTCATGCCAGTATAGACGTAGCCTATACGTTTAGAAGGAATAAGACATTTTATGTTAGCGATGTTACTGCAGAAGAGTAACATATATTTTCTTCTGATGTTTTTCTGCAGCATGAAGTTTCATACTTTCAGATTAACCAAAGAAAATCATTACGAAAAAATATTTTGTGTACTGTACATGTCATTTAGAAGGATGAGTCATCTCAGCCATGAGTTATGCTCCTGAATCTACAACCAGACCATGGGTTTGGATGAAATCAATCAACTGGAATGCTTACTACATTTAAACTTATCTCTATGACAGTAACCTTTGTAACAGTCAGCTTACGATGTAGCTTGTATAACTTGAAAGCACATTAGGGAACATAAGTTTTGATGCAGTTCATGTATTGTATCAGCAGCATTTTTCTTTATTAAAGGTAAATTACTCACATTCATATGTAGGCATGTGGGGACAGAAACCACTGGGGACTGGACCTGATAACTAGCCAATGCCATTCCTAGCAGCTTCAGGAAGGATTGCATAGGAGAGTCAACGTGGCTATCAAATGGCATGGTGATATCCCACAGAAAAGACATCATGCTCCAGTGGGTTGTCAAATGGGGCTAAGACATTAACTCTTCAAAATCTCTCTGTTTGTTTATATTTCATTGTTATTACAACCTTTCAGTCCCTCAAAACAAACAAACAAGTAAACCTCCCCTCCTCCTCTAAGTGGCAGATTAACAACAACTATAGTTTAATGGATTCCCAAGCAATCATAGGTCAGTGCTGCTATTAAAGAGTAGATAAACTTAAAGGAAAATCTGTTCTTTAAATGCTCAGTGTCGGGGACTCGAACCTGGATGGCTTCTGTTCGTTGTCTGACTGCAAAGAGACAGGCAACACCAGCAAGATCCAATCACAAGCTCTTTATTGAATGGTGCACACAACAATAAAGAGCAGCCCGTCTCCAAAGTGAACCAGCCCCGATTTCATTTACAGGTAGGCTTATATAGACAGTTCCGTTGCGTCATAGACTATTCGCCCAAGCAGCCAATCCCCCTTTATCAGTTAGAAACCTCTAATACCCATGCATACCTGGCCAACTATACATTATGGCCTTAAGTAATTCATAATGCATCAGCAATTTCTTATCAGCCCAAAAGACAGGTACTGGGCAATAAGAAGACAGTTTGTTATGGCCAAAGGAGAACATAAACAGGGAGTTTAGAACAAACGGGGAGAGCAGAAACAGGGAATCTTCTTATCAGTTCTCAAAACAAACTGTTCCTCATCACAGCAGGTACAAAAATGCAGCTTTTTGCTTATTTCATTTTGCAACTTTGAGCAAACGTGTAGGGTGCATCTCTGCTTGAACCTATCTCCAGTTCTGTCCAGGGACTACCCAGAAACCTTTGTTACATTTGCTTTAGCATAACTGCACTAGGCCTATTTTTTCTAGGGCCTAACAGTCCCCCCTTTGTCCCTAGAGTACCGTGAAGGGACTCTTGGGACACATTGTAACAACTTACTACTTGGTGGAACACACCTTAGTGCCTATCCAACATCCACAACGAATTAGGACATAGAGAACTACCAAACCACAAATAACAATGACAGCACTATGAAGTAAGTTATGGAGCCAACCGCCGACATTTGGAAACCAGCTAAACAGGTCGCTCCACCAAGAATCCCCTTTCTTTCCTCCATGATCTTTTGCTACCTGCATAAGATGATGCGCTCTTTTCCAAGTGGCATTATAAACGTCAGGAATATACACACAACACTTTTGTCCTATCAAGGCGCATGTTCCTCCTTGAGAGGCCAATAGAATGTCTAGTGCTAAGCGATTCTGGAGAACCATCTGCCAGATCTTTCTCTGCTCGGTAGCCAGATCAGTTAAAGCATCAGCAGTGGTATTAGCCATTATTTCCAAAATTTCTTGAAGCCTCATTACTCCTTCTCCTATTCGATAAAAGGCCCCTCCACAAGCATTGGGAAATGCCGCACAAACACCTGTCCAATCATTCACAGCCCGCCAAGTAAGAGGACGAGATTCTTTAGCATCTGTCTCAGCGTCCCTCATATTCCTAATCTTTCCAGTGGGGAGATGAGGGCGGTAAACAACAGGTGGCGCCAACCAGGCCAAGTAGAAGGATCCACTCCATGAAGGAGGAAGGGTCAAATATGCTTTGTTACTGCACACTCAGTACACTCTAAATAAGGGTTGGTTCCACAGACTCCATCCCACCGGTACGATGGGTAGGGTTGGACTATTGGTAAAAGAGCATAAACAGAGAGACTTGTTGCTAGGTCCAGGAGAGCGCTGAGTACAATTTAGAGAGGAACAGTTATAATGGGTGTGTGTGAAGGAAGGTACGCAGGACGATATATTTACTTTCATCTACCTAGGGATCAGAAAGTCAGCTGTACCATTGATAATTTGGTATTTATCTTCAGTTAGAGTATAAGCAGACCCGACATGGGAAATGTCAAGTGCACTGACTGATTCCAACAAGCATACCAGAATCAGTAGATGACCTTTTTAATAGGCACCAATGTCCGGGTTTTCCCATACATTCAGGAATCCTCTATTTTTAATCTCAGTCTTTTCCTAAGTAATGTTTAGATTTCCTGAGGAATCCTTTTAAGATGGGGCCCATGTCATGTTCATTGCACAAAGGGGAATGGGAACCATAAGCAGACTTCTTTGACTATCCACTGGGACTAGGGAACACACCCAACATGACATATTATGTAATTCTGGCATTCGAGCTTTCAGCTCATGTGCAAGATGAATAAAGGTGTTAGAGCTGTTAGTTTCTACAGCCTTTACATCCCATACCACCAAAAGAGAAAGATAACAAATAATAATAGTAAAAACGTAAGAACCCAGGCCAGAAAAGGAGGCCTTCCTTCCGGGAAAGGACACCACCAGTCTAAGGTTTCCTCAGTCAAAGTCGAAGCTTCAGGTCGCCCAAATGGGTAGCAGTCCATTTGCCCTGGGCACAGATGTCGTCTGGTTCACCCGGTTCGCGGTGGGGTGAACGTGCTTGGCTCCCTTGAAGTCCGACGTCGTCTGCTTCTGGGCCTGGATTGCCGGTACCAGGCCTGCGCTGATCCCTGTCTACTTCTGGACCTGGGTTTCTGGTACCAGGTCTGCGGTGCTCCTTGTTGGGGCCAACCTGTGTAGGCACTGGAACCGGTTTGCAGTGGGAGGCATGAATCCAGGTGGGCAATTCCTCGCACTTTACAGCAGGATGAGTGGTCAGAAGGATTTGGTAGGGACCTTTTCACCTGGGTTCCAGGGCAGTTTTCCACTGGTGAACCTTCATGAAAACCTAATCTCCTGGTTGTAGTTTATGGCACAGCTCAGTCGGGGCCTCCTGGAAGGCGTCCTTAACCTGAGAATGATAAGACTGTACACACCTCATAAGTTCCTGACAATACTTGACTATGCTTTCTTTAATAAGTGTGGCATCAGCCAGGTCAATTTTTTTGGCTGCTTAACAATTTCATAGGTCGGCCACATGCAATTTCATGTGTACTGAGTCCAGTATTTCTGATTAGGAGTCACTCTCATGCTCATTAGGGCAATCGGGAGTGCTTCTATCCATGTTAAGCCAGAGTTTTTACATATTTTTGCAAGGTTGTTCTTTAAAATCCCGTTTCATTTCTTTCCTGCTCCTGAGCTCTCCAGGTGTCGTGCGCAGTGCGGTGCTTGTCTGATAGAGTAGTACTTTGCCAGTTTATGTTAAACAATTTGTCCAGTAAAGAGGGTACCTTTATCACTGGAAATCACAAAATGTATTCCCTATAATGGGATGTAATGATTTAGAAGTTTCTTTGCCACTGTGATGGCATCAGCTTTCCTGCAGGGAATAAGCTTTTACCCATCTTAAAAACAAGCAAACAATAACCAACACATATTCAAAAGATTGACATTTAGGCAATTGAATAAAGTCCATTTGTAAATTCAGCCATGATCCCAAAGGCGGAGGTCTGGTTGCTGGAACTGTCTTTACAGGTTTACCCACGTTGTGGGCTTGGCAGACAGGGCGAGCAAGGCCATAATCTTTGGCTGCCTGGGAGAATTTGGGAGCAAACCAATTTTGTTTTACCTTTGCCAATGTGCGACAATCTATGGAGCACGGAGGCAAGGTGAGGTAGCAAGACCACTGGGGCAACAATGTGGCCATCAGAGCTGCACCAGTAGTGGTCTGGGTGCAAGGTGCACCCTGCCAGTCTCCACTCCTGTTTTCCCGATTCTGGGGCTTGGTCTTGCAGGAGGGCCAGTTCCGAAAGAGACGGCGTAGGAGCTGGCGATCATAGGAGAGAAGGGAAAAAACAGCAGGTAGAGGAGCAGATTCCTCTACATTCCAGACAGTACAAACTGTATAGTCTGATACTAAAACTCCACTAGAATTATAAAAGCAAAAACCATCTGTGTAAAGCACAAAGTTAAAATTATTTAAGGGATTTAAAATATTCTTTCATTAAAACAACAATATTGTACACACAGCGTGTAGGGTGCATCTCTGCTTGAACCTATCTCCAGTTCTGTCCAGGGACTACCCAGAAACCTTTGTTACATTTGCTTTAGCATAACTGCACTAGGCCTATTTTTTCTAAGGCCTAACATCAGCAAGCGTTAGAGAACCCTAACAAGAGCAGTTTAGTAATTGTTTCTGTGCTAGTTTTACATTGCAGGGCAATAACATACCAGTATTTTCACTGTCTAGACTAGTTAACTGTAGCAATTAAATTTTGCTTCAGGTACTATGTCAATTCTTAAAACAAAAACAAACCAGATAGTAATGATGACACTGTCATCATTTATTCAAATTCTTTGTTACTCTTTCTTTTGCAGTCAGGTACTATCAATTGATGTGAGAGAGGACTTTATGAACAAGCCTTGAAAAACTCCTGTGTGCCAGGTTTCGTAAGTAATTTTAAATTCTAATCAGATTTGAGGAGGCTAGATAATCTTTTGCAAGCCTGGCCTAAACATTGAATAAACCTGAGAATGGATTCATATTACAGGAGGAAACTAGGTGAAATTCTGATGGACAGATTTCAAGTTATAAAACAAGTGTTGTCATTTTGACTGAGTTTCCCTTAATATTTTGTAGTAGGATGTTCAAACATGAAGATACACACAACAGGACAAAATCACCATCACTGAGGTAATTTAACTGACTGAAATAGTTATGTCATGGGTGAATCAGAACTCTAATTCTCATTACAAAAAGCCCTAGAGGTAAGGAAGTGTTACCATCATTTTACATATGAAGAAGCTGAAACCCAAACTAGGAATCAGTATCAAAGCCAGGATTAGGATTCATGAGTTCCTGTGCTCATACCATGAGTTCCTGTGCTCAGTTCTCAAAGATCCTGGATTTATTTGAATCCAAAAAATCTAATCCAACTGTGGAGACTGGCAAACAAATAAGCCTAAAAGGAAAAGGAGCATCACACAAATAACCAGAGTTTCATGTAGTTACACAACAAAAAGTTCTTTGGTGAAATTTGCAGGCCTGAAAGTTGAGAGAATAAATCTTCATGACAGCTTGAAATCTTGACTGATACAAAGGAGACTTTGAAAGTCACATGGCCAGTTATGCTTTGACATCTGAAAACAGCTGACAATCACCTAAGTACCCAGAGGGTGAAATCCCTCCCTCACAAAGACAACGTAATTGAGTTTTGTGTCAGGAATTTCAGAACAATTCACTCCCCCTATTCCAAGCCCGCAGCAGATTTCAAAACTACCCAGGAGCTGATGAGTGGAGATTTGGAAATGATAGATCGGAAAAGCCTTTGTTAGCATTGAATTAATTATAAATGCTTCTGTACACACTCCTAGAGTCTCTAGGTAAGCTTTACCCCCATTAAAGTTCCCTACTAGTTGTGCAGCTCCAGTAACAGTACTGGGAGTGCTTCGGAACACAGACTTCCAGCAGATACCAGCATTTCAATGGTTTCATCTGTATTTCATGATCATTAAAATGCTGATTGCTTATAGTGTTTGGTAACCTCTCCCTGCCTCCCGCCCCTCCCACCCCACCTCCAAAATGCTAAAAAGGTAAAAAAAAATGTTACTAGATATTTTCAGAATGATTTTGATAGTTTAAAATTGGAAAAAATTATTTTGAAATTTCCCTCAATTTAATAAAACAGTAAGGCTTGAAATCTAAACAAAATGTTTCATCTGATTTTTTAAACTTTTTGATTCACTCTCAGTTTTACGGTTCACCCAAAACAATAATTTTAAGGTTGATCCAAAACATTATTTTGTTTGTTTGTCAAAATTGCCAGTGCAACAAAAAGGCAAATATTCTCACAGTTCTATTTGGTACTGCTTGTCAAGCAGCCAATCCCAGCTGTGAACTATGCTTTGCAATTCTTGAGGAAGTGGTACATTCTATGCCAGTGCTAGGTACCTGGTTTATCGTTGCAAATTAAGACCTTCTCATTTATCCAAGCACATCACAGGTCACCTAAATACAGATAGTTTTCTATAGAGTCATGCAATTTTGCTTTCCTCCTTCCTAACTTGCTTGTGCAGTAATCATCTTCTACTGATTCTGCTCAGTTCTAAACCACCCCTCTGATTCTAAGCAAGCATCCTAGAAATAATTTGTACTTATAGGCTACACCTGCTACTAAAGAAACTATTCTTGTAGGTTACATGTTAGTGAAGTTTTCAGTGGAAGGTCCAAATGTAGCTATTTTGAATCCATGCATTCCGGTTACTCTTTAAATTACATGGCTGTACATACAGTAGGCTGATAATGAGTCATTGTGTACACATGCAAGAATACGTGATGAGGTGATATTTTCAGCTTTTTGGAGAAAGCATCCTGTCCTGTAACTACAGGGAGGCAACATTTATACAAATTATTTTAAACTACTTCTACAGCAATATGGAGACTCTACATAGGTAAGATAAACATTTCAGTTAAAAAAAAATATTTGAACCATATGCTTGAGGGCACAGAAAGTACAATCATGCAATCCACAGGAGTATTATAGAAGTTATAAAAATGTCTTAGATATTAAGGTCAGATTAAAATGTTCAATTCCATACTCTGGTTTAAAAACTGCTGTTAAGCAATAATCCTCCAGTTGCTATATAAAAGATGTGTTTTATTGAGATTAGAGTCTTGGAAGCCAGAGAATTTTATATCAGTGTGGTTTAAAAAAAAGAAGAAGGTACAAGACAAATGACTGAATTGCACAAAGTGTTTAAATCAGAAGCCATAACACCATCATCTTTCTTAATACTGCACAAAGTTGTTTTGACTGAGGGAAGGGTGAAGAAATCTGAATATTGAATATTAAGATGTCTCTTGGGTTTGTGAACCTGGAAAAAGAGACATTTCTGCATGTAGTGTGGAGTTTACATATAATTAAATCCACCAACACTGATATCCTGATACCCAAACTTAAAAATAATATAAATACTGAATTTCATCACTGCTCCTCTCCCCTAGTGATTTGAGATTAGGTTCAATGACCGTTTCTCTTATTTTCTCTAGTCTTTTTTTTTTCTTTACCACACAGATAACTGGCAAAGAAACATGTGTCAGTTTGATAAGACTGGTGAGATTGACTATATCTATCAGTATAAATAGCACACATGAAGAATACGCTATTGACCATAAGTTTTTCCTCCTGTTACGAACCTTTACAGATATATGCTTGTCCACACTCTTCACAATTATTGTACTTGAGAAGAAATTGCTTTCCCATACCAGAAGCGAGATTTCTGTAACTTACTGGAAAAAATTATTTGTTCATACTCTTTTATAACTATCTTCTATTTGGATTGCACAGAAGCAGAATTACTGGTAGCTCTCTGTTTTGTGGCAATATTTTTTGAAAAATAAACCTTCAGTCTTACTAGAGGGCCATAAGCTTTTGCCTCTTGGGATTTGTCATGATTTATTTAAGTGAACCCTGAAACATAAAGCACTGTGTAAACTCTCTATGGCAAAATGGGAACACAGTTAGCAGTTCACATACATTAGGCACATAATTTCCCATCTTTCCTGATACCAAATGTATAACTAACAACAATGATTTACGATTTGAAGAAGAATCAGATGATGGGAACTTGCTTGTATTTTAAGATGAAAATTCACACAATATGTCTTCACAGAGCAAATATTTTCTTCTGGAAAATCCCTCATGCTGCACTCATAAGAACATAAAAACGGCCGTACTGGGTCAGACCAAAGGTCCATCTAGCCCAGTATCCTGTCTACCGACAGTGGCCAGCACCAGGCACCCCAGAGAGGGTGGACCGAAGACAATGATCAACCGATTTGTCTCCTACCATCCCTCTCCAGCCTCTGACAGACAGAGGCCAAAGACACCATTTTATCCCCTGGCTAATAGCCTTTTATGGACCTAACCTCCATGAAATTATCTAGCTTCTCTTTAAACTCTATTATAGTCCTAGTCTTCACAGACTCCTCTGGCAAGGAGTTCCACAGGTTGACTACACGCTGTGTGAAGAAGAACTTTCTTTTATTAGTTTTAAACCTGCTCCCAATTAATTTCATTTGGTGTCCTCTAGTTCTTCTATTTAGGGAACTAATAAATAACTTTTCTTTATCGGCCCTCTCCACACCACTCATGATTTTATATACCTCTATCATATCCCCCCTCAGTCTCCTCTTTTCTAAACTGAAAAGTCCCAGTCGCTTTAACCTCTCTTCATATGGGACCCATTCCAAACCCCTAATCATTTTAGTTGCCCTTTTCTGAACCCTTTCCAAGGCCAAAATATCTTTTTTGAGGTGAGGAGACCACATCTGTACACAGTATTCAAGATGTGGACATACCATAGTTTTATACAGGGGCAGTAAGATATTCTGGGTCTTATTTTCTATCCCTTTCCTAATAATTCCTAGCATCCTAATTGCCTTTTTGACCGCCGCTGCACACGGTGTGGAAGTTTTCAGAGAACTGTCCACGATAACTCTAAGATCTCTGTCCTGATTTGTTGTAGCCAAATTAGCCCCCATCATACTGTACGTATAGTTGGGGTTGTTTTTCCCGATGTGCATTAATTTACACTTATCCACATGAAATTTCATTTGCCATATTGTTGCCCAATCACTCCATTTGGTGAGATCTTCTTGGAGTCCCTCACAGTCTGATTTTGTTTTGACTATCCTAAACAGTTTTGTATCATCTGCAAACTTTACTACCTCACTGCTTACCCCTTTCTCCAGATCATTTATGAATAAGTTGAAAAGGATTGGTCCCAGGACTGACCCTTGAGGGACACCACTAGTTACCCCTCTCCAATCTGAAAATGTACCATTTATTCCTATCATTTGTTTCCTGTCTTTTAACCAGTTCTCAATCCAAGAAAGGACCTTCCCTCTTATCCCATGGCCATGTAATTTACACAAGAGCCTTTGGTGAGGGACCTTGTCAAAGGCTTTCTGAAAATCCAAGTATACTATATCTACTTGATCCCCCTTGTCTGCATGTTTGTTAACCCCTTCAAAGAACTCTAACAGATTAGTAAGACAGGATTTCCCTTTACAGAAACCATGTTGACTTTTGTCCAACAAATTATGTTCTTCTACATGCTTCACAATTTTATTCTTTACTATTGTTTCGACTAATTTGCTCGATACTGAAGTTAGACTTACCAGTCTGTAATTGCCAGGATCGCCTCTAGAGCCCTTTTTAAATATTGGTGTCACGTTGGCTACCTTCCAGTCATTAGGTACGGAAGCCGATTTAAAGGATAGGTTACAAACCACAGATAATAGCTCAGCAATTTCCCATTTGAGTTCTTTTAGAACCTTTGGATGAATGCCATCCGGTCCCGGAGATTTGTTAACATTAAGTTTTTCTATTTGTTCCAAAACCTCCTCTAATGACACTTCAATACGGGACAGTTCCTCAGATTCATCACCCACAAAGGATGGTGCAGATTCAGGAATCTTCCCAACGTCCTCAGCCGTGAAGACTGAAGCAAAGAAATCATTTAGTTTCTCTGCAATGGCTTTATCATCCTTGATTGCTCCTTTTATAGCTCGATCATCTAGGGGACCCACAGGTTTTTTAGCAGGCTTCCTGCTTCTAATGTACTTAAAAACATTTTGTTATTTCTTTTTGAGTTTTTGGCTAGCTGTTCCTCAAAATCTTTTTTTGCTTTTCTTATTACATTTTTACACTTGATTTGACAGTGTTTATGTTCTTTTCTATTTATCTCACTAGGATTGGACTTCCACTTCTTAAAAGATACCTTTTTGTCCCTCACTGCTTCTTTTACATGGTGGTTAAACCATGGTGATGCTTTTTTAGGTCTCTTGCTATGTTTTTTAATTTGGGGTATACATTTAAGTTGGGCCTCTATTATGGTGTCTTTAAAAAGTTTCCATGCAGCTTTCGGGGATTTGGCTCTAGTCTCTGTGCCTTTTAATTTCTGTTTAACTAACCTCCTCATTTTTGCGTAATTCCCCTTTTTGAAATTAAATGCCAGGGTGCTGGACTGCTGAGGTGTTCTTCCCACCACAGGAATGTTGAATGTTATTATATTATGGTCACTATTCCCAAGCGGTCCTGTAACGGTTATATCCTGGACCTGATCCTGCGCTCCACTCAGGACTAAATCGAGAATTGCCTCTCCCCTTGTGGGTTCCTGCACCAGCTGCTCCAAGAAGCAGTCATCTAAGCCATTGAAAAATTTTATCTCCACTTCTCTTCCTGAGGTGACATGTATCCAGTCAATATGGGGGTAATTAAAATCCCCCATTATTATAAAGTTCTTTATTTTGGTAGCCTCTCTAATCTCCCTTAGCATTTCAATGTCAGTATCGCTGTCCTGGTCAGGTGGTCGGTAATATATCCCTACTGCTAATTTCTTATTATTGGAGCATGGAATTACTATCCCTAGCGATTCTATTGAACATGTTGATTCACTTAATATTTTTATTTCATTTGATTCTACATTATCTTTCACATACAGTGCCACTCCGCCACCCACCCGGCCTGCTCTATCCTTTCTATATATTTTATATCCCGGTATGATTGTGTCCCGCAGATTTTCCTCATTCCACCAGGTTTCAGTGATGCCTATTATGTCAATCTCCTCATTTAACATGAGGTACTCTAGTTCACCCATCTTATTAGTCAGTCTACTAGCATTTGTGTACAAGCACTTTAAAAATTTGCCACTGCTTATTTGTCTGCCCTTCCCTGATGTATTGGATTCCTTTGTATGTGGTTGCTTGTCTGCTCTGGCCCATGGTTTGCCCTCTCCCCTCCTCTCTTTCTGACTACAGCTTAGAGAATCTCTATCAATGGATTCTCCTCTAAGAGAAGTCTCCCTCCGATTTACATGCATCTCTGCACCAATCGGCTTTCCCCCATCTCTTAGTTTAAAAACTGCTCTACGTCCTTTTTAATGTTTAGTGCCAGCAGTCTGGTTCCACCCTGGTTTAGGTGGAGCCCATCCTTTCTGTATAGGATCCCCCTCTCCCAAAAGTGTTCCCAGTTCCTAATAAATCTAAACCCCTCTTCCCTACACCATCGTCTCATCCACGCATTGAGACTCTGAAGCTCTACCTGCCTACCTGGCCCTGTGCGTGGAACTGGAAGCATTTCCGAGAATGCCACCATAGAGTTCCTGGATTTCAATCTCTTTCCTAGCAGCCTAAATTTGGCCTCCAGGACATCTCTCCTACCCTTCCCTACGTCATTGGTACCTACATGTACCACGACCACCGGCTCCTCCCCAGCACTACACATAAGTCTATCTAGATGCCTCAAGAGATCCGCAACCTTTGCACCAGGCAGGCAAGTGACCATACGGTTCTCCCGGTCATCACAAACCCAACTATCTATGTTTCTAACGATCGAATCACCCACTACTAACACTTGCCTCTTCCTAACTGGCATTCCCTCCCCCTCAGAGGTATCTTCAGTGTGAGAGGATACCGTAACATCCTCTGGGAGGAGGGTCCCAACTCCGGGATGGTTTCCCTCTGCTCCCATTGAATGCTCTGTTCCCTTGAGACTTTCATCCTCCTTAAGAGCACTGGGGCTCTCAGACTGGAGGTGGGACAGTACTACAGTGTCCCGGAAAGTCTCATCAACATAGCTCTCTACCTCCCTTAGCTCCTCCAGTTCAGCCACCATGGCCTCCAAAGCCCAAACTTGGTCTCTGAGGGTAAGGAGCTCCTTGCAATGGGTGCACACATATGCTACCCGCCCACAGGGCAGGTAATCATACATGTTACACTCGACACAATAAACAGGATAGCCCCCACTCTGCTGCTGGGCTTCTGTCTCCATTTTTCTAATGAAAAAGTTTAAGTATAAACTGGGCTTCTCTGTAGACCTCTGGAATATAGATTATTCTAAGAGTTATGTTTTAAAGAAGGTCAGAAGTCACTAGTGCCCTCTAACCTCCCCCTCTAAACTCCCTCTCCAAATTCTCCTGTTAGCTGTTCCTGGTCGCTGAGTCACAGGCTTATATAGCTCTGGTAGCCCCTCCCCCTGACTGAGGCTCAGCCAATTAACAGAGGCTTCTAGATTTCAAACCTTTCAGAAGCTCCTTCAAACAAACCAAACAGACAAACACAAGCTCAGCACACTGCAAATAACTCCCCCACACACAAACACACACTCCAGACAGCCACTTACCACAAGGGTCCCATTTTTACTCCTCTTTTACCTGGAGAACTCCCTCTCCAAACTCTCCTGTTAGCTGTTCCTGTTCACTCAGACACACTTGACGCCATTCTTTCTTCTGATGGAGACATGCTCTTTGAAATTGGATAAGCTATGTAGGGCAAGCCTCGACTCTTGTATAACTATGAAGGGATCTTGGGTAAGAGCAAGGATTATCTGTATGGTTTGTGGGGGAATTAACCTTGCTGGGTTTTAAAGCATAGTGCTAATTGAAGGGCTGCACAGCTGCTATGCAGCTTCAGAGATATAGTGGCTTTGGCCCATATCTTCCTCCTTTAGAAGGCATTTGGGCCACTAGGTTCCAGCACCCACATATCTGGATAAGGGATACTATAAGAGTTCAAAATATTATTCTGAAGGCAGATGAAGAGGATTGCTTTGTATTGCCAGGAGTAGTCTATCAAGCTCTCACATGGAACCCGCAAGGAAAATGCAAAAGAGGAAGACCTTGGACAACGTGAAGAAGATCTACTGAGATTGAAGGACAACAATTGGGGTACTCCTGGAGTTCGCTGGAAGTTTTGTCTCAAGACAGACTGAAGTGGAAGAGACTTGTAGATGACTTTCTCTCTACTCAGAGTACAAGGGTTTAAGAAGAACAGAACAGGTTATAGTGTTTACTAGCTAAAAGAGAGAGAGAGAGATTCAGAATTCTAAGCTAGTTAAAAAATGGCCACTTAAGGGTTGAAGCTCTGTCTCTATTAAATTTAAAAGGCAAGCCTCAAAAAATCCTACTGGAAAAGTTTTCTAGAAAGCATCTTACAAGAAAGAAATCAGTAGGAACAGAAAAACATTGAATGGAGGTACAGTTGCCAAGTACATAGATACAGTATACATGCTAACACTATAGCACGATATAGCGTGTGTCTCAGTAATTTTGTTAATTTATGCCAACTTTGAAGAAGCAACTTATTGACCACCAACAGAACTCCATTCTTTAAAGTATTTACTGGTATAAAAATGAATTAACTGACATATGTGGTTTGGCTTTGTAGCATTAGCTTACTTATGATCAATTTTAGAATATATACAAAATAAGAAAAGGCATATTGTAATTGTTATAGACGTGCAACAGCTATCAGTTTTTTAGAAGCCAGAAAGTTGTCTTGGCTGAGGCTGGAAGGAATATGATTGGCCATCATAGTTTGGTTCAAGCACAAAGGTTTCATAAAAGAATTTTAGTACCAATCAGGCAATTCTCCTGCAATTTAATTTCTCTGGGTATCAGAGCGGAAACTGCTCCATCATGGGATTAGATGGCTCAGAACACCAGTAATAGGGGACAGAATCTTCCAGTTTTAGATGAGAAGTTCAAGTTAATGCTATCTAATGACAAGAGTGTATGACAAACTATAGGATGGGTGTTTAGTGGCCTGTGAGAAATGGGTTGGTGATATTAATCTAGTTCTTAAAGCATAGGTGGTCATATCACCAAAAAAAGTCACCTTTCAAAAGAGAGATAATTTCAATCTTTTGACAGCATTACCAGCAAAAAAGGACATAAAAGCTACTTTTATTTAATCTTTAATCCTTACATCTATGGTTTGATGCATGTCTATATTGTTTTGTCATTATCAAAGTTTTACCTTATCTGAGGCTAAGAAAAGGTGTGCGCTTTTCACCTGCATTAATTTCACTTTTGAAGGAAGTCAAAAACTTCTGATTAATTTGTAGATTCTAATTCTCTGAATATAAAATAGCCATATGCGATCACACCAAGAATACAAATATAATAAGAAACAGAAGAGAGCTAGCACCTAAAATAGCACAGAAGTAAACATAAGGGCTACGTGTACACTGGCCCCTTTTCCGAAAGGGGCATGCTAATTTTAAACTTCGTAATAGGGAAATCCGCGGGGGATTTAAATATCCCCCGCGGGATTTAAATAAAGATGCCCGCCGCTTTTTTCCGGCTTGTAGAAAAGCCGGAAAAGAGCATCTAGACTGGCCCGATCCTCCGGAATAAAGCCCTATTCCGGAGGATCTCTTATTCCTACTTCGAAGTAGGAATAAGAGATCCTCCGGAATAGGGCTTTATTCCGGAGGATCGGGCCAGTCTAGATGCTCTTTTCCGGCTTTTCTACAAGCCGGAAAAAAGCGGCGGGCATCTTTATTTAAATCCCGCGGGGGATATTTAAATCCCCCGCGGATTTCCCTATTACGAAGTTTAAAATTAGCATGCCCCTTTCGGAAAAGGGGCCAGTGTAGACATAGCCAAGGAGATATTTGAGAATATATAACCTATCCTGCCGAACTAATCCTACAAGACACAGGTGAAAAGCAAAGCAGGATTCAAAAAAGGATTCGACATTTCTATTGATAACAAAAATATCCATAGAATTAATACTAGTAATAATTAAAAAAAAAACACACAACTAGGCATTTTGCAAACAGTATAAATTCTCATAGTTCAGAACATAAGCCAACATCAAATAAATGGGGACTGCTTATGGAGTAACTGCTTTCTGCAGGGCATCTTGCCCAGGGGCATGCAGAGGCTGTTGGCTCTCCTGCTTCTGGTGATAGGATATAGGACTAGGTGGAGTATCAGTCTAATTGATAATGGACCACATTTGCACCAAACTTTGTCTTCACGTGTTATGTGGTGGAAACATATTTTATTGGTGTTTTTGAGTACCTGTCTCGCCCCTGCCCACCAATGCAATAGATTCAAGAAACAGGCACATTCTACCTGTCAATCCAAGTATTTTAATTACCAGGAGTCCAACTATATAGGTAGCTGAGAAAAAGAAGCTATAATCTGGCTTATACATGCCTTTAAAAAGTGACCTAAAACAGATTTCCTATAACAAAATTTTCACAAATGTGTCTCAGGAGAGCCTTCCAGAGCTTGAGGCAAGTGCAGAGGATCCCACCAGAAAGATTTTTATCTTCCCTTTCTAATGGCACAAACCTCCAGTTCTAGTTCTGAAGGTCCTCAAGAGGATAGTCCAGGACTGCACATTGCCCATCCTGCACCCCAGGAACTTCTATATTTGGGGTAAAAGAGGCAAATTAAAAAAGATAAAACATAGCAGCTCTTTCAAGAGGTGCAGGGGCTCAGAAAAACTGTTGGACCCATAAAGATTCTGTGTGAGGCCCACAAGACATTTTATTTACCACTGCCCATAAACAGGATTGCCAGATCTGCTGGTTTTTGTCTGCATAGTTCCCCCGCACTAACTGATATTAAAAAAGCGACACTCACTTAAAGCGAGGGCATGTAAAGTGAGGTGCGTGCTGATTGCACAAAACTTTGTGAGAGCCATCCGCTCCCTCTCCATCAAGTCAAAGTCCTACTATGGTTCAATGGGCACACCCCACAAATTCTAGGTACGCAAGTGCAGTTAGCAAAACTATCCTATCCTGGGAGGCTGTCTTGGTTATGACAATCTTCTGGTCCACTGAGATGAAGGAAAGTCACTGATGTGGTCCACTCTCTAGCCGAGGTTGCCCCTCATGGGATTAAAGACAAGTATAGGTGAGGTAGCGAGAAAAAATTGAATCTGTTCAGTCATCATAAGGCTCTGTGACTACACACATGAATATGTGTATCAAGACTTTCTCTCCAGATATAATGAGGAGCCCTGTGGCATCTTAAAGACTAAAGGTGTGTCTTCACAGCACAGTAAGTTGAAATAAGATACGCAATTTGAGCTACGCAAATTGCATATCTTATTTCGATGCTATTTTGAAATAGCTTATTTTGTCATTTGGTGCTGCCTACACCATGCCAAATTTTGAAATAAAGCACTATTCCAAAACATCCCTTACTCCTTGTAGAATGAGGTTTACAAGGACATCAGAATAGTGAGCCCAAAATAACAGGCTTGCTTTGAAGATGGAGGGTAGCTATTTCAGGATACTCTGGTATCCCTAAATAGCATTGCAGTGTAGATTTATTTGGGCATAAACTATGATGGGCAAAACCAACTTCTTTAGATACATATATAAACAAAGTCTCATACAATTGTCTAATGGTAAAATGGATTTAAAACAACTTGGTATATATTAGAAGTTGCACTTATAAAGGTAGGAAGCTATTTAACGGATTACATGAATTAGAAGAATGAAAATAAGAAAAAAGGATTTCATGGCAATACGAAGGTTAGTGGGGAATATTCTCCTCTGACCTATGACCAGGTCCTCAGTCTAGAAAAAATTGTGACCTTTGCCAATAAGCTAAATATTTTATTTATAAAATATTTATTAACTTTGGCATTGTGCCTTATCCTGTCACTGCCTCCTGTAACTTCAGCAGGGTAAATGTCTTTCTAGAAAAACAAACTACTATTATTAAACATTGTTTTAATATGTATTTTCCAATAATGCCAGTTTAGCTTTGGAATCACCTAATGGATGGTATTTGAAAATGAAAGCTACACTCTGGCTAATTAGCAGCCATGCTAGTGCATTCTCAGATTATTATGTGTAATACTCCAAACAAAAAACAATAGCCAGCATTGCATTCATTAGTAGCTTTATAATTAGCAATGGGTAAACTTTAAGAGTCTGAGGTTTGATGCAGATATACATCCAAACCCACTTCATTTGAACTTCAAGTTGAAATGCTCACTAGATCAAAGTTCTCTCGTGTGATCTGTATTTCTGGCTTTTGTCACATCAGAATTACCACAGGGATGGCTTTCCCAGCAGTGCTTTGGCACGCCTGTCTCTGAACCCAGACTAATCTAGGAAATAAGGGAGTGCAGCAAAACAAACAATGATTTTGAACCTCAAAAATGTTTGCTATGATTTTACATTAAAGTACAGATCAGTTTTCATATTATACAAAACAAACTCATCCTTCCCTAATTTTTAACTTCATGAACAGTATATTAACAGAACTACACATGATGAGTGCGTCTAGACTGGCCAGCTGTCTACACTGGCCGCTTGAATTTGTGCAAAAGCACTGACTTTGTAATGTACAAAATCAGTGCTTCTTGCACAAATAGTTCGACGCTCCCGCTCAGGGATAAGCCCTCTTCCGCAAGAATACTTGTGCAAGAGGGCCAGTGTAGTCAGGCACCTTAATTTTTTGTGCAAGAAAGCCCAATGGCTAAAATGGCCATCGGAGCTTTCTTGCGCAAAAGCACATCTATACTGGGCATGGATGCTTTTGCGCAAAAGCATCCGTGCCAATCTAGACACTCTTTTGTGGAAACACTTTTAACAGAAAAACTTTTCTGTTAAAAGTATTTCCGCAAAATCATACCAGTCTAGATGCAGCCAAAGACTTCACATTTAGGATTCAGTGGAAGAGACACAGAAGAAAGCACTGTTAACAACCACAAATGAAAAATCCTCTCTCTTGAGACATCTAGCTAGAGTACCAAGTCCAATAGGAACATAAACACCATTTCAAGGCCATTTATTTTGGTTTCTCAGGTAACACAGAACTGAGTTCATCTAAGCTGATATTATTTGTGAGTTTTACAAGTATCTGAGCATTCCTACGGTTGGTTTAAACCTAGAGCCAAGAGGCTAGCAAAAGGAGAGCTCTGCTTTGTTGTTATATTTAAACAATGCTTTTGGATCCTTTTGGATGTGGATTTTCTGCCAGCGGGAGGAATGCATCAGCAGCATGATATTCAACCCCCCATTTTAAAATAACATTTAAAAATATTTAATGTTCATCCATTTGAATGGAGGGAGCATATGGAACAGCTGAATGCAAAACTGGGTTAAGGCTAAATAGGCCCATGTCCAATACATATATGTCCCAGGGAATTTAATGGGCTAACAGCCCAGGACTACTTGCACAGGTAAAGGTTTACAGAATGAGACTCTAAAGTATGGCACTTTGATTAATATAACTATATACAAATTTGAGAGTGATGTTTGATATTCTACCCAAACTAAAATTTTCCTCCTCGAAGGAATAGACAGCTCAAAGGGAACAAAGCATTATTACAGCACAATTTATTTCTACATAGAAAAAATGTGTCATCACTGTAAAAATCAGCATCCTCATTGCACATAATTAATGATGTAGTCCTGCTTGTTTAAAAGGAGTTAGGAGCCTTTCTACTATTTAGGCTTCTAGCTTCCACTGAACTCAATGGAAGTTAATTAGGAACGTAATTCCTTAGCCCTTACTTTCATCTTCTAACTCTCCTTTCTCAATCTATCGATCACATTCTTTTAACATGCACCACCTATTGTTGAGAAATACAAGTACTCCCCGAAGCAAAAGGTGTACACAAAAATTGTTCTTCCTTCCTTTACTCCCAACGTTCTGGTTACTGGGAATGAATGAGGGCCTTCCAGCTAACAGACATTCTAGATCTGGAAGAGTTCAAAGGAGTGTGATCAAGCAACCTGTGCTGAGAAGGGTGGGATTTTGGGGGGGAGCGGAGGAGGCTTCTTCTACAACCAGAGCTTATGCTCACAGGAATTCCCTACCTTAGAGTTTGTCTATTTTTCCTTCACCAGCCCTCAGATTTAATTCTTTCCCGTTTCCTCTGTCACAAGAAGGCAGAAGATCATGGAGGTCTGCATGGGCAATGAGGAAGAAGTGGTGCCACTGTCAATCACTGTGGTATATGAATGGTAATAATGGTGACTCACTAGGCCTTTTATTCCACTTAGCACCAAGGCTACAGGCAACCAAAAGAGCAGGTGAGGAGAATTATATTTTCCCTCTTCCTTGACAGAAAAAGGGGAGGGGAGGGATCCCAGAGCTTCTTTCTGAGTTTTTTTTAAACTTTTTAATGGCCAGACTGAAGAGAGGTCACTCTGTCACATTGTCTTCAGCCTCAGGTCACAGCAGAGGGGCTGTGACATAAACAGTCTATAGTTCTGAGCCTGTCTGGCAGAAGTGAAGACACAATAAAAGTCTGGGGCCCCTATTTCCGCCCCAAGCGAGCAATGGTATGCAGATTTTCTAGCTTGCAGCCCTCCAATAGGGGTAACAGAAAGTCCCAGCCTATGGCCCTAGTCTTCAGGCTGGGGTGACAGTAGGCTGTCGCCCAAGTGCCCTAGCATAGAAAGCCAATAAACAAACACTGCAAGACACTTAGCTCCAGGCCTTTGCGCCAGGGCAGAGCAAGGAGCAGGCTTTAGCCAAGGCTTGTGGGCTCAGGCAGCCAGCAAACTATCGGGATTCTGGTAAGAGAGAAGGCATGGAATCATAAGAACATAAAAATGGCCATACTGGGTCAGACCAAAGGTCCCTCTCGCCCAGCATCCTGTCTGCCGACAGTGGCCAGTGCCAGGTGCCCCAGAGGGGGTGGACCAAAGACAGTGATCAAGCGATTTGTCTCCTGACATCCATCTCCAGCCTTTCACAAACAGAGGCCAGGGCACCATTCCTTACCCCCTGGCTAATAGCCTTTTATGGACCTAACCTCAATGAATTTATCTAGCTCTTTTTTAAACTCTGTTATAGTCCTAGCCATCACAGTCTCCTCTGGCAAGGAGTTCCACAGGTTGACTACACGCTGTGTGAAGAAGAACTTTCTTTTATTAGTTTTAAACCTGCTACCCATTAATTTTTTTTCTGGGCATGGAAAGGGGTTCATACATCCAGCAGGCAGTTTTGGCTGCTGACAGGGTGAGGGGCTTTTTGGAGAACAGGCCTCCTGGCCAAAGGTGGGAAGTCAGCCATTCCAGGGTCGAGGTAGCAAGGGGAGGCAGGTCCATCATACTCCACTGTGTCCCAGCCCAGGGCCTTAACAAAACCAGAATGGTCTGCCCCTGGGTCAACAGGGATCCAGTCACAGCACGCTGACTGAGAGGCTATCAGTCCTGTGTCCAGCCAGTCATCAACTGCCTTAGCCTATATCCTACCTGCCCAGGGCTTTGTACCTCTGGCCTCCATGGGTCTCTGGACTCCTTGGGGCGTACAGGTGACAATAATCCCAGTAACTCCTCATGGGTACGTCTACACTACAGCGCTAGTTCGAACTAACTTAGTTCGAATTAGTTAATTCGAACTAAGCTAATTCGAACTAACGCGTCTAGAACTAAAAACTAGTTCGAATTAGCGTTTTGCTAATTCGAATTAGCAAGTCCACATTGAGTGGACTCTGAACTGGGCTTAAGGATGGCCGGAAGCAGTGCCGGCAGGGCATCAGAGGAGGACTTAGAGCGTGGAGATGCTGTCTCAGGCTAGCCAAGGGCTGCGCTTAAAGGGTCCCGACCCCCACCCCAGACAGACAGTTCTAAGCGGTGCCCCGCTTGAAAACCAGTCCTGGCTTGGATTGCCCGGAGTACCCACACTGGGCACATCACACCACTCGGCCATCAGCCCGGCTGCACTTGCCGCAGGCTGCCATCTGGGGAGAGGGTGCAATTGGGGGGCTGCAGGAGAGCTTCCACCCCCAGAAGCCCGCAGAGCCAGCTCAGTCCTCCCCATCGGGGGCTCGTACCCCATTCCTCCCTCACCTCCTTCCACTTACCCTTCCCTAGCCCCCTTCTTATTGATGTACAAAATAAAGATAACGTTTCTTCCAACATTGACTCTGTCTTTATTGAACAAAACTGGGGGAGACTGGGAAAAGGAGGTGGGAGAGGGGAAGAGAAAGGCTGGGAGAGGGGAGGGCAACTAACATGATCAGGGGTTGGGAACAGGTCCCAGATGAAGAAAGGCTACAGAGACTGGGACTTTTCAGCTTAGAAAAGAGGAGACGGAGGGGGGACAGGATAGAGGTCTCTAAAAGCAGGGGTTGGGTGGAGAGGGTGCATTCAGAAAAGTTCTTCCTGAGTTCCCATAAAGAAGGACTAGAGGACACCGGGGGTGTGTCTAGACTACATGCCTCCTTCGACGGAGGCATGTAGATTAGCCAGATCGGAAGAGGGAAATGAAGCCGCGATTAAAATAATCGCGGCTTCATTTAAATTTAAATGGCTGCCCCGATCTGCCAATCAGCTGTTTGTCGGCAGATCGGGGGAGTCTGGACGCGATGCGCCGACAAAGAAGCCTTTCTTCATCGGCACAGGTAAACCTGGTTTCACGAGGCTTACCTGTGCCGATGAAGAAAGGCTTCTTTGTCGGCGCATCGCGTCCAGACTCCCCCGATCTGCCGACAAACAGCTGATCGGCAGATCGGGGCAGCCATTTAAATTTAAATGAAGCCGCGATTATTTTAATCGCGGCTTCATTTCCCTCTTCCGATCTGGCTAATCTACATGCCTCCGTCGAAGGAGGCATGTAGTCTAGACACACCCCAAAGGAAAGGAATGGGTAGCAGGCTTCAAACTAGTAAGAGAAAGTTGTTCTTCTTCCCAAAGCAAATAGTTAACCTGCGGAACTCCTTGCTGCAGGAGGCTGTGAAGGCTACAACTAGAACAGAGTTTAAAGGGAAGTGAGATCAAGTCATGGAGGTTGGGTCCATGGAGTAGTCTTAGCCAGGGGGTAGGAGTGGTGTCCCTGCCCAAAGTTTGTGGAAGGCTGGAGAGGGATGGCACGAGACAAATGGCTTGGTCACTGTCTTCGGTCCATCCCCTTCAGGGTCCCTAGGGTTGGCCGCTGTCGGCAGGCAGGCTACTGGGCTAGATGGACCTTTGGTCTGACCCAGGACGGCCATTGTAAGCTCAGGGCTCAGGGTCGGGGGTCTCAGTGGACCCCCTTGATTTTCATGCACACCTGCTACTGGGTGGCCAGGCTGGCAGCTCTCCTGCCCTAGACGGCCACTTTCCTGTGCCTAGTGCGGAGATCGTGGATGAGGTCCACGATGTCCACACTAGCCCAGGAAGGTGCCCGCCTCTTGCGATCCAGGGCAAGCTCCCGAGAGCCGCCAGCCTGGTCCCGGGAAGAGGGGGTGGGCTGGGGGACATCGGGTGGGTGGCTCTGTGCCGTGCCAGGTGCAGGGTCTGCCGGCTGGGTGCTGGCAGGCTTGCACCTGGCACGGGCACTGTAGCCAGCCCGTGCCCCTTTAAGTGGTCCGGGACCGGGAGGGGGGCAGACGAGTTTCCCTGGTGTTGGCCAGAGTGGCCACCAGGGAAACCTGGGGAGGGCTAGCCTCCCACTAGTTAGAATTAAGGGGCTACACACCCCTTAATTCGAACTAGCTAGTTCGAACTAGGCTTAATCCTCGTAAAATGAGGTTTACCTAGTTCGAACTAAGCGCTCCGCTAGTTCGATTCAAATTCGAACTAGCGGAGCGCTAGTGTAGCGCCTATTAAAGTTAGTTCGAACTAACGGATGTTAGTTCGAACTAACTTTGTAGTGTAGACATACCCCATCAGAGTCTATGCCCTCTGGGGACAGGCAGGCCCCCAGGGCACAGGTTCCACTCCTACATGCTGCAGCAAAGCTGAGGCATCCTCCTCCTCTGCAGGCTCCAATCCAACTAGTGGCATGGCCTTCCTTTTAGACTTCCTGTTCTGCCCTTGTTCAGCAAGGGGGGTGGGAGTTGATTTGGCTCCACCCACTATGGGGAGTGTTGGGGTCCCTCACTCTCCAGTCTGAAGGGAGGCCATTTTGTCTCATTATGCTGGGTAACGTCTTACAAAGACACATTCTGGACCTCCTGCACTAACTTTTGCTATCTTTAATTTAGACCAGGAGTGGGGAAGCTAAGGCCTGGGGAGGCTGGATGTGGCCCCCAGCTTTCCTGGATCTGGCCCCCAAGGCTCGGGGCTCCCCCAGTATTGGGGAGCCAGCGCTGGCGCTCCAGCCCACACAGTGTCTCCCTGTGGAGGTGCACCCAAAATCTACCAGCCTCCCCATTTGTAATCAAAGAATGTATCAGCAATTTTATGAATGGAAAATAAGGAGAAAATAGCACTATGTAACCAGCTAGCTCTCCACGGGCACAGTTTGGGATGTCCTGCCCTAGTAATGCAGTCACATTTAGCAAGAAAGAAGTGTGTCAAAAACACTTGCTCCATATGGCAGTCTAGAGCCTCCAGAAGTTAGCTCAAATTTGCACTTGGATTATTGACAATTCAGCAATTTATAGTTGATTCACTTCAGAAATAATAAAAGTTATTTTTCTTCAGATTTCTGATTGCTCTGTACTACGAATTGTTTCATTATATGTATTTCAAACACTCAAAACAAACAAAAACAAAACACTATCACATATGACAAGCACATCATTCAAAATGCATTTTTTGGAAAAGCACTTTGAGTAAGTTATTTCTCCTTGTCTTTTTGGATCACTGCTCACAGTAAGAGGTGGAATTTTGCATATAGAGTGGATACTAGCTTTCTAACATAAAACCAGCTAGACTATAAACAAATGAATGCAGATATTTTTAAAAAGGAAAATCCTTATAAAAAACCCAAATAGCAGTGGCCATGAAAACCACATGTACCAGTGCATCAGCATAAGTAAAAAAATACAGAATTACCATTAGGGGCATGACACCATGATAAAATACTGAATTAATTCTAGAACTTGAACTAAACATTAGTCTAATTAAATCATGGCTTAAATTCAACGAGAGCTGTCTGGAGCAGAGCTCTGGTTTTCAAACCTGAAAGAGCCCTGGTATCCCTCAGCACTAAAGCCTCATTCTCTCACCCCACAGCTAAAACCCAAAGCTCTGAATGCAAGTAGGTTATAGGGAGGTTCACAAAATAGTATCTGAGGGTATGTCTACACTACAAAGTTAGTTCGAACTAATGGACGTTAGTTCGAACTAACTTTCATAGGCGCTACACTAGCGCTCTGTTAGTTCGAATTTAATTCGAACTAACGGAGCGCTTAGTTCGAACTAGGTAATCCTCATTCCACGAGGATTAAGCCTAGTTCGAACTTACTAGTTCGAATTAAGGGCTGTGTAGACCCTTAATTCAAACTAGTAGGAGGCTAGCCCTCCCCAGGTTTCCCTGGTGGCCACTCTGGCCAACACCAGGGAAACTCGTCTGCCCCCCTCCCAGCCCCGGACCCCTTAAAGGGGCATGGGCTGGCTACGGTGCCCATGCCAGGTGCAAGCCTGCCAGCACCCAGCCAGCAGAACCTGCACATGGCACGGTTCGAGCCACCCACCCGATGCCCCCCAGCCCTCCCCCTCTTCCCGGGACCAGGCTGGCGGCTCCCGGGAGCTTGCCCGGGACCGCAAGAGGCGGGCACCCGCCTGGGCTAGTGCGGACATCGTGGACCTTGTCAACGACCTCCGCACTAGGCACAGGAATGTGGCCGTCTAGGGCAGGAGAGCTGCCAGCCTGGCCACCCAGGAGCAGGTGTGCATGAAAATCAAGGGGGTCCACTGAGACCCCCGACCCTGAGCCCTGAGCTTACAATGGCCATCCTGGGTCAGACCAAAGGTCCATCTAGCCCAGTATCCTGTCTGCCGACAGCGGTCAACCCTAGGGACCCTGAAGGGGATGGACCGAAGACAGTGACCAAGCCATTTGTCTCGTGCCATCCCTCTCCAGCCTTCCACAAACCTTGGCCAGGGACACCACTCCTACCCCCTGGCTAAGACTACTCCATGGACCCAACCTCCATGACTTGATCTCACTTCCCTTTAAATTCTGTTCTAGTTGTAGCCTTCACAGCCTCCTGCAGCAAGGAGTTCCACAGGTTGACTCTTTGCTTTGTGAAGAACAACTTTCTGTTACTAGTTTGAAGCCTGCTACCCATTCCTTTCCTTTGGTGTCCTCTAGTCCTTCTTTATGGGAACTAATGAAGAACTTTTATGAATGCACCCTCTCCACCCAACTCCTGCTTTTAGAGACCTCTATCCTGTCCCCCCTCCGTCTCCTCCTTTAAGCACAGCCCTCGGCTAGCCTGAGACAGCATCTCCACTCTCTTAGTCCTCCTCTGATGCCCTGCCAGCACTGCTTCCGGCCATCCTTAATCCTGGTTAGGGGTCCACTTAATGTGGACATGCGAGTTCAAATTAGCAAAACGCTAATTCGAACTAGTTTTTTAGTCTGTATCCGTTAGTTCGAATTAGCTTAGTTTGAATTAACTTTGTAGTGTTGTAGTACCCTGAGGGTATGTCTACACTACAGCGCTAATTCGAACTAACTTAGTTCGAATTAGTTAATTCGAACTAAGCTAATTCGAATTAGCGCAGCTAGACTTAAAAACTAGTTCGAATTAGCATTTTGCAGGTCATCAGATGAGGACTTAGAGCGTGGAGCTGCTGTCTCAGGCTAGCTGAGGGCTGTGCTTAAAGGGACCCGACCCCCACCCCGGACAGACAGTTCTCAGGGGTGCCCCGCTTGCAAAGCAGTACTGGCTTGGAGTGCCCAGAGTACCCACACTGGGCACATCACAGCACTCGGCCATCAGCCCGGCTGCACTTGCCACAGGCTGCCATCTGGGGAGAGGGGGCAGTTGAGGGGCTGCAGAAGAGGTTCCACCCCCTGAAGCCCGCAGAGCCAGCCCAGTCCTCCCCATCGGAGGCTCGTACCCCATTCCTCCCTCACCTCCTTCCACTTACCCCTCCCTAGCCCCCCTTCCTGATGTACAAAATAAAGGACAATTGTGTTCAAAAATAGAATCTCTCTTTATTGAACAAAACTGGGGGTATGTCTACACTACCTTGCTAGTTCGAACTAGCGGGGTAATGTAGGCATACCACACTTGCAAATGAAGCCCGGGATTTGAATTTCCTGGGCTTCATTTGCATAAACTGGGCGCCGCCATTTTTAAATCCCTGCTCGTTCGAATCCCGTGCCGCGCGGCTACATGCGGCACGATCTATGTAGTTCGGACTAGATATCCTAGTCCGAACTACCGTTACTCCTCGTGTGTCACGTTGCTGGATCTTGAGGGGAGCAGCCAGATCACTGATACACCCATAGGTGGGGGTGTTGGCCCCAAAAATGGTATAGGAGGGAGCCATGTGACATATTGAATAGAAGCTTATTATCTGATAATCCTATGTATGCTGTTCTGGTGTTTGAATAATGTCTGTGTGTGCAATTGTTAGCATGTACTTGTATGGACACTGAAGATTTCCCTGCATGTGGTTAAGCATTGGGCAGGGCCGAGCCTGTGGACATGCTAATTACCGAGGCCCTGTGGAGCAATGGCTCTCAATGGGCTATGGACACACCTAAAGAATGGGGGCTGTCACCTGAGAGCAGCCAGCAGGAAACACAGAGATTGGCCTCTGTCCAGGTGACCTGCTACATACTAGAAGAGGCCAGGAAGGAGGTATAAAGAGGCCATGCGGTCAATGCCATTTAATTCTCAGCTCAGCACTTCATCCCAGAGGCAGCATTGCAGGGATCGAAGAGCCCGGAAGACCTGTGAACCCATCCTGATCTTAGGGTGTGAAATAAGAACTTTTAAACCAGCAGCTGCAACATCTCTGCTAGAGCCTGCATCGAGAACTGGGAGATTCGGTGCATGTAACGTACTATACTTTAATAACCTTACTCTCATGCTTTTCTTTCTTATGTTAATAAACCTTTAGTTGTTAGATGCTAAAGGATTGGCCCAGCGTGATTTGTGGGTAAGGTCCAAAGGATAAATTGGCCAAAGATCTGTGGCTGGTTTCCTGGAACCGGACAGAACTTGTTCGGGGTAGGTGGGATTGGGTGCTAGGACCCCCCACCTGTGTATGAGGTCTGGGGCCATCTGGGGCACGGTGATTGCTGGGGTGTCGGAGGGGCTTTGCTCGTGAGGCTTCAGGCAGGCTGCTGAAGCGCTCTGTGGGACTGGTTTGTGGCCTGTGTGGAGAGGTCACCAGTCTGGGGGCTATAAGGAGCCCCGAAGTTGAGCAATTCGCCCTGAGTGGACGCCCTCAGCTGTGCCCAGACACGGCCCGGTCCGTCACAATTTGCAAGTACGGTATGCCTACATTACCCTCCTAGTTCGAACTAGGAGGGTAGTGTAGACATACCCAGAGGGAGACTGGGAAAAGGAGGTGGGAGAGGGGAAGAGAGAGGGTGGGAGAGGGGAGGGCAACTACAATGATGAGGGGTTTGGAACAGGTCCCATATGAAGAGAGGCTAAAGAGACTGGGACTTTTCAGCTTAGAAAAGAGGAGATGGAGGGGGGATATGATAGAGGTCTATAAAAGCACGAGTGGGGTGGAGAGGGTGCATACAGAAAAGTTCTTCATTAGTTCCCATAATAGAAGGACTAGAGGACACCAAAGGAAAGGAATGGGTAGCAGGCTTCAAACTAATAACAGAAAGTTGTTCTTCACAAAGCAAAGAATCAACCTGTGGAACTCCTTGCTGCAGGAGGCTGTGAAGGCTACAACTAGAACAGAGTTTAAAGAGAAGTGAGATCAATTCATGGAGGTTGGGTCCATGGAGTGGTATTAGCCAGGGGGTAGGAGTGGTGTCACTGCCCGAAGTTTGTGGAAGGCTGGAGAGGGATGGCACGAGACAAATGGCTTGGTCACTGTCTTTGGTCCATCCCCTCCAGGGTCCCTAGGGTTGGCCGCTGCTGAAAGACAGGCTACTGGGCTAGATGAACCTTTGGTCTGACCCAGTACGGCCATTGTAAGCTCAGGGATCAGGGTCGGGGGTCTCAGTGGACCCCCTTGATTTTCATGCAAACCTGCTCCTGGGTGGCCAGGCTGGCAGCTCTCCTGCCCTAGACGGCCACTTTCCTGTGCCTAGTGCGGAAGTCGTGGATGAGGTCCACGATGTCTGCACTGGACCAGGCGGGTGCCCACCTCTTGTGGTCCTGGGCAAGCTCCCGGGAGCCACCAGCCTGGTCCTGGGAAGAGGGGGAGGGCTGGGGGGCACCGGGTGGCTGGCTCGAGCCGTGCCAGGTGCAGGGTCTGCTGGCTGGGTGCTTTAAGGGGTCCGGGTCTGGGAGGGGGGCAGACAAGTTTCCCTGGTGTTGGCCAGAGTGGCCACCAGGGAAATCTGGGGAGGGCTAGCCTCCCACTACTTCGAATTAAGGGGCTACACACCCCTTAATTCGAACTAGTAAGTTCAAACTAGGTTTAGTCCTCGTGGAATGAGGTTTACGAAGTTCGAACTAAGCACTCCGCTAGTTCAAATTAAGTTCGAACTAGCGGAGCGCTAGTGTAGTGCCTATCAAAGTTAATTTGAACTAACGGTTGTTAGTTCGAATTAACTTTGTAGTGTAGACATACTCTGAGAACTTAAATCCAGTTGATTCTTAGAGAATGGGAAAAGCTGATGAAATATAATTAAAATGATAAAAAGGTACATTAAAGTAATGTGAAATTTGCAGAGGTAAAGAAATGTATTAGTTATAATCTGGACTCTGAGGTGCTCCATCATATCTGGCTATTTCAGCACATGGAGTTCATGGAGCAGCTCTACATTCCTCTCTCAATGCAGGATAGCTAGATTTAGATTTTTAGATATATACATACACACACACACCTGGTTGCACCATTGAGCTAATGTACTCCATTGGTTTAATGAATTACTTCTAGGTCGCTAAGCAAAACCTCAGTTTTCCCCTGTGTTGTATGTATCTTTGTCCTGATTTTTATGCCTTTTTAAATTGCCCTGCTGGCTCATAAGTCCCCTCTTCCATGCCTGTTCTTTCAGTAACATTAATCTTGGCTTCTAAAAAAGAGAGATCTGAGAATAGGGTATTTATGAGCCAGCAGAAGAGTTTAAAAAGCATAAAACCAAGGTGAACAAAAATACATAAAATGCATGAGAAAGCAACCCTTCAGATTATGAAATTAAGTGTAAATTGTTAAAACAAGTGGATTGTATTGACCTCCGGGGACCACCAGGTAAAAACAAAAATCCACACCACTGGGGAGGGAGGAAGGAGACTGAAAGAAGCTTTGTTGTTAGCAAAATGTCTAGCTTAACAGATCAGTTTTCAAAAGTTGTATGTTATCATTAAGTACTTGTAGGGCTCTCTATGCAATTTGTTTGAAAGTCTTGGTTGTCAGATTTGCAAACCTGGCTGTTGTCCTACAGTTCTATTCAAGAACTTGTAGGGCTCGCTATGCAATGTATTTGAAAGACTTGGTTGTCAGGTTTGCAAACCTGGCTATTGTGCTACAATTCTGTTTAAGCTTTTTCCAGCTATTTTATCTGCAGGTGGCAGAATCCAGATATATGATTCCAACGAGGTATATCTGGACTCTAATCTCAGCCCCAGCATCACATACACCCTTTCGTCCAGTCGGAACTGATTTACATGCCACAACTCTCCTGGTTTGCTTTCTGGCTCAGCTTCCTTCAGTAACATAAAAGCATTGCAACAGTCAGCCAGTGTTTAAATCATTTCTGCTACCTGCCCTAAATAAGATGGCCATACAACAGGGCCTATATTATAGGATCAGATAATCCTGTGCTTCTGGTCCTACTCTCCTCTTTTTCACCCTGTCCTTATACCCTGTCCTTCATCCACAGAAGATTATTCCTCAGTCATGCTCACTGCATGCACAAGAACTAAAAACTGTTTTTTCTGCATGAAAGACTATGCCTAGCACTTGGATACTGAGTTCACATGCACTTTCTGCATTGCATTGACACCTTGTGCTCCTTGCTTCATTCTGTGCAGAGACTTATAATGAAACTGATCCTGTAAGAATCTTAATAGCTAATCCTAAGCATCTCCTGGTCAGATGTACTACATGTCTAAGGAAGGGCCAACATTAGCACTTCTAATCTAAGTCCCCTTGCATTTCAGGAGCACTCAGCTTCAAATACCTGAATCTGAATCCATCCCTATCGTTTTGATTCCAGCCGAGCAGGATCCAAACCTAAAGAGAGTTGTATTTTCTGATTTTGATTGGTTGTGAAATCTTGCAAAATTAGCCATTGATAATATTTCCATCAACTAGGACCAAAATCTTACAAATCTCTCACACCCTGCATGTATCATCAAATTCCAATGAGGCTGACAGATTTCCTGTGTCTCTGGGCAAAGTGTGTGAGGGCTCCGCATTCTGGAAAGGGGCAGGGCTGGCCAGCCTTTACTTAGAATCATCCAGAGCATTCCATATGGTGCCCTGATGGCAATTTAAAGGGCCAGAGGCTCCAACTGTTGCCACAGTAGCAGCAGTGGTGTCTGGGAACCCTGGGCCCTTTTCAATCACTGGGCCCCATGCTGTATCCTTCAATCATCATTATAATTTCAAAGCACACCAGTTTCAAAGACCATACAGAAGAACTCAGAGTTACCAGCTGACTAGTCAACCACACACTGCATTAAGAACCAGTAATATTCGATCAGGCGGAGACAAAAAAATTACAGTGCTGTCATGGGCTGTGGGTGAAGGTGTTGCTTAGGGAAGCAGACTCCCCAGCCTGTGGCCCCTCCCATACTGTGCCCCTTCTCTGCCCCTGCCTCGCCCCACTGTGCCTGTTCCCCACTATCTCCATCTTCTTTTCCCTCCGCTTTTCTGCTCGCTCTTCCAGTCAAAACTCTGAATCAAAACATAACAAATGATATTTGAAAAAAAAACACTCTAAATAAAATGGAGCATGTTTTTCACTGCATACTGAATTTTGAAGACTGGACATGCATAAGGTAGCTAATAAAAAGCACTAAATTTGGGAATAAAAAAATGTTAGTCACAGTTTTGTTTTTGTTTTTTGATAAACTGAATTTTGTCACAGATTTATTTGCAAAAACTTTGTAGTAAAGGCAACTCAGCTGTCCTGCTGAATACAGCATTAAATATTATGGGATATATGATGCAGCTCTTCACTGTTTTACATTTTCTTAATCGGTATTTCTAAGCTGATTTTATATTTTAAATGTATTCTTAAGCCTTCATAAAGTAATAATTCCAGATTACTACATATTTAATGCACTGAAAAAGACATTATTTTAAATTAATCGGAGTGGTTTATTGTGTTCATAACTAAGTTCATTGCTTTTCAAAAAAAGAAACACTGTTTTGTGTGATCTCCATGACAATAGACATCTATGAAATTTCACCATATGTGTATATTAAAAATATTTTCCCAAAGATTTTAGACATAAAGGATTTTATATCTTGGAAAGGTACTGATTTTGGCGGAGAAGTCTCTTAAAAGTAGTTAATCAAATAGAAGTCAAATAGAAGTTAAGAATGGAAAACTCAGTTGCCCAGCTATCAGGAAGAAATGGGATATTGTCCCTTTAGGGCTCTCTTGGGGAGAAGAGGGGGGAGAAAAGGGGGTAGGGGAGGAAAGTAGGGATAGACAGAAAGGACAGGAAGATTTGGAAGCATGATTCTCTACTATAGTAATTAAAATTAAAGTGTGTATTTTAGATAAGGGTGGTCTTTTGAATAATTTATTTTCAAAGTTATACATCTGAAGATTCAAGCATTTAAGTCTAAAGCTGAATACTCAGATGATGCATCTAAAAACCCATATAAGGATTTTAGAAATGTGATTTTATCATCTTCAGCAACAAAACTAATGAAATTTTTAAGCAAATTTTAAACTAAGATCCTGGGGACATATTACAGTGATGTGTAACTATTTTTGTCAGTAAATTCAGAAACTGACAATTTATACCTCTGGGTTGGTACATGCCTGTTAAATGGCTTCATTACCACTTAATGGCTTTCACAGGTTCAATGTTATGCTAATAGGTCTGGCAAGCTGGAAGGCTTTTCACTTTTCATGTACTAGATCCACTCTGGGGGAAGACTCACAAAGCTGCAACAGCCTACTGTGAGAGCCTGCAGGAACCATGAGAATACAGCAAGGAAGAGGAGAGTGATTGAGCACTAAGACCCAGGGAAGGCATTGCCTCCAATTAATTCTTATGCCCACTGCCCAGGAGCACTATACTTTGTTAAATATAAGCTACTACAAATAATGGATTTTTTTTTAAAAAGAGTTAACAAGGTGAAGAAACTGTTTCTATGCTTGTATCATTTAGATTAAGATGGTTAAAAGCAGAATTTTTTCTTATGCATAGTGAAGTTTCCAAGTCAACATTCTGTTGTAAAATTTTGAAATAACTTTGTTTAGAGCTACAAACATTTTAGAGTTATGTACACCCTCCATTCCCCAGGTTTCTATAACTTGGAGATTTAACCGTGTGACATGATTTCAGAGACTGTGTTATTTGGATGGTATCAAATGAAGCAAGTGGTTTTAAACCCACTGGAAACTACTTGATTCTTATCTCTGGGACTGCTTGTGTCCAGCCCATTCTTGGTACTTTCATGTGTGTGTTAAAATACTTCCCAAATGCCTAATGATACTTCTATTAGTGTTACTAATAGACTGAAGAATTAATTTGGTAATTCAAAGAACAAAACAGAAAAAATACTTTTGAGTACAGGCCAATGACAAAAAATGATCTGCATGTTCTGCCAAAACCCAATACACCCAAGAGGCACCATCATTGAAAATGTTAAATCACATTGTTCTTGTATTGATGGCTTCTTTTGTTTACATTAAAGCTCCTCAGGAATTGTCTATTAGAATAAATTTCTGATGAAAAGTGCAATTTCTTCTAATTTTTTTTTCGAGCTGAAAATTTCAATGTTGCCAAAAGTTGATTTTCTGTTGGGAAAATTGAAATGAATTTTGTTTCTGGATCGTTCAACCCAAATGTTCCATTTTATTGAAGTGACCCGAAGATTTTGGTTAGAATCAGTTCAAAGAAATATTAAAGAAACATAAGAGGTTAAACATTTCCTTGTACAAGCTGCTGTTATTACTACCCCCTCCAACCTACCTCCCCCAATTCTGTCCTTAAGATTAGGCTCACTGGAGGACTACATCTCCCTTAATGCAGATGGAACTGCATGATGCATAAGAGAAGTCTCAGAGGCTATGTCTGCACAGCAGCGTTATTTTGGAATAATTGACGCTATTCTGAAATAACAAAGAGAGTGTCTACTCTGCAAGCCATTATTTTGAAATAATGTCGAGCTGGAGGACTTCTTACTCCAACTCCTGTACCCCTCATTTTACGAGGAGTAAGAGAAGTTAAAGGAAAAGTGTTCTTCCTTCAACTTCCTGCTGTGTAGTCAGCGCCAAAAGCCAAAGGTAGATATTTCAACTTAAACTATGCAATTGAAGGAGCTCAAGTTGCATAGCTTAATTCAATTTTAGCCCTGCTGTGTAGACATACCAGAGAGATGTAGTCCATCAGGGGATGCTGGCCCATAGAGGAGAATGGGGGCATCAGTCTCCCTCACTAGACTGTACCTCCCATGATGCACACAGAACCATGACATTCCTTGGCACCACAAAGCTTGGTCAGCTGTGGGAAAAGGGAAATGTCTGCCAGGAATGTCTGCATGGGCCATAGGAGACAATGGGGATCCAACTACAAATCCAATAAGGCAAGGCAAAATGCAGTTTAATATTGGTCGGCTTAAATCATTTAAACTTAAGGATTGTTGAAAAGCTTCATTTGGATCAAGTGTCAAAATGAAATGTTTAGATTTTCTAAAATGAATTTGTAGAATTTCCATTTTGAGAAAAAATTCAACTTTCCTGTTTTGGAATGAAAAATGTCAAAGTGTGAAATTTCTTTCAGCATATACATTCAATATTTCATGCAACTGTACTTAACATAGGTTTATAGCAGTCCAACTCAGCATGGAAAGAAAACCATGCAAACAGTAGCAACAGTCCCCAAAGCAGAATTGTTGGAGATTACAGGCAGTCCCCGAGTTACGCGGATCCGACTTATGTCGGATCCGCACTTACGAACGGGGTTTTTCTCGCCCCAGAACTCGCAGGTGGCGGGACCACCCAGACACGCAGTGGTCCCGCCACCGCATCCTCCAGGGCGAGAAAAGCTGCTCCGGAGCAAAGCCTTGGAAACGCGGGACCCCGCCGCCTCTGCGGCTTTGCTCGGGGTGTCCCTGGTCTGCTGGGGACCCCTCCCAGCAGACCAGGGACACCCTGAGCAGACCAGGGACACCCGGAGCAAAGCCTTGGAGGCGTGGGACCCCGCCGCCTCCAAGGCTTTGCTCTGGGTCTCCCTGGTCTGCTGGGGTGGGGGGCGCAGCTAGTGCGCCCCCCTCCCCCAGCAGACCAGGCTTTTGTTGTGGACGCCTGTGGTAGAGCAGCTGGGGTGCTGCCGGGTTGGTCCGGGGGGGACCTACCCGGCAGCGCCCCAGCTGTTCTGTCCCAGGCTCCAGATTCAGCCGCTGTTGCTTCCTGTAGTCAGCCCCTGGTCAGTTTCAGCAGCAGCGGCTGAATCTGGAGCCAGTTCCGATTTAAGTACAAATTCAACTTAAGAACAAACCTATAGTCCCTATCTTGTACGTAACCCGGGGACTGCCTGTACTGAACTGCAGTGTTAAAGATATATTTCAGTAGCTGTCATACAATATAGACAATAAATCTGATTTTAAAACAAACAATTTATTCAAATCCATAACTATGTCAGAACTAGCTATTTAATTTTTTTTTGTTCAGCTTCATACTGTGTTGTTAGCCAATAACACAAAAAATTAATGACAGAGACAATGCAATAAACAGAAGTGCCAGAAGCACAACATTATTAATGGGGTGAACACAGACACACCAACATTATGCTGTTCCCTGCAAACTTCTTGGTTCCCTTCAGGTTTTCCAAGGCACAACTGAAAGCAAAATCCCAAATGTTTCAAATAGGAATGAAGCAAACTGAATTTTAAAAACAACACTTAATATTTACAGGAATATTTTTTCAGCATTCTCTCCGCCACAGACTTAATAAAGCGTGCCAAGAAAAATTTGACCATTTTGTTGCTTCCACCACATTAAATTAATGATGGTGAGATCCATTTGTGAAATCTTGTTGCAAATGTTCCATGACATAACATTTAATCCCTATTATTATACTTGGGACAGAGTTTAACACAAATTCAACATATTTCCTTATGAACTAATAATCTGGAAATATGTCCTTAAGAAAGAATTTCCGATGAAATTTTCCATCATTCATTCACATGACATCAGCAATGCTGTGTAGCATCTCCTCTCAGTTCCTACCATGGTAACCAAAAAACAGTTGCAGACAGTGTGTGTATTCTAAATCCTGAGCCTGCAAAAGAGCTATTAAAAAGATATTTTATCCCTGTTGTCCATTAGTACACTTTATTTGGAAATTGCTGAATTTGGGTGATTTCGCCAAGTTGTCTGATACACTTTGTAACTTTCAATACTGTGAGCCAAAGGCATATTTCCAAAGTAGCATCATGAATCAGGCTTGCATCAATATCATGCATCTGAATTGACTTGATTGGGCTAATAAATTATCATTGTTCTCTTTCTTCACTATAGCATTTCTTTTAATGAGACCTATATCATTATAATCATTAGTCTTACAGTGGATGTCACAGTAACATTATTCTGAATGCCAGCTCCTTATATCCAAAAGCATTGTATAGCTGTGAATCTGACATATGTGTTAGAAGCTGTGTTAGTAGAGAAGGCAGCAATCTTGCTCTGTTGATGTAAACTGTTTTATGGCTATTTACAGAAAATGGAGAAAAAAGATCTGAAGCTAAGCAGCTTTGCAAGAACAGATTAGGTTAGGCCAATGACTTTTATGATACAATCAACATTGCTAAAATGAGTGTTTTTCAGACATTTCTATCGAACATCATGTGAATTAGGTTTTTAAAATGAAAAGTGCATATAGTGTACAGAGAGGGTTGTTTCAGAACAGAATATTTGCTGAAGGCTTACCATCATACGGCATGTGTAGTTTCTAACCACTTTTAGTGAGATAAAGCAAAAAGGTCAGAACATTACAATATCTCATACAGGAAAATGGATGAGGGCTACAGTTGATTTGCATGTTTTAAAAATCAGCTTTGATCGCTGCCTTCTTGAGCCAAGCAAAAACAGCAACTGTGGGCTTGCATCTCTGTGGACTACATCTCCCACAGATGCCTGCGCTGTGGGGTACACTGAAAAGCTCAACAACTCTAGGCACATCTTGAGTTATTTTGTGTCTGCTGAGAAAGACCTAAAAAAGAGCTCTGCATAGCTTGAATGCTTGTTTCTTTCACCAACAGACGTTGATCCAATAAAAGCTATTTCCTCTCCTACCTTGTATCTGAGGAGAATGCAGGCACTTAAGCACCAGCATATTAGGAACCATATATAACCTACTTAACATGTACACAATGGCAACAATATGTATGGATCTCACACATTCAACTGCAGGAATGACCGCATTTGTAGTTCCTACTGACCATTGCCATTGAGCAGCCTTTCTTGCTGCTCCACTGTATTAGATTTAGGCAGGGCAGTGGTAGTAAATGAGAACAAAGGTAGCTCAGTACTTGCTCCAGGGCTCACCAACCAGCAACCAGACAATTTGCCCACCAGTCACTTTCATCCACCCAGTAGGCAGCCATCCTAGCCAGAGGTATCCCCAAACCCCCTCATCTAGTCTTCAAATACTGCTCCAAACCGCAGGCATCCTTTGCTTCTCTACCATCCCGCCCATTGACAGCCTTCATCTTTGCCCAGACATGCCTCCAGATGCTATCTAGCACCCCTGAAAGCACCTTCATCTTCCCCCCCAGACACACATATCCCAGCTTTTCCACACCCAGCCACTGAACTGCCCCCCAGCTCCCTGGACACCCCTGTAAATCCAGTTTCCCTGACTTCATCAAAGGGTCAAGGTGGAAGTCAGGACATTTAGGGTACATCTACACTACAGCGCTAATTCGAACTAACTTAGTTCGAATTAGTTAATTCGAACTAAGCTAATTCGAACTAGCGCGTCTAGAACTAAAAACTAGTTCGAATTAGCATTTTGCTAATTCGAACTAGCGCGTCCACACTGATTGGACGCAGGGGGGCATTTAAGGGCAGCTGAAACCGGTTCTGGCACGGCATCAGGTCAGTAGTTGCTTTGTGTGGCTGCTGTCTGAGGCTATCTCTGAGGCTCGAGCTTAAATGGACCCCCCCCGGACAGCCGGTTCTCAGCTTTTCCTGCTTGCTTGCCAACCTCGCCGAGGGACAGCAAAGTGTTGGTCTCTGTGCCCGTCTGTGTCGGTGCTTCCCTTCGGGGGGGCCGCCGCAGGTGGCAACATGGAGCCACAGCTCACCCTGCACCTTCTGGTGCACTTTCTGGACTTCCTGCTGCAAGCCTGCCAGCAATGGCTCGAGGCTGCCTGGCACCACCTGGTGAACGTCAGCCCCCTGCCTCTCCGCCTGGCCACCCTGGGGGCCGTGGAGGAGCCGCGGCGGCGCCCCAGCACCGGCGTGCCCTGCCGCGTCTGGCGTCTGGACACCAGCACCGACTGGTGGGACCGCATCGTCCTGGAGCGCTGGGACAACCGACAGTGGACCCAGAACTTCAGGATGAGGAGGGACACCTTCCTGGAGCTCTGCGAGTGGCTCGCCCCTGCCCTGCACAGAAGGGACACTCGCATGAGGCCCGCCATCCCCCTCCAGAAGCGGGTGGCCATCACCCTATGGACGCTCTCCACGCCGGACAGCTACCAATCCGTCGGGAACCAGTTCGGCGTGGGGAGATCCACCGTCGGAGCGGTGCTCATGCAGGTATGGCGCTCGTCGGTCACCGAGCCGAGGGGGAGGGAGGCTGTAAGGAGGGGATGGGCCGCCCCAGGGACAAAGGGAGGGCGGGAGGAGGCGAAAGCGCCCCGCACCAGAGGGGTCGGGCTGTCCCGACCGTACTACATGCCACCAGGGGGGTTGCTACCGGGAGTGGGGCGTGGGGCACTGCCAGGGCACGAACGCTCCCAGCCACCCGGGCGCCCCACTGATTGGCTCTTTGCTGTGTCTCTCTCCGCAGGTGGTCAAGGCCATCAACCGGGTGCTGCTCCGCAGGGTGGTCCGCCTCACCGACCCGGACGCTGTCATCCGGGGATTTGGCTTCCCCAACTGCGGGGGGGCCATCGATGGGACGCACATCCCCATCCGTGCCCCGGAACACCAGGCGTCCCATTACGTGAACCGCAAGGGGTACTTCTCCGTGATCCTGCTGGCCGTGTGTGACCACCGGGGCCAGTTCACGGACATTAATGTGGGCTGGTCCGGCAAAGCACACGACGCCCGGGTGTACCACAACTCCTCCGTGTGCCAGCGGCTGCAGGCCGGGACCTTCTTCCCCGACTGCCACATCAGGGTCGGGGACGTGGACATGCCCATGTGCCTGGTGGGGGATGCCGCCTACCCACTGCAGCCCTGGCTCATGAAGCCCTACACGGGATACCTCAATCCCTCCTGCCAGGCCTTCAATGCCAGGCTGACCAGGGCCCGCATCGTGGTGGAGGGGGCCTTCGGGCGACTGAAAGCCCGCTTTTGATGCCTCCTCACCCGTCTGGACCTGGCCGAGCACAACATCCCTCCCATGGTGGCAGCATGTTGTGTGCTCCACAATTTGTGTGAGTGAAAGGGGGAGGCTTTCCTGCCAGCCTGGATGGCTGAGGCTGACCGCATGGCTGGACACTACGGTCAGCCCCGCACCGCTGCCATCCAGGAAGCCCAGCGGGGGGCCGTCTGGATCTGGGAAGCCCTGCGGGAGAGCTTCTTGGTGGAGGAGGAGGACTGACCTCTCCCTGCATGCCCCACTGGGGCCTTCTTCCACCCTACCCCCCTTCCCTTTTCCCCTCCCTATCTACTGTAAAATAAAGACACCTGTTTTTGAAACAAAAACGTCTGTTTATTTAACATAACTGGGTGCGGGAAGGGAGGAATGAGGGTTGGAGAGGGGAGGGGGAAACCTGGGACAAGGGAGCTGGAAGGGGAGGGAAGGGAGGAAGGGAAAGGAAAGCTCAGGGGTGGGAGTCCGGCTGCCTCTCCCGTCTCGCCACACTGCGGGTCCGGGGGCGTCGGTGGGAAATGGTTGTGGAGGGGGTGGGCAGGAGGGACAGGGGGTGTGGAGGAAGCAGGAGCGGAAGCAGGAGGGGGAGCAGGAGGAGCAGGAGGAGCAGGGGGAGCAGGAGGAGCAGGGGGAGCAGGAGGAGAAGAGGGAGCAGGGGGAGGAGGAAATGGGAAGCGGTCGAGCAGGCTCTGGAGGTGGCCTCGCAGGGCACGGCCCTGCTCCTCCAGGGCCTCCAGACTCCTCCAGCGCAGCCTCAGGTCCTCTTGGACCCAGTGGTCCTGGGTGAGGAGCTGGTGGTCCATGAACCGGAGGTGCCGCCTTTGGTACTCCTCCTCGTTCCTGGCTCTCCTGCTTGCCCGGGCATGGGCAGCTGCTGCAGGTGGTGTGGTGCGCCCTGCAGGCCCAGGTGCTGCAGCTGTGGTGCAACAAGACCAGCGGTCAATTACCCCAGGGGCCCAGGTGTGTGAAACCAAGCTCCCCTCTGCAAGGCCAGGGCCCCTGCAGGATCCCCAGCTGCTGCTCCTTGGTGGGCAAGGCCCAGCTGCACGGTCCCGGGGCTCCCTCTTGCCCCAGCCCCCCGTACACATAAGGGGAACACGATGGTACTCACAGGTGGACGCCTCCCCGGCCTCAGATGACACAGGCGAGCGGCTCTGTGGGGTGCCTCGGGAGTCACGGGTCCCGGGCAGGCTGGTGGCAGGCTCCTGGCTCTCAGAGCCCTCCTCCTCCTCCTCCGTCTCCAGGAGCGGGCCCTCTGCCCCCTGATCAATCACGTCCCGGGGGGCAGGGATGGCATGAGCCCCCAGGAGGCGGTCCAGGGCATGGAAGTGGGGGCAGGCCTCCGGGTCGGCCCCTGGCTGGCAGGCCCGGGAGTAGGACTGCCGCAAGTCCTTAATTTTGCACCGGACCTGCTCCCGGCTGCGCTGGTGGCCCCTGGCGGCCAGGCTGGTAGCCATGCGGCCGTAGATGGCTGCGTTCCTGTGGCTAGTGCGGAGATCGTGGACATTGGAGGCTTCCCCCCAAACCTCGATGAGGTCCACGATCTCCGCACTTGACCAAGCGGGTGCCCGCCTTTTGTGCCCCCGGGCAGGCTCCTGGGAGCCGCCAGGCTGGTCCTGGGGAGCAGTGGAGGGCTGGGTGTCATCGGGTGGCTGGCTCATGTTGTGGCAGGTGCAGGGTCTGCTGGCACGGGTGCTTGCAGCCTTGCAGCTGGCACAAACTGTGTAGCCAGCCCGTGGCCCTTTAAGGGCTCCGGGGCCAGGAGGGGGGCAATAGAGTTTCCCTGGTGTTGGCCAGAGTGGCCACCAGGGAAACCTGGGAAGCCTTAGCCTCCCACTAGTTCGAATTAAGGGTCTACACAGCCATTAATTCGAACTAGCTAGTTCAAACTAGGCTTAATCCTCGTAAAATGAGGTTTACCTAGTTCGAACTAAGCGCTCCATTAGTTCGAATTAAGTTCGAACTAACGGAGCGCTAGTGTAGCACTTAGGAAAGTTAGTTCGAACTAATGTCCGTTAGTTCGAACTAACTTTGTAGTGTAGACATACCCATAGAGTTAAACATAAATGACTAGCAAGTATGCAAACTATAATGAGTCTATTTGCATACCTACAAATCAGCTGCATAAACCAGAGGTGGGGAACCTTTTTTGGGCCAGGGACCACTGACCTACAGAAAAATCAGTTGGGGGCCACACACAAAAGTGACTGAGAATGAGAAAGACTCCCCACATTCCCTTTGCACACCAGAGCTTAGAGGGGCCCAGATGCAGGCAAGCCAGGGGCCGCATCTGGTCCCTGGGCCTGAGGTTCTCCACCCCTGGCATAAACCATTATGAAAGGAGCTGCATAAAACTCTGAAAGAAGGTCTCATAACTCTGAACAATTCCACCTTCCTCATTTTCTTGGTTCTTAGAGTTTACTCTTTTTTTTTTAAAGGCAACAACATGAAGAAAACCTCTCTTTAAAGTGCACAGGAAATGGATACATTATAATTGGGACCATAACTATTCTTTCAAAGCTGTTACAGTTCATTCTGCAAAAATGTGTTTAGATACATGTCTCTTATTTTTAAGCCATCTCTACAGCTCTCAGTGTGTTTGAGAAAGAGACTGGAAAAATATTTATAAAAAGTGCAGCCAACACTTGACAGCCACTTTCCCAAGTGATCAGATACAGTCAAAGATTTACTAAGTGCAGAGCAGGCAGGGCTGGATTAAGGGGAGGAAGGGGCTAGCCAGGCAGCAGACCGGGGAGCCAACCTATTGGGGGCACTGATTGAAGTGGTAAGGGGCGCTATGTGCCCGGGGGCAGGGCCGCACAAGGCCTGTGCGCCGGGGCGGGGTCGCGCATGCGCTGTGCGCCCACTGCCCGGGGTGCAAGTATGGCTCGGTCCGGCACTGATAGCAAGGTAGAGAATTTGGCCTAATACAATTGCCGCACAGGGAGGAGGGCTCCACACTTCCTCCAAATAGACCAGTGGACAAGAAAAAGCTGAGGACACACCAATGACAGAGCCACAGAATCTGCCCTGATCCATTCGGCTTTGGAAGGAGGGCGTAAAATGGTGATGGCCCTTTAAAGATGATTTTTGGTGACAACAGTAAAAGGAGTGCTGGACCCGGCAGAAAGGTGAAGATGCGATTCCTGAAGAGGCTCTGGGAACTGTGGACAGGAAGCAACCCACCATGTCAATTCATCAAGTCAACAGTAAATACAGAGGCTTAGAGTTTTTCCCACAAGTTAATTCCTTGTGAGCCAACGAGCCCTTAAGGACCATGTCACAGAGGTAACTTCTACAAGTGAGATTTTCCAATGGCAGTTCTACACCTGCCTGCCACTGAGTAGGAACCAGCCTCCCATTTGCCGTCAAAGGGAATTAGGTGTCAGACCGCCCTTTGTGATTTGAAGATCTTTCCTCACATTTACTCTGCCACTTGCAGGTTGAAGGAAAGTAATTGCCCCATCTTATTTAAATATGAAAAGCAACACATTTATCCACTAGTCCTGTAGCACATGACATGAGGCAAGAAGATTTGTGGGAAAGAGGCATGCTTGCTCCTGCTTCCTCATTTCAGAGGCGTGCACTGACAGCCATTTATTTTCGCTGTTTGTGTACTACTTCCACAATGGAGCAGCAGAGAAAATGAAATTACACCATTTGTAATTCTGTTGACTCATCCAGAACAGAAGGTTATTAGATTACTGTGAATGTGCGTCAACTAAAACCAGTTTAACCCACTTGCATCAGTCTGACAAATGATAAGTAGTTTTTAAAGAGTCAGACATGCAGATATGCTATATTTCCAGCAGCTTTAGTTCAGCCTAATGTAGCTCTGGAAATGGCACAATCGGCTCTCAAAGCGTGTTGAGCTCTGAAAGGCGACTGTCAAAATGGAATTATGGGCTTCCATGTTTATTGCATCATCTTAAATCCAGCAGACAATTTTCTCATATTATAAGAGGCTATTGAGCTGCCCGGCTAGCAAACTAATCCTGGGCTCTGGCACTCAAGCTGGGTTATTTCCAGCTCATGCATCCTCATCATCTTCAGTAATAAAGATTCTGCAAGGCATATGCTGTCTCAATCATCATGCACCCCAGCTCCGCCAGCCAAAGAGGGTGAAATCTGGCTCTGCCATTGTGTATGAGAACATAGAGAATCCAGGTCACTTTCCAATGGCTGGGTTAGCCCGACAGCCCTAACCCCCTATTTCTGCCCCTGAAGGAACAACTCAGGACTCTGAACATTCAGAGGTGTAAGGCTGTAGAACAAGGTTCACATTTTTACATTGGCACCTTTCAGAACACACCCACATGTTCAAGCAGTTTCTTTTCATTTATTTAATTACCTATCCTATTAAAAACATTTACCTCCTTTACGGCAGCTCTGTAAGGGCACGTCTACACTAGGAAACTATTTCAAAATTAGTAAAATCAACTTAACTCCTGAATTAATAAAATCAAAATAGCATGTCCTCATTACGGGGAAGCATTGAAATTAGCTAGAATTAGTCCGAAATAGCACGTCCACATTTAACAGACACTGCCACGTCCACATTTAACAGATGCTGCCTCGGGCACCAGACGTACTCTGGAGAGAGCACCAGGAGAGTGGATACTTCCTGTGGCTGCTCAGCCAGGTAACGGCAGCGTGTGCTTTCAGGGGCTCCTCTCTACAGCCACATCTCACAAGCCACTCCTCCACTGCCTCCTCCCTCGCGGGATACAAGAGGGATGCAGTGGGCATGTGCCTTCTTGTGCTCTGGTTGCCCTTGTGGAGGGCACAGCACCCGCCGCATGGAGCCAGAGCTGCTGTAAAATAGTGCTAGGCTCATGGGCCACTACTTCCAAACTGCCCGTATGTTGCTCCAGCAGGACGAGGACTAGGACTTGCAGGACAAACCTCAGCATGGACCACAGGCCCTGGTCACACAGATGCTGGTGCTCCTGCTGCTGCGCATGCCTGTCAATCTCCTGGACACCATGGAATGCTGCTTCTGGTGGCACCGCATCATCTTGCCAGTATGAGATGACAATGGCTGCAGAACGTACGCATGCACAAGGCCACCTTCCTGGAGCTCAGAGTGGCTTGCTCATGCCCTCCGGTGACAGGACACTTGCATACAACCTGCCATTTCCATGCAGAAGCACGTGGCCATCGCCCTATGGAAGCTCACCACACCGGACAGCTACTGTTCCATCGGGAACTAGTTCAGTTTGGGGAAATCCACAGTCAGAACTGTTCTCCTGCAGGTAGCAAAGGCCATCAAGCATGTGCTGCTAAGGAAGGTCATCACTCTGGGAAATGTGGGCACCATTGTGCATGGCTTTGCCACTATGGGCTTCCCCAACTGCTCAGACCCCTATGAGGTCCAAGATGTCCACATCAGTCCAGGTTCAAGCTCTCCTTTATCCTTGGGCACTGGCTGCCATGGAAGCGGCAAAAGTGCTGGCAGCCATTGGAGGATCCAAGGGAGCATCAGCATCGCTCATGCCTGCCTCAGATGGTTGTCTCTTGCAAAGAGCTTGCAAAGTTGCCCATGTGTGAGAAGCCCTTTCCCTGCTCCCAGGACTTTTAAGCTCCTCAGGAGGAGAAAAGAAGAACAGATGCCAGGTGTTGCCAGAGTGGTCAGAGCTGTAGCTGCGAGAGGCCTCCAGAGGCCAATTATTTCAAAATAGTGGTCCTGGAGCATCCACACTACTGCTATTTTGAAATAACTATTTCAAAATTAGTGTTATTCCTCAAGAAAAGCAGGAGTATTTCAAAATAAGTGGCCCATTATTTCAAAATAACAGACTTCGTAGTGTGGACTTATAAATTCGACTTTAGGGGGTTATTTTGAAATAACGCCCCAGTGTGGACCAGGGTTATGTCATCAATTACTATACGCTGTGAGTCAGCGCTGAATAAAACATGCAGGTAGGATGGCTAAAGTACAGAAAGTTAAGGAGAGAGATACGGCCTGACTCCGGATTCTTTCCTCACCTAAACTCCTAGGGAAGTGTATAGGGTCACAATGCAAAGCCCAGTGAAGTCAATTGAAACACTCCAATTGATTTCAGTGGTTTGCATCAGGTACTAAAAGATGCAGAGTACAATGAGCCATAACCATGCCTCAGTTGAAGTCAATGGAAGTTTTGTCATTGACTTTGGGATGCCTCCTCCTCGCAATGAGGATCATGGAATTAAACCTTTGCTAGTCTGCTATCAAATCAAAACAAAAATTATTCCTTGGCGATGAAAAGAGACTTTGACCAGAAACATCTATCCAAAGGGAACAGTGAAGGGCCAGTCAACCTACAGGAGAGTTTTTAAGAGCTACCTTCAGGCCTACAGGCTTCAAATACTCCAGTGGCAGCAAACTTGCATTCTGCTGCACTCCAAATTCTATGCTCAGCTCTTGCACTCCATGTTGCAGTAGCACAGAGTGGCAGCATGCTAAACCATCAGTTTTTGCATGGCTCCAGCATATGATACGTAAAAGTGCACTGAAACTCACTGCTGTAAAATGCCAGATCTCAACTCACTCGGCATGCCAACATTTTAAATGCCAACAGATTAAAGCATCTAGTTGGAAGAAAGAAGTAGGCTAACAATAAAGAATCCCAGACCAGATCCAACAATCCATATTCACTTATTTCATTTGGAGTTTGCCTCTGGAAGAACTGCAGAGCAGAGTCCATTGGGACAGGGGAAAAAGAATGCCTAAGTGGCATAGAAGCACAAGTTCCAGACCCTTAGGTCCCTTTGAGAGTTGCATGCAGAGACTAAAGAATAAATTCTGACCCGAATGGTTTAGGTGTAAATCCAGAATATAACCCATAACTAAGGCTGTAATTTAGTCACAGGTATTATTAGTACAAGTCATGGACCAGTTGGGGCAATAAACAAAAAGTCACAGCCCATGACCTATCCATGAATTTAACTAATACCTGTGAGTCAGAGGCTCAGGGCTTTGTGCATGGCGTTGACTGACAGAGCAGGGCTGATTAATCACCTGTGAAGCTGTGATGCCACACAGCTTAGAGAGAACACTGCCTGTGACTAAACCTTAGGTGCTGAGGGGGGGACTGATCTAGATAACACTGCTTCTTGGGGAGGAGAGACAGTCCAGAGCCACACTACTGCTCTGGGCAGCACCAGAGAACAGCTGCTTAGGGCTGTCTGAGCTGTGTCTGGTATGGCTAGCCCTGGGGTCACCCCAGGTGCTCCAGAGGCCCTGGGGTCAGCTGCACTGGCTGCTGCAGAAGTCGCAGCGGTCCCAGAAAGCCATGGAATCTGTGATCTCCATGAAAGTTTCACAGAATTACCCATGACCAATAAGCATACAAAATACACTGATGTCTTTGAGCTTTGCTACATGCCCCAAGCATACAAGCAGTCTGGTGCTTAGGTTACATAATATAAGCTTGGTTATGCTCAACAAAGTGTCAACAGAGAGCTAATTTTGTCTTTAGTGTTAGCAAAAAGCACTGTAATGGGGTCAAGCCAGTTCACTTATCTATGGGTATGTCTACACTACAGAGTTAGTTCGAACTAATGGACGTTAGTTCGAATTAACTTTAATAGGCGCTACACTAGCGCTCCGCTAGTTCGAATTTAATTCGAACTAGCGGAGCGCTTAGTTCGAACTAGGTAAACCTCATTTTACGAGGATTAAGCCTAGTTCGAACTAGCTAGTTCGAATTAAGGGCTGTGTAGACTCTTAATTCGAACTAGTGGGAGGCTAAGGCTTCCCAGGTTTCCCTGGTGGCCACTCTGGCCAACACCAGGGAAACTCTATGTCCCCCTCCCGGCCCCAGACCCCTTAAAGGGGCACGGGCTGGCTACGGTGCCCGTGCCAGGTGTAAGCCTGCCAGCACCCAGTCAGCAGACCCTGCACCTGGCACGGATCGAGCCAGCCACCTGATGCCCCCCAGCCCTCCCCCTCTTCCCGGGACCAGGCTGGCGGCTCCCGGGAGCTTGCCTGGGACCGCAAGAGGCGAGCACCCACCTGGGCTGGTGAGGACATCGTGGACCTCATCCACAATCTCCGCACTAGGCACAGGAAGGTGGCCATCTAGGGCAGGAGAGCTGCCAGCCTGGCCACCCAGGAGCAGGTGTGCATGAAAATCAAGGGGGTCCACTGAGACCCCCGACCCTGAGCCCTGAGCTTACAATGGCCGTACTGGGTCAGACCAAAGGTCCATCTAGCCCAGTAGCCTGTCTGCCGACAGCGGCCAACCCTAAGGACCCTGGAGGGGATGGACCGGAGACAGTGACCAAGCCATTTGTCTCGTGCCATCCCTCTCCAGCCTTCCACAAACTTTGGGCAGGGACAGCACTCCTACCCCCTGGCTAATACCACTCCATGGACCCAACCTCCATCACTTGATCTCACTTCCCTTTAAACTCTGTTCTAGTTCTCGCCTTCATAGCCTCCTGCAGAAAGGAGTTCCACAGGTTGACTCTTTGCTTTGTGAAGAACAACTTTCTGTTACTAGTTTGAAGCCTGCTACCCATTCCTTTCCTTTGGTGTCCTCTAGTTCTTCTTTATGGGAACTAATGAAGAACTTTTCTGTATTCAACCTCTCCACCCAACTCCTGCTTTTAGAGACCTCTATCCTGTCCCCCCTCCGTCTCCTCTTTTCTAAGCTGAGAAGTCCCAGTCTCTTTAGCCTCTCTTCATATGGGACCTGTTCCCAACCCCTGATCATTGTAGTTGCCCTCCCCTCTCCCAGCCTCTCTCTTCCCCTCTCCCACCTCCTTTTCCCAGTCTCCCCCAGTTTTGTTCAATAAAGACAGATTCCATTTTTGAACACAATTGTCCTTTATTTTGTACATCAAGAAAAGGGGCGAGGGAAGGGTAAGTAGAAGGAGGTGAGGGAGGAATGGGGCATGAGCCCCCGATGGGGAGGACTGGGCTGGCTCTGTGGGCTTCTGGGGGTGGAAGCTCTCCTGCAGCCCCCCAATTGTCCCCTCTTCCCAGATGGCAGCCTGCGGCAAGTGCAGCCAGGCTGATGGCCGAGTGGTATGATGTGCCGGGCACTCCAAGGCAGGACTGGTTTTCAAGCGGGGCACCCCTGGGAACTGTCTTTCCGGGGTGGGGGTCGGGACCTTTTAAGCACAGCCCTCAGCTAGACTGAGACAGCATCTCCACGCTCTAAGTCCTCCTCTGATGCCCTGCCGGCACTGCTTCCGGCCATCCTTAAGCCCTGTTCAGGGTCCACTTAATGTGGATATGCTAGTTCGAATTAGCAAAACGCTAATTCGAACTAGTTTTTAGTTCTAGACACGTTAGTTCGAATTAGCTTAGTTCAAATTAACTAATTCGAACTAAGTTAGTTCGAATTAGCGCTGTAGTGTAGACATACCCTATGAGACTACTTTGAAAGAAATGTTAGTGCCATTGCCTGCATATACTTGTCACTTGTTGATTTGCATTATATATACACAATCACACACATATATACACACACACAATGTTTAATTAACCCTCTATCAGAGGTCTGCGTTAGCACTGAGATGAAAATTTTCTTAATGTGTAGGCTTCCTGAAAATTAAAGAATGTTATCTGCATAGTTTTCACTTATCTATTCCCATTAGAACGGGATGGCAGGCAAATACATATAGCACTATAATTGAACTACTTGTGAATTTCAAAGCAAGCAGTCCTTGATACAGCGATTCAAGGTTAAAGACTCCAAATAAATTCTTCATCATAGGGAGAGCCTATGTTGTAAGTGCAAGGATTTGCTTGGCTGCTTTTCGGGAAAGACAGCTATAAACGTATGTCTTGGGAATGATCCTTTACCTCTGGACTAATGAATTCTAATAGGATGGAATTCTGAGATATTGGACTAAAATCCCTAGAGCCATCCTAGGTAACCTTAGAAATTATTGGAAATCACCAAATTACTTATACACCTCTACTATCACATTAGACTTACAAACTTTGGATTGTCTGTAATGCATTTTGCTCTCTTTGACCTCTCAATACCTCATTTATTTTTCTTAACTAATAATTTTCACCAATAAACTTAGTTTACCAAAGAAACTGTCTTCAGCATTGACTTTGGGGTAAGTGAAAGGCCATTTTGGGGCTGAGAATAACTGAATGTTTGATTTTCTGCTTTTTATAACTTTTCACCATTAAATCCAATGTCTATAGTTGGCTATATAGGCCAGAGTGTCTATGGGTAATGGCTGTGGCTCTGTGATAAGCTAGTATGGTGATCTGGGAGCACACACTTGTTGCTGGTTTACTTAAATAAAATTATAGTCTACCACCAGTTTGGATGTGGCTGTCCTGTTTTCTGACAGTTTGACTTGTGATTATCACTCAGAACAGCATTCTGTTCTGGATGCCATGACTAACAAAATGTCCTCCCTATTCATTTACATTCAAGGCACATAGTTCTAGTAATTACTGGATTATAAGTTGCTTATCAAAAACAGTAGTTCATAATTAACATGTTATGCAAATAATGAAGCATAGTAATTAGTCTTCAGAATTACTTACTGATTATTTAGAGTGGCTTTTCAAGAGCATCTAGGTGATTAGCTCTCACACATATTCTTCAAGTCCAGTTACAAATGAATGGAGTTAAATACAGAGAAAAAAGATCAAAACTATTTGGAAAAATAGAAGCCAGAGCCCAATAACATGCCTTTTAACATGGCCCCTAAAAGAAGATATCCTGCTGACATTTTGTAAAGCAATAGGCCATCTAACTTTGTCCTATTATATGAAGAAGAAGCAATTTTTAATAGTAAAGGAACAGAATCAATTCTGACTCCTGGCAAGTCCTCTTCCTTTTTGGGAAAATTGTTTGTTTTCAGCAATGACTTCAAGATTAGAACAGAATTAAGGGACAAGCCTAGCTAGATTTTCTGCTGGACCCAATCTCAGTGCCACTGACTTCAAAGGGAGCCTGCTCAGATCTCCTGGTACCACTGAAATATTGCCAGAATTCAAAGGATTAGTTCTCCACTGCCCTCAAAAACAAACCACTCCAGGTGATACCAAGATGTTCTCTGTGTAATAGTCTGTCCATCAGCCTACCATCTATTAATTCCATAGTCTTGTCCTCCTATTTTCATCAAGCCTACATCCTCTCCTCCTACCCTCCCCGCTCCCATCCCCACGCACAACAGTTTAAGAGCTGTTGACCAATCAAGCCCTGCAAGTTTCTTGTAGGTGGCTTCCCTCTCTGGTAGCTGTTTTTACAGTACCAGTGGTGGTGACAAGTGATTTATCCAGAGATTTCTTTTGGAAAAGATCCATGAGTCCTGTTGGTTTGATTTGGTCAACACATATGCTTAAAGGTCCACATGTACATATGTATCTGGGGGTATGTCTACACTACAAAGTTAGTTCGAACTAAAGGACGTTAGTTCGAACTAACTTTCATAGGCGCTACACTAGCGCTCCGTTAGTTCGAACTTAATTCGAACTAACGGAGCGCTTAGTTCGAACTAGGTAATCCTCATTTCACGAGGATTAAGCCTAGTTCGAATATACTAGTTCGAATTAAGGGCTGTGTAGACCCTTAATTCAAACTAGTGGGAGGCTAGCCCTCCCCAGGTTTCCCTGGTGGCCACTCTGGCCAACACCAGGGAAACTCGTCTGCCCCCCTCCCGGCCCCGGACCACTTAAAGGGGCACGGGCTGGCTACGGTGCCCGTGCCAGGTGCAAGCCTGCCAGCACCCAGTCAGCAGACCCTGCACCTGGCACGGATCGAGCCTCCCACCCGATGCCCCCAGCCCTCCCCCTCTTCCCGGGACCAGGCTGGCGGCTCCTGGGAGCTTGCCCAGGACCGCAAGAGGCGGGAACCCACCTGGGCTAGTGCGGACATCGTGGACCTCGTCCATGATCTCCACACTAGGCACAGGAAAGTGGCCTGCTAGGGCAGGAGAGCTGCCAGCCTGGCCACCCAGGAGCAGGTGTGCATGAAAATCAAGGTGGTCCACTGAGACCCCCGACCCTGAGCCCTGAGCTTACAATGGCCGTACTGGGTCAGACCAAAGGTCTATCTAGCCCAGTAGCCTGTCTGTCGACAGCGGCCAACCCTAGGGACCCTTGAGGGGATGGACCGAAGACAGTGACCAAGCCATTTGTCTCGTGCCATCCCTCTCCAGCCTTCCACAAACCTTGGCCAGGGACACCACTCCTACCCCCTGGCTAATACCACTCCATGGACCCAACCTCCATCACTTGATCTCACTTCCCTTTAAACTCTGTTCTAGTTCTCGCCTTCATAGCCTCCTGCAGAAAGGAGTTCCACAGGTTGACTCTTTGCTTTGTGAAGAACAACTTTCTGTTACTAGTTTGAAGCCTGCTACCCATTCCTTTCCTTTGGTGTCCTCTAGTTCTTCTTTATGGGAACTAATGAAGAACTTTTCTGTATTCAACCTCTCCACCCAACTCCTGCTTTTAGAGACCTCTATCCTGTCCCCCCTCCGTCTCCTCTTTTCTAAGCTAAGAAGTCCCAGGGTATGTCTACACTACCCTCCTAGTTCGAACTAGGAGGGTAATGTATGCATACCACACTTGCTAATGAAGCCCGGGATTTGAATTTCCCGGGCTTCATTAGCATAAGCGGGGAGCCGCCATTTTTAAATCCCCGCTGCTTCGAACCCCGTGTAGCGCGGCTACACGGGGCTCGAACTAGGTAGTTCGGACTAGGGTGCCTATTCCGAACTACCGGTACACCTCGTTTCACGAGGAGTACCGGTAGTTCGGAATAGGACCCTAGTCCGAACTACCTAGTTCGAGCCCCGTGTAGCCGCGCTACACGGGGTTCGAAGCAGCGGGGATTTAAAAATGGCGGCTCCCCGCTTATGCAAATGAAGCCCGGGAAATTCAAATCCCGGGCTTCATTAGCAAGTGCGGTATGCATACATTACCCCGCTAGTTCGAACTAGCGGGGTAGTGTAGACATACCCCCAGTCTCTTTAGCCTCTCTTCATATGGGACCTGTTCCCAACCCCTGATCATTTTAGTTGCCCTCCCCTCTCCCAGCCTCTCTCTTCCCCTCTCCCACCTCCTTTTCCCAGTCTCCCCCAGTTTTGTTCAATAAAGACAGATTCCATTTTTGAACACAATTGTCCTTTATTTTGTACATCAAGAAAAGGGGCGAGGGAAGGGTAAGTAGAAGGAGGTGAGGGAGGAATGGGGCATGAGCCCCCGATGGGGAGGACTGGGCTGGCTCTGTGGGCTTCTGGGGGTGGAAGCTCTCCTGCAGCCCCCCAATTGTCCCCTCTCCCCAGATGGCAGCCTGCGGCAAGTGCACCTGGGCTGATGCCCGAGTGCTGTGATGTGCCCAGTGTGGGTACTCCGGGCACTCCAAGCCAGGACTGCTTTGCAAGCGGGGCACCCCTGAGACCTGTCTGTCAGGGGTGGGGGGTCGGGTCCCTTTAAGCGCAGCCCTCGGCTAGCCTGAGACAGCTTCTCCACACTCTAAGTCCTCCTCTGATGCCCTGCCGGCACTGCTTCCGGCCATCCTTAAGCCCGGTTCAGGGTCCACTTAATGTGGACATGCTAGTTCGAATTAGCAAAACGCTAATTCGAACTAGTTTTTAGTTCTAGACGCATTAGTTCGAATTAGTTTAGTTCAAATTAACTAAGTTAGTTCGAATTAGTGCTGTAGTGTAGACGTACCCTTGCTGAATTGGAGTTGAGCAAGCAGAGATGCTCAGAACATATCTTGTGGGTCAAAGTTTTTTGTTTGTTTTGGTTTTTTTATTGGTTTGGTTGCTTTTCAGTTCTTTTTTCCTATTGCTTGAATAGATTCTTCACTCCCTGAGGGAGAGATGTTAATGGCATTTAAAGGAGTGAGTTTTAAAGCACAATTATACTCTGAAAAGCATCCTTGTAAAAATGCAATTTTTTGTGTCTCCATGATTTCCAGATCAAATATGCTCAATTTATAAATACGAAAATATTTTTCCCAGGTACCAACATTGCCAACTCATCCAGTGCTCTTAAAGTCAAACTGAGTTCATTCTTTCTCATGCATCATCACAAGAAATAAAAACCCTGCATGCCAAATTATGCCCTCAGTGATACTTGTGCAGCCTCATTACCTTTAATGGGTTTGCACAGGTGTAACTGAGTGGAATTTGGTAAACAATTCTGTTGCTGATGTTTGAGATTGAATAGAAATGGTAGTTCACACTCTCTTAGCTGTGTTGGCTCTGAAAGAATAAAATGAGTAAAGAAGGAGGAAAATACATTTTTTCTAATCTGTAAAATGCTGAATACTTACTGGCAGCAGAGCTATTGAGTTAGGAGGGGTTGTTTTTAAGACTACAGCTGTACTGTGAAAAAAGAGAATGAAAGGATGCAAACCAGGTTCAGGAATGGGGTTCAATGCAAGTATCACGTAGCATTAGGGATGGAAGACAAGAGTGGGAAGAGAAAAGAGCTATTTGTTGTGTAGTCTGGGCATATAAAGAGTATGGCAACATACGAGCACACAGAGATTGGCAGGCAGTAAATTGGATAAGGCTTTAATCGCATGATAGATAGCATTAATGCTACAGGAATCCTAATAGTGCAGGAATGCTAATCATAGACTTCAGTGTGCAAGGTGCTGTACATAGAATCAATTTACAATCCCAGTAGTATAGTGGCATGAGCAGAATAATCTGAAAAGTAATGTTTTTCCCTTGATGCCCTTTAATCAAATTCACCTGCAGGCAGAAGGTCGGCACAAGACTTAGGCACAACTGAGGTCCCCAATTAAGACCTCAACATTATATAAGATTGAATTTCACCCTTTTTACATAACTCCTTTCAAGATCAACAGGAATTGTTCGTGGGCTTTTGAGTGTAGAATGAGTCCATGTTTAGATTTTGGAGATCTATCTCTAATGAACAATAGATAATTCTGAATCGAACATCATGCAAACATTATGAGAAAGCATAGGAGATTCATGCTTTACAAGTAAATTATTACATTGATGAAAGGGCGGGATTGGGGAGGAGCTGGAACTGTAACCTTCATTTCAAGATTGGTGTCTCATTTATTCCCAATTACCCTTCAGTTACAGAAGGATGAACAAACTGCATCTCTACTTGGAAATTAAATTTTGCTCATCATCGGAACTGCTGTATGTGGTGGACGCTAATAAGTGTTTACTGGGACTGAACAAAACCTGACTGCTGAAGCCAAACTTTTTGATCCCACCACCATGTTCAAAAGGTGATTAACAGGTGTCTTTCTCTGCAGATGCTGAGCAATTGCTTTGCAGTGCTAAATGGGCAGAAGGGGGAAGGGCCTGAGATAGGCAGTCCTCAGGAGGGCCTGGATCATGGTGTGCCCCACTCAACCTTCAGCAATGTCTGGAGCATGCTGCATGGTCCTCCCACAGCAATTTAAAGGGCTCGGAGTGCCAGGCATCACCGCTGCCACAGTAGCAGCGGTGGTTGAACTGGTGGGCCCCAGAGCAGTTGCCCCCGTTGCCCACCAGTGCCGGTAGGCCTGGCTCACTACTAAACTTATTGGGGTGTGTGGAGAAGGCTCATGTGTCAGAATTGGATCTTCTATGGCACCTGCCACTAATACAGTTAGGACCCTCATGTATTTTTAAAGAATGACAATGTAGTTCATATTCGAGGCCAAAAGGAAGTTTGGCTCTAATTGGGGTTTTATTTCTCCCTCTACTGTAACTCAATGCAGAAATATTTTGAAGAAGAGATTACTGATTTAATTAAAAATATCACACATCCATATTGCAATAATATGCATTTGTTAGCTGAAAATCTAATTTGCCAACATGCTTCTAAAAGAAATGTAAACAACCTTCACCTGCTCATCAAAGGCAGTAACAGTTGGCAAAGCCACTATGCTCTGTGTATACACTGAAACCTCGCTGCGCCTCAAAGCTCATCAGCAGGTCCAGCTCCTACGTGAGGGGGAGCAGTGGGGTTCGGTGCATGGTCCCTGTTCTGAGCACAGGCTCAGCATTCCCATTGGCTGGGAATTGGACAAAGGGAGCTGGGGTGAGTGTCTATGGACAAGAGCAGTGCATGGAGCCTACTGCTCCCACACCTCCAGTCTAGGCACCAGACTGTGGTCGCTTCTAGGGAGCAACATGGTGCCAGGGCCTGTAAAGAACCTCCCTTAGTCCTGCAGCACCACTGACCTGGAGCTGCCAGAGGTAAGCCTGTGGCCCAACCCTGCCCCCCAAGCCTGAATCCCTCTCTTTCACTCCAAACCCCTTCTCTCTGGCCCCAGCCCAAAGCCCAAACCCCTAGCCCAGAGCTCTCATTCCCCTGCAAATCAATCACCTGCCCCAGCCAAGAGCCCCCTCTTGCATCCTGAACCACCCATCCTCGAGTTTACCCCAGAGCCCTCACCAACTCCCACACTCCAATCCCATGCATCAACCTACAACTCCCTCCCTAACTCTGAAACCCTCTTTTCTGGCCCCACCCTCAGAACCTGCACCCCAGTTAGAGCTCTCACCTTCTCCAGCACCCAAACTTCCTGCCCCAGCCCAGTGAAAGTGAGTGAGGCTGGAGGAGAGCAAATCATTGCGGGAAGGGGTAAGTAGTGAGAAGTGGGGTGGGGCCATCAGAAAGGAGCAGGGCCTCAGCCTCAGGGAAGGGGTGGTGCTAGGGTGTTTGGTTTTGTGCAATTAGAAAGTTGGTAACCCTACATGAGGGAGAGCAACCACAGCTCCTTCAGGAACCAAGAAGCAACTGGGGTGGGAGGGGGTTGGGGTTGAGGAATGGAGGATGATTAGGCAAATTCACTCAGGCTGCAACACCTCCAGAGGAGAACCACCACTTGGAGAACTTCACACATACTAGATCAATCTAAATTCTCCCAAAACTAAAAGACAAAAAAAAGACGTTTTGGATAAGCAGCCTTATTTTAAACAGTTGGAGGGCAGTTACCACACCAAAGTACATTGCCAGGGCTCCAGGCCGTAGGGACACCGTGGTTTTGCCAAGCTGAGACACAGATGAAAAGACGACTAAAAAGTTAAAAAGCCTTTCTGAGGGGATGGAGGAGGAGCCAATCATCAGAGCAACCTAGAGAGAAAGAGGCTAAGGAGGAGCATGAAGGAACTGGGCCTTCTCAGATGCAGGGAACAGCAAGCCTTAGGGAAAAATTAGATACACGTATAGTGCACTCTATTATTTTTCAGATGTATTTTCTCTGAAATGCTTTTGTTCTAAATAAATACTTGGTTTTAAGGAGGCTGGTTGTTCCTTAATTAGCATTGTCCTGTTACTGGGCATAAACCAGATGTGCCAGAGTGATCATGGTTAATTGACGAGGGACTGGAGCTGGGCATAACCAGATGTGCCAGAGTGATCATGGTTAATTGACGAGGGACTGGAGCACAGCTCCAGGGCACAGCGGGAAGACTAGATATTTTGCCCAAAATAAGACACGATGCTATGAAACCTAAAGGGGATGCACCTGAGGAAAATAAGATGAATCAGAGGTTCAGTTGGCCCGGTAACTGTGCCAAATGTTACCTATTTGACAAATATTAATTGCTATCAATTTTATAATCAGTGACATGTTATCTAAGACTTCATAGGCTGTATTTGCCCCCATTTAAGCAGGTACAATGTCCTTTGATTTCATTGCTTCTTGTGACTTCTTGTTTTTTACGCAACTGCTCATGACAGAAGGAACCAGGAGAGAGAAAAGCCTCCCTTATCAAGTTAGTTATTGAGTATTAGCACCATCTAGAGGCTCAAGAGCCTGAAATATACTATTTTACAATTGATTATTTCCATGAAACTAATCTCATTTGAAACGTCCAGTTTTCTTACACAGCCTATCAGTAAATAGTTGGAAAGTTCTCAAAATAGGCGGCCCCAAGTCACAAGGAGTCTTTCCTGCTTGTAGTTTTCAGTTTCCTTTATATAGTCATATATAAAATCTAGAAGATTATGCAGCTTAGAGAACAAAAAACCAATATTAAGTAAACGTAAATGTACTTCATGGCAAGAATCATGTACGTGAACTATTTCCAGAAGGGAGCAGCTCACAGGATACATTCACCCAAGCATTTGTTCAGAGAATGAATATAGCCCTATCATCCAAAAACAGAGGTTTTGAACCTTAGATGTCAAGATCTACTTAAACATACTGTTGCTTTATTTTGAAACAAACAAAAATCTGGCACAATTCTGCTCTCAGTTATATCTAGTGTAAATGCTTCGGTGTAGGTATTCCTCTTTCTAGGAAGAATAACTCCTTTTTGCACAGATGCTCTGGTGTTTATTCTGTGAATGGCAATCAGAGCTCTCTTTTGAGAGTGCGTCCATGCAGCCTGAACACTCTCTTGTGCAAAGCACATTGCTTTTGCGATGTGCTTTTGTAGTATGGACACGCTGTTGCACAAGAACTTTTTACAGAAGATCTCTTCCACAAAAAGCTTCTTGTGCAAGAATCCTGCAGTGTAAATGTAGCCGGGGTGAACCTCATGGAGCCTCCTGACCGAGGGCCTGGGGTGGAATTCATCTCCTACTAATGCACTATAAAAATGTAGGATATGTTTGTGTTCAGAGCAGATCCTGGAACACTACCATTACTCCTCATACTTTAAGCCACATACTATATCCCTTTAAAATCCATGTTCTGCGGAATTAGCGCTGTCCTACAACCTGCAGATGCTGCTGCTCCTCAAATCAATGAAAACATTTCCATTTTTTTGCAGATTGAGAAGAGAAAGGCTTTTAACTCTTATTGAGATTGACCAATAAGAGTTAAAAGCCACTGAATTGAAATAGAAAGGGAATAAAATTGTCAATTAAAAATCCTTGAAATATGTAATATGCAACATATAGATGTTCATACTATGTTTCATTTTTTTGTGTTGCATAGTATGAATTTTCCCTCACCACAAAAATACATTCCTATAGGTTACTAATTTGTGTTCTTTTAGAAAAGTGGTCCTCAACCTACTGTATGACATTAGGAGTCTGATTTGTCATGTGTGTCCCCAGCTTTCACCTTATTTTAAAACTATTTGCTTCCAAAATCAGACATAATGCAAAAGTGTCACTGCATGTTATTACTGAAAAATTAATTCCTTTCTCATTTTCTCTTTGCGAAATTTTAATTTGTACTAACTTTATTAGTGCTTATTATGTCGCATCTTGTAAAACTAAGTAAATACCTAGATGAGTTGATGTACCTTCTGGAAGACCTCTGTGCACCCCTAGCAGTAAGTGTGCAGCCCTAAGGGTAAGCCAATGTTTTAGAGAATAGTTTTTGGTGGGTGATTGAGTATTACTGTTCTTGAGAACAACTCTTTATGACAGAAGGACAAAGAAAATCAATGTCCTATCTCTGGTCTTGACTCCAGGACAAGTTACTATACATGAGTTATTGACTGACTCCTCCCGAATTCAATCATAAATCTAGTTATAAAATGTCTGAAATTTAATCACCATCTGCAAAGTTTGACAATTAATCAGCGTAGTGGCGGGGGAAGCAGCACATAAGAGACAGTAATCCAGTTGCATTCTTTCTGATTTTGAGAGTTACATACTTGTTCCTATTTCAGATTAGCAACTGATAAAGATATAATGCAAGTGCTGAACCTGGCATGCCATACACCTAAAGATTAGGAAAAACAATGGAATGACTTAGGCAATCATATAAGTGCTTCATCCTGCTTACAACTTACCCAATACATCAACATACCTGTGGAGAAACTGACTATGGTAATATAAAGTTTCTTTTGGAGTTGAAGTGAGACAGGAACATCATAAGTTACAAAAAACACCCAGAACAATGTTGCCTTCGGGTATAGTAGCTCTCCCTAAACTGCAGCTGCATAACTAAGGGAAAAATTAGGGTTTACAATAAGTGACAATATTCACTATATATCCACTAGGAACAAATCTGTGTGTGTGTGTGTCAGCCCAAGAACAGGAAGTTGAGGAAAGCCATCAGCAACTGGAAAAGGCCCTTTAGAAAAGAAATGCAAATAGGCACAACAAGTGCGTGTTGTAAAATGCATAATCTAAAATAACAAGGAGAAGGATAACTTTTGCCAAATATATTTATAAAAATAAGAAACCTAATATTGTTTTTTAAGGTACTGTAACTACCTTTCTATCCAACAGTTCAGTTTTCCAGTCTGATTTTGTAAAATTTTCTCCCAAGTGCCAATTTACTACATGTATGTAAAGTATACACACATTAATGGCCATCTTCTTGTATATTAGTGGCAATTGCTTAATTGCAAAATACAGAATATACAGTAAGTACCAGAATAGCATTCCCAATAAGAAATTAATTCTCGAACGTTTATACTTCCAGTTTCAAAAAGCAGCATGAAAATTGAATGTAATACATTTTATAGCTATACATATTGCATAGTTATAGGCTAGCATAATTATAGCCCTTTTTCTTTCTGCTGCCTTTCCTAGAATGGAAAAGCTGCAATCTCTACATAACTATAGGCACTGAGTAGTTGGCTTTTACACTGCAGTTTCTGTCTGCAGGAATAATGCAAGTGATATTGACAGAATTTTAATTAAACTTTAAATAAACCATGCACATTAATCTCTGCTGCCAATATCAATTGGTATGCATAAAACCAGCCATACATTGATATCATGAGAGACAGGACATTTTTCGGGACAAATGCTGATCTTTAGTGGGAAACTATTTCATGTGTTTTATAAAGAGGCAGATGTTTAATGTGTGCACCTCTGCCTTAGTTCCAGACATAGATTATGCCTTGCTTCTGTAGCTCCCGACACAAGGGACCCAGGGAAACAGGGACTCAGGCATAAGTAGATAACGTATAATCAGACCCACCCACTAATGTATATCGAGCCCCTATTCTGATGAGCCAAAGAAGAATGGGGTTTCTCTGGATTCTGTGTTATACTTCTTCAAACACCAATGTCAGCTACTCTCGTTGACCTGCTACTGTAGCTGCTTATTAAAAATGACCCACTCAGCAGCCTGAGGTAGGGATTGTTCTGTTACTAGGACTTCTCAATTCAGAGCTTCCCAGCTTGATTTGGGTGCCTCTCATTGGAAATCCTATTTCAAATCGTGTCTCTGTTCCTTTCGTGGTTAGGACAGGCTCTCCATCCCAATGAATTTCAATGGGATTTAAACACTTAGGCTACGTCTACACTGGCCCCTTTTCCGAAAGGGGCATGGTAATTTCAGAGATCGTAATAGGGAAATCCGCAGGGGATTTAAATATCCCCCGCGGCATTTAAATAAAAATGTCCGCTGCTTTTTCCGGCTTTTAGAAAAGCCGGAAAAGAGCGTCTACACTGGCCCCGATCCTCCGGAAAAAGCGCCCTTTTCCGGAGGATCTTATTCCTACTTCAAAGTACTTTCGGAAAAGGGCCAGTGTAGATGAGCCCTTAGGGTATGTCTACACTACAGCACTAATTCGAACTAACTTAATTCGATGTAGTTAATTCAAAATAAGCTAATTCGAATTAGTGCATCTAGACCTAAAAACTAATTCGAATTAGCGTTTTGCTAATTTGAAATAGCATGTCCACACTGAGTGGACCCTGAACCGAAGTTAAGGCTGGCCGGAACAGGTGCCAGCAGGGCATCAGGTTAGGACTTAGAGTGTGGAGCTGCTGCCTCAGGCTAGCTGAGGGTTGTGCTTAAAGGGACCCAACCCATACCCCAGACAGACAGTTCTCGGGGTTCCCCGCTTGCTTGTCTACCTCGATGAGGGACAGCAAAGCAGTCCTGTCTTGGAGTGCCCTGAGTGCCCACACTCAGCACATCACAGCCCTTGGCCATCAGCCGGGCTGCACTTGCCACAGGCTGCCATCCAGGGAGGAGGGTCAATTGGTGGGCTGCAGGAGAGCTTCCACCCCGAGGAGTCCGCAGAGCCATCCCAGTCCTCCCCATCGGGGGCTCGTGCTCCATTCCCCCCTCACCTCCTTCCACTTACCCCTCCCTAGCCCCCCTTCCTGATGTAAAAAATAAAAGAGACGTGTTCAAAAATAGAAACTCTCTTTATTTAACAAAACTGGGGTGGGGGAGTTAACCTCTAGGGAGACTGGGAAAAGGAGGTGGTAGAGGGGAAGAGAGAGGGTGGTAGAGGGGAGGGGAAACCTGGGAGGAGGGAGCTGGAAGGGGGAAGCCAGGGGAAGAAGAAGGAGGGGAAGTATAAAACTATGGTAAGCCATATCTTCAGTACTGTGTACAGGTGTGGTCTCCTCACCTCAAAAAAGTTATTTTGACCTTGGAAAGGGTTCAGAAAAGGGCAACTAAAATGATTAGGGGTTTGGAATGGGTCCCACATGAAGAGAAGCTATAGAGACTGGGACTTTTCAGCTTAGAAAAGAGGAGACTGAGGGGAGATATGATAGAGGTATATAAAATCATGAGTGGTATGGAGAGGGTGAATAAAGACAAGTTCTTCATTAGTTCCCATAATATAAGGACTAGAGGACATCAAATGTAATGAATGGGTAGCAGGCTTAAAACTAATAAAAGAAAGTTCTTCACACAGTGCATAGTCAACCTGTGGAACTCCTTGCCACAGGAGGCTGTGAAGGCTAGGATTATAACAGAGTTTAAAGAGAAGTTAGATAAATTCATGGAGGTTGGGTCCATGGAGTGCTATTAGCCAGGGGGTAGGAATGGTGTCCCTGGCCTCTGTTTGTGGAAGGCTGGAGATGGATGACACAAGACAAATTGCTTGGTCATAATCTTCGGTCCATCCCCTCCGGGGCACCTGGTGCTGGCTGCTGTCAGCAGACAAGCTACTGGGCTAGATGGACTTTTGGTCTGACCCAGTACGGCCATTCTTATGTTCTTATGTTCTAAGCTCAGAGCTCAGGGTCAGGGGTCTCCTGGATCAACTTGATTTTCATGCAAACCTGCTCCTGGGTTCGCATGTGGCCTTTGGTGGCCAGGCTGGCAGCTATCCTGTCCTAGAAGGCCACTTTTCTGTGCCTAGTGCAGAGGTCGTGGACGTTGGAGGCCTCCCCCCAAACCTCGATGAGGTCCATGATCTCCGCACTAGACCAGGCGGGCGCCCACCTCTTGCAGCCCCGGGCAGGCTCCTGGGAGCCACCAGCCTGGTCCTGGGAAGAGGTGGAGGGCTGGGTGGCAGTGGGTGGCTGGCTCATGCTGTGCCAGCTGCAGGGTCTGCTGGCTGGGTGCTGGCAGGCTTGCAACTGGCACAAGCACTGTAGTCAGATGGTTCCCCTTTAAGAGCTCCAGGGTCAGGAGGGGGGCAGAAGAGTTTCCCTGGTTTAGCCCAGAATGGCCACTAGGGCAAGCTGGGAAGGGCTAGCCTCCCACTAGTTCGAATCAAGTGGCTACACAGCCCTTAATTCGAACTACTTAATTCGAACTAGGTGTTACTCCTTCATTGAATGAGGTTTACCTAGTTCAAATTAAGCACTCCGCTAGTTCGAATTAAATTCAAACTAGCAGTTCTATGAGTAGCCCCTATTAAAGTTAATTCGAACTAATGGCTGTTAGTTCGAATTAACTTTGTAGTGTAGACATACCCTTAGATCTCTTAGGCTACGTCTACACTGGCATGAATTTCCGGAAATGCTTAAAACGGAATACATTCCGTTTTCAGCTTTTCCGGAAAAGGAGCGTCTACATTGGCCACGGAGTTTCCGCGATAACGATGCGCTTTTCCGGAAAAGCGCGTCTACATTGGCGGCGCGCTTTTCCGGAAAAGCAAAAAGCCCGGAACCATTTTGAAAAGGGCAAAGGCCACCAGACCTTTCCGGGGGCGGGGCCGGAGCTCCGTCCAGACGCGTGGTTAAAGGGGTCTCGCCGGGCAGCCGTTTGTCTCGTGCTCCCGTGCCTTGTGACCTCTGCCAGAGACTGGCACCCTTCACAGGGTCGGTGGTTGCCCTGTGAGTTTTGGGGACACCACCCTTTGGCCCCCCACCAGCTTTTCCTGGCATTTTATTTTTTCTGCTCTGCACTGTCTGCTATGGAGCCGTGGGTGGCCATGTACCTGCTCGGGCCCCTGTTAGACCTGTACAGGTGCCTGGAGCTCGTGCTGCAGGCTGGTGCCCTGCTGTACACATACCTGGAGGCAGAGATTGCCTTGGACTCCCTCACCAGGGAGGTCCTGGCAACCGCGTGGCATCAGCACCCAACGATAGACCGGCCCATTTGGACTTTGGAAACGAGCACCGACTGGTGGGACCGTGTGGTCCTCGGATGATGGGACGACTACCAGTGGATCCGGAATTTCCGAATGAGAAAGCGGACCTTTTTGATGCTGTGCACCTGGCTGACCCCCGCGCTGCAGAGAACCGCCACCTGGCTGCGGGCACCCATCCCCGTCAACAAGAGGGTTGCCATCGCGCTGTGGAAGCTGGCCACACCGGACAGCTACCGCTCGGTGGCACACCAGTTCGGGGTGGGAAGATCCACCGTTGGAGTGATCGTCATCCAGGTAAGTCCCAGGGGGAGTGAGATTGGGGGAGGGTGCTCCACTCCAGGCCCAGGGACACCCAAGACTCCAGGCTGGGTCGCTCAGGGGTTTCGACCGTCCCTCCCTTGCACCGGCCCACTGGTGGGGGGGGGCGTGGGGCGAGGGGGGCCGTCCTCTGTGTGTGTGTGTGTGTGTGTGTACAGAGGGAATCAAGGGGGGGACCCAAGGGAACGCACACTCACCCCTGGCTGTATGTAATGTGTTCCCTTGTGTTTCTCTGCACCCTTCTGCAGGTCGTCCACGCCATCAACGACGTCCTGCTGCCAAGAATCATCCGCCTGCGCGACGTCGATGAGACCATGGCCGGCTTCGCTGCCCTCGGGTTCCCCAACTGCGGGGGAGCCCTGGACGCCACCCACATCGCCATCCGGGCCCCGGAGCATCGAGCGGGCCATTTCATGAACCGCAAGGGGTACTGCTCCATCGTCCTGCAAGCCCTCGTGGATCACCGGGGTCGCTTCCTGGACATCTACGGCGGCTGGTCCGGCCGGGCACACGACGCCCGCATCCTCCGGAACTCAGGACTGTTTCAGAGGTTGGAGGCGGGCACCTACTTCCCCCGGCGGGACTTGACTGTCGGGAATGTGCCGATGCCCATCTGCATCGTCGGGGATGCGGCCTACCCCCTGATGCCCTGGCTCATGCGGCCCTACACGGGGCAGCCGGACCAGAACCGGGCCCGGTTCAACGACCGCCTCAACCGGGCCCGAAACCCAGTGGAGCTGGCGTTTGGACGGTTAAAAGCCCGCTTCCGTTGTTTGCTCACCCGTCTCGACATGGGTGAGCAGAATGCAACAGAAGTGCTGGCCGCGTGCTGCGTGCTCCACAATATTGTGGAGCGCAGTGGGGAGGCCTTCCTCCCTGCATGGGTGGCAGCTGAGGCACAGACCTTGGACCAGCCCGACACAGCTACCATCCGCCAGGCGCGCCAGGAGGCGGTGCGCATTAGAGAGGCCCTGGTGGACATGTTTGCCCAAGCCCCGTAGCAGGGTCGCTTGGGTCACCCCAGAGTACTCCGTCCCAGCTCCTACCCTTCCCCACCTCCTCCCCTTACCTCCCCCCTCCCCATAGTATAGTAAAGCGTCGGGTCACAGCACATCGCGGCCGTCATCGAGTCTGTTCGTCGGGTGCGTCGGGTGTAGTTAGGGTTTTTCTTTTAAGTTAGGCTAGGGTTTAGGCCACCATCGCCGTCCTGAGGAACAGCCAACAGGATTTGGGACTTGTGTGGAAGGCTCACATCAGTGCCATCTTCAATGGATCTCCTGGCTGTTCCTCTCCTGAGGCCCGGAAGGCCCAAAGGACTGACATGGCCAGCAACACCACAGTCATCCGTCGAGGGATCTCCTGGCTGTTCCTCTCCTGAGGCCCGGAAGGCCCAAAGGACTGACATGGCCAGCAACACCACAGTCATCCGTCGAGGGATCTCCTGGCTGTTCCTCTCCTGAGGCCCGGAAGGACCAAAGGATCGAGGTGGCCAGCAACACCACAATCATCCGTCGAGGGATCTCCTGGCTGTTCCTCTCCTGAGGCCTGGAAGGACCAAAGGATCGAGGTGGCCAGCAACACCACAATCGTCCTCCCTGCGCCTAACTTATGGTTTTGAATCTGTACTGTACTGCATATTGTAACCATTTTTTTCTGCTTGTTTGTTGCTATGTAAATATAGTTTCTGGTTTACATCTTTACTGAAAAGTCTCAGTATTTCTTTATGTGCCGCGAACCAATGACCACTGAAAAAGCCCCCCCCCCCAGTGATAGAGTCATGAATTTGTTGTCCACAGTTGTAACCCTCTTAAATTGAAGTGGCTAATTGGCATCTCACATAATTTCTGTACAGTTACTAGAGGAACACAATAACCACACAAGATTGAAATGAAAACAGAACTTTTTATTTACAAAGGAGGGGGGGGGGAGCTTTAACTGCGAGAAGGACGGGGGGGGAGCTTTAACTGCGAGAAGGACGGGGGGGAGCTTTAACTGCGAGAAGGAGGGGGGGGCAGTTACTGGGACGGGTGGCCCCTGCGAGCGCCCCTCTGGGGGCGGACCTGCCCACGCTGGGCAGACCGCGTTGGGGCAGCCTGCACGCTGAGGTGCCCATGAGTAGGAGCACGAGTAGGAGCACGAGTAGAAGCACGAGTAGGAGCACGAGTAGGAGCATGGTCTTCAGGGTCAGGAGCAGGAGCATGAGCAGGGTCAGGAGCACGAGTAGGAGCACGGTCTTCAGGGTCAGGAGCAGGAGCATGAGCAGGGTCAGGAGCATGAGCACGGTCAGGGTCAGGGTCAGGAGCATGAGCAGGAGCAGGGAGAGGAGCAGGAGCTGGGAGAGGAGCAGGGATAGGAGGGGGCATGGGCTGTGCTCCCGGAGGGATGGCGGGGGCATGCGGTCCGGCCATGCCATAGTGGATGGCATGTATTAAATGTGCCGTCAGGGTGCCCATTGTGGCACGCATCTCGCGGCATTCCTCCAGGAACGCAGCCCATCCCTCCTGCCGCCACTCCTGGTCCCCCTGCACACGCTCCGCAATGGAGGTCTGGATCCCCTCCACCGCGGTGACATGACGCCGAAGCAGCTGGTCCCGGTGTCGGAGCCTGGTCCTCCGGGCTTGGGCAGCTGGGGGTGCCGCTGCTGCTGGAGTCGCTGGTCTGGTGCTGGGTCCCGCTGCAGGGAAGAGAAGAAAGGACGGGTCAGTCAGGCAGGCCATCCACTGTCCCCACACCTCCATGCCCTCCACCCCAGAGCCCCAGGTGACCGCACAGTTGTGGCTTGGGCCCACTCAGTTCCCCTCCTGCTCCCGGGGGGTGTTGTATGTTGGCAAGAAGGACCACCCCTGGGAGTAGGGTCCTCCCTGCAGTATTGTAAGCACCGGTCTGTATCCTGGCTCCGTGCAGGGCAGGAGGGTGCTTGTGCTGCGTTCACCTGTGGAACTCCCTGCCGGTGGACACTGTGAAAAGCTTAGGGCTAATCACTGGTGTTTGACAGGGAGCGAGATGCATCCCCACGCAGTGCCTGGGAGCACACCTGTCAGTGGCGGTCTGGGCTCTCAGATCCCATTGCGTGCGATATCTCCTGGTCAGAACCAGAAAGGGTGACTGGGTGGGGGGATGTCCCATCCTTGCAGCAAAACTCAGGGGCCCATCTCCCTCCCACTATCCCTCCCGCAAGCCTGGTAGCCCAGGGACAGGTGTGGCCGCAGTGGGGACTTCCCTCGGGGAACCTGCCAAGGCACTGGGAGCAGGTGAGCGGCTCGGTGGCGGTCCACGGTCACAGGACTGTGACGCTGCACTTATCCCAGGAGCAGCTGGCTGTGCCTCACAGCCAGGCCTGGGACAGTGTGCCATTCCCTGTGCTGCACCCCTTGGTGGAGCAGCAGGCTCTGGGCTGAGTCCCTCGGGCCCTGGCCGGTTCCAGCCGGCATCCACCCTTCCCCCTGATCCCGCTGAAATGTGTTGTGAGAAGCACGGTCCCAGCCGTGCCCGCAGCTGCCTGCCACGGCCACCTGCCGCTCAGTCACCAGGCTGCACGTGGTTGCACGTGCTGCTAACTGCCGCATGCTATGCAGCGTGCAGCTCACGTGGCCTGAGTGACATGCTCTCCCCTTCCCCCCTCCGGACACTTGGGTCTCGCTCCCCCCCGCCCTCCGCCCCCCGCCCTTTGGGAGTGTAACCTTCAAAGACTCACCAGTGGGTTCCTCCCCGGCCACAGAGGAGCTGCTGGAGGGGGCCTGCTGGGTGGCAACGCTGGCCTCCTCTCCCGAAGCGCCGCCGCTCTCGTCTTCCTCCTCCGGTTCGGTGGGACGAATGATCGGGGGGTGCTGGCAGGTGTCAACGGGGACAGCTGGGCCTTGCGGGGCTGGCTCGCCCAAAAATGAGTTCAGCCGCTCAAAATAGGGGCAGGCATCAGGCCCTGCTCCCCTCCCCTCCGTGGCCCGCACGTACCCCAGCCGCAACTCCTTAACCTTCGAGCGGACCTGCTCGCAGTTGCGGCTGGGGTGCCCTTGCTGGGCGAGGTTCCGGGCCATCCGGGTGTACAGCTCAGCATTCCGGCGGCGGGACTGGAGGTCATGGAGACCCTCCTCCTCCTCCCACAGGTCCAGGAGGGCCTCCAGCTCCCTAGGGGTCCAGGATGGGGCCCTGCGCTTCCGGCCCCTGGGGGCTTCCTCCTCTGCCCCGGGTGACGGTGGCTGACCACCTCGAGCTGCCATGCCTCCGCTCAGGTGGCTGGGCAGCACACTTGCCACGTCGCAGAGCTGGGAAGGGAGGTCTCTGGGGGCCTCCTGCCACGTGCGGCCAGTAGTGTGCGTGCTCTTTAAGCCCTCGGGTAATGCGGAAGTCCGTGGCTTCTACGGGGTCTCCCGCCGTCCAAACCGCTTTTTTACGTTTCTTCTGCTTTTCCGGAAAAGCTGTCTACACTGGCCCTTTTCCGGAAAAGCTTTTCCGGAAAAAGGACTTATGCCCGAGCGGGAGCATCGTACGGTTTCCGGAATAGCGGCTGATTTTGTACAGTACAGCATCGTTGCTTTTCCGGAAATTCAAGGGCCAGTGTAGACAGCTCGCGGCTTATTCCGGAAAAGCGGCTGATTCTCCGGAATAAGTGGCCCAGTGTAGACACACCCTTAGGGTGTGTCTAGACCATGGGGGGGCAAAAGGGCCTCCACAGGCTGGATATAGCCCGCCAAGTGGGTGGATCTGGCCCGAGAGGCCCTGCTGCTCCTCCGCCCCCAGGCCAATTAGGACAAGGGGACGGGGGAGTACGCTAAGCTTCCTCCTGCCCTGCCAGGAGCACGTGGTGCATTGAAGAGCCATGCGTGGCTCACAAAGGCTGTGTCTACACTGGGCCACTTATTCCAGAAAAGCAGCTTTTCCGGAATAAGCTGCGAGCTGTCTGCACTGGCCCCTTGAATTTCTGGAAAAGCAACGACGATTTACTGTACAAAATCAGCCGCTATTCTGGAAAAACTATTCTGCTCCCGCTCGGGCATAAGTCCTTATTCCAGAACACTGTTCTGGAAAAGGGCCAGTGTAGACAGCCCAGGAGTCTTTTCCGGAAAAAAGCCCCGATCGCGAAAATGGCTTTCGGGGCTCTTTTCCGGAAAAGCGCGTCTACATTGGCCACAGACACTTTTCCAGAAAAAGGGCTTTTCCGGAAAAGCAGCCTGCCAATGTAGACGCTCCTTTTCCGGAAAAACTGAAAACGGAATAGTATTCCATTTTAAGCATTTCCGGAAAAAGGTGCCAGTGTAGACACAGCCAAAGTGGGGGGGGAGAGCGGAGGAGTCTTTGCACACTCCCCCACCCCCAGGCCATTCAGCTCCTGGGGACGGGGGAGCTTCACGAAACTTCCTTCGCCCTGCCCCAGCCCTGCGAGGAGCCCACGGCACTTCAAAGTGCCATGGGCTCCTCGTAGGGCGGGAGGAGGCTCCCCATGCTCCCCTGCCCCCAGACCCTGATTGGCCTAGTGGGAAGGGGGAGTAAAGGGGGGGGCAAAGGTAGCCCCGCCCCTTCCCAATTTAGGTCCCATCCCTTTCTATTTAGCCTCCCCCCTTCCTGGGTGGCCTGGGGCTACTTCACAAATTTTTGAAGTGTCTCCCAGGCAAAAATTATTGCCCACACCTTATCTAGACAACCCCCTTATCTTGGAATAAGCTATGCAATTTGCACTATGCACATTGCGTATCTTATTTCGAGGTTGCTTCAAAGTTGCTTATTTTGAAATTTGGTGCCGTCTAAACAGAGCCAAATTTCAAAATAGCCTCTTCTTGTCCCCCTCCCCTCCCATTTTTTCTTTCTTCCACCCCCCCCCCCCTTTTTTCTCCCCTATTTATTTTGGTCCAGAACATCCAACACTCTGGTCATCTGAAGAAGTGGGCTGTGCCCATGAAAGCTCATGAGACCATCTACATGTTTTGTTAGTCTCTGAAGTGCTATCTGACTATTTGTTGTTATTTTTAAGTTTATCCTGTACAACTAACTCGGCTACCCCCTGATGCTACTTCGATACATCCCTTAACCCTGGTAGAACAAGGTTACAGAGATGCTGGAATAGCGTGCCCATTATTTCAAAATCTATTTTGAAATAACAGGCGCATATAAATGTACCCTTAGGCTCTTTTGCAAATTTTACAGACTGAGCACAGGTATGTTTCTGGGCTCACCTTGCAGGATGATCATCCCTGCATTTTCTATCATCATATCCTTTTATCCCTTCCACTCTGAGAAAACAGTGGAATAAGAAACAGAAAAGGGGACTGTACTGTTATAGAGAAAATAACAAGAGTATCCCAATTCAAATGGCATTTTTAACCTTAACTAGGTCATTCAATTATTTTACTACTGAGCTGTGAAACAGTTATATTGCTTCACTTTTTTTGTTACAGAATATTATTTTTTTGCATTTACATAGCACCTTTTGTCTCAAAACACACTTATCTTGATTTTACAGATGAGATAACTAAAGCACAGTGAAATTAAATGATTTGCCCTGAAGTCAAATGTCAGATTCAAATGTCTGGGTAAGGAACAGAATACAAATCTCTTGACTCCAATTTCTTACTCTAACCACTAGACCTTGGTGCCTTCTGTATGATGCAGGCTGAATTATGACAAGACTGGAGCTGCTCCTATGATTTACATACATAGTACTAATAGCTTAGGAGAAGTGCTGGTTTCCCCTCATCAAAGCTTGCTGAAAAAAACACTCTCTCTTTCACATCCTCCACCTGCTAAATTTTGAAAACACTTCACCAGCTCTACCCAGCGCTTTGATGAGATCTATTTCTTTATATTACTAAGCTACTACCAAAATTCTGCAGGGGCAGGTCAGTCAAACTGAGATCACTGAAACAATCTCTCATCACAAAAATTAAATGCATACTACTTCAAAATGTGTTTTCAAAGACGACACAATACGCTGCATAGCGACTATTGGTATGGATTGGTGCTTTTAAAGATTCTTTTTTTATATTCATACCTAAAGAAGCTGGCAAACAAAATTCACCTGAGGAAATGTTTATTAGACTTCTCTTTCCTTTGACATTTCATTGTCTCATTTCAGTACTACTGATTCTCTCCCTGTCTGGTACTATTTTCCATGTGAAAGGCCTTTTTTTAAAAAATGGCTATGTTGTTTAAAATTTAATTCCCAGATGGTTTGATAAACATTATTTTAACTATATACTGCATAACAATTTTGTTGCGGTGAGTCTTTGAGGTCAAAAGAGCTCAAATCTTCTTATAGTACATTGATCAACCTTTCCAACTTGTGCAACATTCTATCTTCTTTGACATTTACCATATATTTGTGCAATGATTTCTAATTCTTTACCCAATAGCAGGCTCTGTCTGTGACCTTTTCTAATAGATATGCATTTGCATAGCCTGCAAGTATAAAATACATTCACTATGAAACAGGGATTGCTGAATATGGATTCCCTTGATACGCACTATTGGCCAGTGGATGAGTCTTCCTGACCTCTCCATTCTGATTCACTGAAAATAAAAGAGAGCAGAACACAGTGGAATAGAGCAATATTTTACCCCAAACTATTCCCACAATGCCCTGTGCCATTCTGGAGAATGGGCTGCAACTGGAATATTATTTTGTTGCATATACTTAGCCTTCTAAGGCATAAATAGCACAAGAGAGAGCATTTGCATATTTTAAATTTGTTCAGAGGTACACTTTTACACATTCCTATTTAAAGCCTGCTTTATAGAAAGACCAATTCCCCAGATCAGCTTATTCTGCTCTTAGGGTTTAAATCGTCAAAAGAAATGTAAAACCTTCAACATCACCTTAACTGAAAACAGACGACAGCCCAATATAAAACAATCTAAGGCTTGATTTCCATGTTAACAATGGGAACCTTGAAAAGCGCATGCTAGCACTGTTGCTTGGAGCAAGTGTTCCAAAAAGACATTTTCTTTTAGAAAGGTTATCACGCTGCTTCATAATTTATTTAAGAACAACAATTTTCTTTCCACTACGACTGTGTCCTCATGCTTCAAGTGGTTATCACAAGCAGTACAGTTCTGACCTCAGTATTTTGTACTGATATTGCTACACAGTTTCCATGCTCTATTATGTCTTCGTTACAGTATCCTGCTGAGGTTAAGTTTCTTATGCAAAAAGCGTGCTATAAGCATTGCCTTTTTCAAAACATTTTCCCAGGCAGGAATGGGAAAGCCCGTGATAAGAGCAGCAGCAAAGCCAGTACCACCAACATTCAGTCCAAAGTAGTGAACATAAGAATGGCCATACTGGGTCAGACCAACAGTCCATCCAGCCCAGTATCCTGTCTGCTGACAGTGGCCAACACCAGATGCCCCAGAGGGAGGGAACACAACAAGTAATCCTCACATGATCCCTCCCCTGTCACCCACCTCCAGAGAAACACAGGCTAGGGACATCATTCCTACCCATCCTGGCTAGTAGCCATTGATGGACCTAACCTCCATGAATCTATCTAGCTCTTTTTTGAACCCTGTTAAAGTCCTAGCCTTCACCACATCCTCTCGCAAGGAGTTCCAGAGGTTGACTGTGCACTGAGTGAAGAAAAATGTCCTTTTATTTGTTTTAAACCTGCTGCCTATTATTTTCATTTGGTGACCCCCTAGTTCTTATATTTTGGAAATAAGTAAATCACTTTTCCTTATTCACTTTTTCCATGCCAGTCACGATTTTATAGAACTGTCTCATATCGCCTCCTTAATCTCCTCTTTTCTAAGCTGAAAAGTCCAAGTCTTTTTAATCTCTCTTCATATGGGACTGCTAGTGCAGTTTTGAGAATTCTCCTTCAGTTGCAAGAATTCCCCATTTGGCAGTGAGAGGTATTATAGATAGACAATGAATCTTCAGAAAGTGTGGGAAGAGAAATTATTTCTTTGCCTTCACCTTCACCCCCAAATATTGTTGGTGCTGCTACTGATATCTGCTTTTTCCTGGTCCCAATGTGAGGCCATCATCAGAGACTGAGGTGTCAAGAGAAGAGGTTCTGGAATAAAGCAATACATTAAAAAGGTAGCAAGTTAGCCCATCCAAAAGGAGTCTAATGACCTGGTAGAATAAAGAATTTTTTTGCAATTTGTTTATAAGACAACTATAGACACAGAGAATTCATGGGCTACTGTCATATATAGATGACTCAGAAATTCTACTTCCTGGAATGAAGTTTAACATCAAGCTGGCTTTTATATGCAGACATCCTTTGGTGCGTCTCTTGGGATAGTCTTAAATACTTCATTACTGACAATCTGATGCCTTCATTGCATCCTTGAAATATTTACTACTGGCTGCAAAACCTCACAGTAGTTTTATACCATTTATCAGTGTAACACGAATAATTTATTCCAGATTTAAACTTTCTGTACTACATGGCTTCAAAAGTTCCAGAGGGGTAGCTGTGTTAGTCTGTCACTGGAAAAACTTAAAAAACAACGAAGGGCCTTGCAGCACCAGCACCTTAGAGTCTACCCAAAAATGTAGATGGCATCATGTGTATTTTTGCTTAGTCTCTAAGGGTACGTCTACACTACAGCGCTAGTTCGAACTAACTTAGTTCGAATTAGTAAATTCGAACTAAGCTAGTTTGAACTAACGCATCTAGAACTAAAAACTAGTTCGAACTAGCGTTTTGCTAGTTCGAACTAGCAAGTCCACATTGAGTGGACTCTGAACAGGGCTTAAGGATGGCCGGAAGCAGTGCCGGCAGGGCATCAGAGGAGGACTTAGAGCGTGGAGATGCTGTCTCAGGCTAGCCGAGGGCTGCGCTTAAAGGGTCCCGACCCCCACCCCGGACACACAGTTCTAAGGGGTGCCCCGCTTGCAAAGAAGTTCTGGCTTGGAGTGCCCTGAGTGCTCACACTGGGCACATCACACCACTCGGCCATCAGCCCGGCTGCACTTGCCACAGGCTGCCATCTGGGGAGAGGGAGTAATTGGGGGGCTGCAGGAGAGCTTCCACCCCCAGAAGCCCGCAGAGCCAGCCCAGTCCTCCCCATCGGGGGCTCGTACCCCATTCCTCCCTCACCTCCTTCCACTTACCCTTCCCTAGCCCCCCTTCTTATTGATGTACAAAATAAAGATAACGTTTCTTCCAACATTGACTCTGTCTTTATTGAACAAAACTGGGGGAGACTGGGAAAAGGAGGTGGGAGAGGGGAAGAGAAAGGCTGGGAGAGGGGAGGGCAACTAACATGATCAGGGGTTGGGAACAGGTCCCAGATGAAGAAAGGCTACAGAGACTGGGACTGTTCAGCTTAGAAAAGAGGAGACGGAGGGGGGACAGGATAGAGGTCTCTAAAAGCAGGGGTTGGGTGGAGAGGGTGCATTCAGAAAAGTTCTTCCTGAGTTCCCATAAAGAAGGACTAGAGGACACCAAAGGAAAGGAATGGGTAGCAGGCTTGAAACTAGTAAGAGAAAGTTGTTCTTCTTCCCAAAGCAAATAGTTAACCTGTGGAACTCCTTGCTGCAGGACGCTGTGAAGGCTACAACTAGAACAGAGTTTAAAGGGAAGTGAGATAAAGTGATGGAGGTTGGGTCCATGGAGTCCTATTAGCCAGAGGGTAGGAGTGGTGTCCCTGCCCAAAGTTTGTGGAAGGCTGGAGAGGGATGGCACGAGACAAATGGCTTGGTCACTGTCTTCGGTCCATCCCCTCCAGGGTCCCTAGGGTTGGCCGCTGTCGGCAGACAGGCTACTGGGCTAGATGGACCTTTGGTCTGACCCAGGACGGCCATTGTAAGCTCAGGGCTCAGTGTCGGGGGTCTCAGTGGACCCCCTTGATTTTCATGCACACCTGGTCCTGGGTGGCCAGGCTGGCAGCTCTCCTGCCCTAGACAGCCACTTTCCTGTGCCTAGTGCGGAGATCGTGGACGAGGTCCACGATGTCCGCACTAGCCCAGGAAGGTGCCCGCCTCTTGCGGTCCAGGGCAAGCTCCCGGGAGCCGCCAGCCTGGTCCCGGCAAGAGGGGGAGGGCTGGGGGGCATCGGGTGGGTGGCTCTGTGCCGTGCCAGGTGCAGGGTCTGCTAGCTGGGTGCTGGCAGGCTTTCATCTGGCACGGGCACCGTAGCCAGCCCGTGCCCCTTTAAGGGGTCCGGGGCCGGGAGGGGGGCATAGAGTTTCCCTGGTGTTGGCCAGAGTGGCCACCAGGGAAACCTGGGGAGGGCTAGCCTCCCACTAGTTCGAACTAAAGGGCTACACAGCCCTTAGTTCGAACTAGCTAGTTCGAACTAGGCGTTAGTCCTCGTAAAATGAGGTTTACCTAGTTCGAACTAAGCGCTCCGCTAGTTCGATTCAAATTCGAACTAGCGGAGCGCTAGTGTAGCACCTATTAAAGTTAGTTCGAACTAACGTCCGTTAGTTCGAACTAACTTTGTAGTGTAGACATACCCTAAGGTGCAACAAGACTTTTCGTTGTTTTTTAAGTTTGTACATAAAGTTTTATAGTTTCAAATGGATACAAATTCTGCTGTTTATTATTCATTCCAGCCATTGTGCTCCAATAGACCAGGGTTTTTTGCTGTTTTTAAATCAACTATCATGTTTGCCCTATTGCCTTATTGTTTCAGGGAACCCTGAGGTTAAAAAGCTTCCCCCATCCCAACCCTGTTTTCACGATTGATATAGTTTTTAAAATCGTGGTCTCACAGAGCACAATGGTTCGAACTAAAAATGCTGTTACTAAAAAATAGCAAAATATACGTCTGCAGGAATGCGTGTTGAACGATAGTTCTACAGTTTTGGTCAATGTTTTGCAACCTACATGCAAGGAAAATTCCCTTCTGTTAATGCAGGATAGAAACACAGCTGCATCTGTGGCTGAGGGCAAACCAATCTTGCTTACAGCACACCAGGTTGTTCAGGGTAAGAACAACTCATAGGCCCCTTCCATCCATGTCTGTTACTGATGGAAGAGAGAGTAGCATTTGTGAAGTAGGAGGCAGAAATAGCAGACCCTCCTGAGCATCTCAGGGATCCCCAGGTACCAGCTACTTCTCCCCAGTACTCGCTGGTCTGCTCTGGTAGACTTATTCTTAACATGTATCCCACCTATGCTGTCGGGGAGGTGGGGAAGGGAAAGACACAGTTCCACAGGCTATGTCTAGACTGCAGGCTTCTTGCGCAGGAAGCTTTTTGAGGAAGAGATCTTCCACAAAAACTTCTTGTGCAAGAGTGCATCCACACTGCAAAAGCTCATCAAGAAAAGCAATGCACTTTTGTGCAAGAGCGTGTCCACACTGCATGGATGCTCTCTCACAAGAAAGCTCTGATTGCCATTAACAGAAGAATGGCCACCAGGGCACCTGTGCTTCTTCCAATAGGCTGTTTTTGTGCAACCCCCCCCATTTCCCATCCACACACACCTTTTTGTGCAAGAGCTCTTGCACAAAAACCCCTCTGATCTGTCGATTCACTGTAAATTTTCTTGCGCAAAAACATGCTTGAGATGTGGACGCTCTCCGGGTTTTTGTGCAAAAACCCTGTAGTATAGACATAGCTACAGTGACCCAATCCTGCTGCTACTTGGGGTAATTTAAGAGCTTGCAGCCCACAGAGGCTCCCGCAGCTTTAGTGGTCAGACTTCACAGAGAGAGCGGTACGACATTCCATCTGATGAACACATTCCTTTTCTCTCTGCACACAATTGCATGCTCAGCCACTGACAGTTGTTTCTAGGGCATGTTTTAAAGATTCACCGAGCGTTCTCTCGTGTCTGGGGAATGTAACCAGAGTATTTAGCTCAAATACAAGGTGAGAGAGATTGTTAAGCATAAAGGTGTCACACTCACTGCAGAAGACCACTTAAAAGAGCCATGAACAGAATTATGAATAAAAGGTATGACTATACTGCTCTTACAACATGTGGCTGCAGCAGAATAGTCACTCTTGAACATCAGGAGAGAGCTCTCCAAGCAATAAAAAACAACCCACCCTGGGCAAGCTTGGCTCCTGTTGATAAAGCACTGTTTATATTTGCACTTTTCAGCACTAAAACTTTTATCACTTAGGGCTGTGTTCTTTAATACCCCTGAATGGCTTAAGGTTTAGCACAGAAAGTGGCAGTGAGGACACAGCCTAAGTTCCAAGGTTAATCTTTTGTAGGTGTTCTGCAGGTTTCCTTTGAGGATGAAGACAGATCAGATATTGGAGGGGCAGCAAAAACAACAGGCAGTCTGGTGACACTTTAAAGACTAACAAATTTAGTAGGGCATTAGGGAATAAACTTTCAAATACAGAACTTTCTTCCTCAAATGAAGAAAAGAAAAGAAAAGAAAAGAAAAGAAAAGAAAAGAAAAGAAAAGAAAAGAAAAGAAAAGAAAAGAAAAGAAAAGAAAAGAAAAGAAAAGAAAAGAAAAGAAAAGAAAAGAAAAGAAAAGAAAAGAAAAGAAAAGAAAAGAAAAGAAAAAGAGAAAGGATACAGAGAAGGGAATGTCACATTAATGCTAATTAAATCCGAATGAATATGGCTCATCAATAACAATGATGAGGCAATGAGAATACCTGAAGTGGAAATTACCTATTGTAATCGGAGAAACATTCCATGTTTCTATTTAAACCTTTTTAAGAGTGTCAAATTTGCATATGAATTCCAGCTCAGCAGTTTCTCTTTGCAGTCTGTTTTTGAAGTTTTTCCATCTGAGAATGGCTATTTGCAAGTCAGAAACTGTGTGTCCAGGAAGGTTAAAGTATTTACCCACTGGCTTTTGTATGTTGCCATTATTAGTAACTGATTTGTGTCTTTGCACAGACACAAGCTACATCTACACTGCCGGCTTCTTGCCCACACTGCAAAAGCGCATTGGGAAAGTGATGCGCTTTTTCACAAGAGTGTGTCCAGACTGCATAGATGCTCTCTCGCAAGAAAGCTCTGATTGCCATTAACAGAATGGCCACCAGGGCACCTGTGTTTGTTTTGATAGGCTGTTTTTGTGCAAAAAAAACCCCTATTGCCCGTCCCCACACACCTTTTTATGCAATAACTCTTGCGCAAAAGGGAGTTATTCCTCATAGAAAGAGGAATACCTATACCGCAAAAACCCTTCTGTTCTGTTGATTCACTGTAAATTTTCTTGTGCAAAAACGTGCTTGAGGTGTGGTAGCTGCTTCCAGGGAGCCCCTTCTTCTTATAGGCCCTCTTCAGGGCCTTCGACAGGAGACTAACCTGCTTCCTTGGTTATCTCCAGCATGCTTTCACCAGGCTCTTCCCAAAGGGAGGGAACTCCTCTTGCTCTTCTCCTGCATCTACCTAATCGCTGAGTTCTCATCACTTTCTATATAGTTCTCCTGGGTCCATGCCCAGCAGCGTAAATCAGTCCAGATCAAGATGAGAAGAGGGTTAACTGCTAGGTCATATAGCCGGGGCTTTATGGATGGAACAGATGGACTCAAAAGGCTTTTCTTGACAGCGGGAATTTTCCAGACAGTTTTAAAGAGGTTAGAACATTTCTCTAATGTAGACAGACCTGGAAAAAAGAGACAAGTTAGCTGTGCAGAAGGTGGATGGAGAACACACAAGACAAGGCCAGGAAGTTTGAACTGGATGCAATAGAGTAGAAGAGGCCTACTGGGAAGTGTGGAAAAGAGTCCTGGTCAAAGTGATAATAAAGAAGAGGATTTCATTGTTACATTATGGATGAGAGAGGAGTATGTGGGAAAACAGAGTGGAACATTACACCATTTGGGTCTCAGAACTAAGAAAAACTGTATTGTCCTGTACTTTGCTCTGCATTATAAAAACTGTCATAACATGGACTCCAGATTTTTTAAATAATGTGGCTTTATAAATGTCAAAAGGGAGTATTTAAATTTAAGACTACAAAAAACAAAAAAACAAAAACCACAAAACCAAACACAAAACCAGGCCATGGAAAGCTAAAAGGAAAATGACTGTGCCATTTAGAAATGGAGATGCAGGCAAGCTGTGAACTAAGCTGTTTAATCAAATCCATGCCATCATACGATAAGCAGGTTAGAATTTTCCTTAGGGATAACTGAATAGCACCATGTCATCTCACAGGGGAAAGGGACTGCAGACTGCAAGAACATCTGAAGTACAACAGTAACTATAAATGAAGTGAGTCCAAAAAAACGGCAAAATGTAGCGAATATCAGAATAAAGCCCTGCAGTTTTATACAGGGCTTTGATCTGGATAAGTTTAGGAAGTGCCCACAGTAATATGCCATGTGGCAGACCAACTGTCAGGGAAAATCATTGCTGACAAGGGTGATTTATCCTCACAGTTATATACCCACAGGCATCAGAAAAATATTAGTCATTCTCCCAAGACATTCATGTAAGTCATTCATCCAAACCTTTGAATACCATGGTTAAGATTTAAAGGTAGGTAACCAGATGCCCTGTTCTTAAAAAGACAGTGCTATATTTAAAGACTTCCCAGTTTTCTCCAGATTTCAGTTGTGTTGACGTACCCCCCAGACTTCGTTTAATTACCCGTAAGGGTTCTCGTACCACTGGTTGAGAAACACTGGTATAGCTGATGGTATAGCTTATTGTGTGACTTCTCTGTGGAAAGGGTTCACCCATGCTGACAAGGTTTATTTGCCTTTTAGTCTTTTATCCTTTTTGGTGCAAGTTAATTTGAGAGCACAGTGATTGTTTGGTTTCACCCACAAAATTGTTGGGGGAATTTGAGGCATTGGATGAAGTATACTCCATGTTGTGACAGCTGGGAGTAGGACCTCTGGATTCTTTAAAAGGTATGATGTGTGGAGTAGTGATGATAATAGTGGAGATATGTCTGTCGGTTTTGCATCTCTTCTGGCAAGGTCTGTTGCTGTGTTGAGTTGATGCGTCTTGGTCTGTGGGGAGCTGGCTTGAGATGATGAGGTTGGTGTGGCTGGGGTGTTATTTGAAGAGCAGCAATGAGGGGAGGTTTTGAAAGCAGCTCACCCGCTGGAGCCCTGGGACTTTTAGAATTGGCCCTTGAATGCTGGGTAACATGCTCCAGAGCCTCATGCCACACACTCTGGCCAGACCTGAGGGCCAGGCCCGCCCCTCCTGGGAGCACAGAGCTGCCCCCTCCCTCCGCCACATTGCCCAAGGGCCTAGCAGTCCTATGGACCCCTCTGATTCCTACTCTTCTGGGGCCCAAAAGGTGCAAAGTACCTTCAACTCCCATGGAAGACAAAGGAAGTGTCAGGTGCACAGACCTTCACAGAATCAGCCCCCTCATTACTAGACTCTTGCTCCTCCTACTCCCACACCCTTATGCTATGACAAATGAATAAAAAGGGCCAGTCATGCTCATAATGCTTAGCCTGGCCAACACATAGGGTATGTCTACACTTGCCCCCTAATTCGGACTAGGGAGGCAAATGAAGCATACCAAAGTTGCAAATGAAGTGCGGGATTTAAATATCCCATGCTTGATTAGCATATTCGTGGCCGGTCGCCAATTTAAAAAGCCGGTAGCCCGAATTAACTCACCGCGTGTAGATGTGGTAGTCCGATCCATAACCCTTCCCTCGAATTAACTGTTACTCCTCATTGGACTATCGTGTCTACATACGGCGAGTTAATTCGGGCTACCGGCTTTTTAAAATGGCGACTGGCCACGAATATGCTAATCAAGCGCAGGATATTTAAATCCCGTGCTTCATTTGCAACTTTGGTATGCTTCATTTGCCTCCCTAGTTTGAACTAGGGGGCAAGTGTAATCATACCCATACTGAATATGAGAATTCACCACTGAAGTATCTTGGATTTTAAAAAGAAAAAAAAAGTCCTTGCTTTCTGAAAGTTTGCTTTGATGCCACAAAGGGCTCCCCAGGTATAGCAGAGAGCTAATTAAATGCAAGATTTTAATATTCCCATCAACACTCTTGGTAACACTAGTGACTCTCTCTCTTTTTTTTAATTAGGCAACATACTGATAAAATAATATTTACTTTTACTTTGTAGTCACATATCCATCAGAAATATATTATATTTCAGAAGAAAACTTCTCAGTATAGGATCATGGAATTTCTAAGCTTTATAACTGTTTTATACTATTTTATGATTATGTATTACTTATTCTTGTTGATACATCTTCTACTCATCTCCTGAATAGCTGAAAGAACAGTGACACAAACAGGGAAAGCTAGTTATGAAACACTAATCTTTACCTGACATTTAAAACAATTTTATTTTAAAAATTGAGAAGCTGTGAAGCCTGCTGTTATGTAAGAGACATTTTAATATGACACTAGATTTTACATAATTCGTTTGTTAATATAAAAAAACCCAGACTGGTTAATAAATTATTTGCATTTGTTAAATGCTGGTATTCTGACAATTGTTACATTACGTGGAACAAGTGGTTTCTTATAAATTGTGCTAGCAAGATTTTATTTAAAACGTGATGGCAAAAGAGGAAACACAAAAATTGGAAAGGCCTTGAAATCTAGAGGCTTGATTTTCAGAGGCACTGACTATCCATGGGTCCAAGCGACAGTGGAGCCTCTCTCAGAAACATCATATCACAAATATTTGCAAATTGAACAACCATTGAGAAAAATAGGAGAGAAGACAAACAAAAGAATAACCTGAAAACCCTGTGGCTGTGTCTAGACTGGCAAGTTTTTCCGGAAAATCAGCCGCTTTTCTGGAAAAACTTGCCGGCTGTCTACACTGGCCACTTGAATTTCCGGAAAAGCACTGATGATCTCATGTAAGATCATCAGTGATTTTCCGGAAATACTATGCTGCTCTCGTTCGGGCAAAAGTCTTTTTCCGAAAGACTTTTGCACAAAAGGGACAGTGTAGACAGCATATTACTGTTTTCCGCAAAAAAGCCCAGATCCTGAAAATGGCGATCGGGGCTTTTTTGCAGGAAAAGCGCATCTAGATTGGCCACGGACGCTTTTCCGCAAAAAGTGCTTTTCCAGAAAAGCGTCCTGCCAATCTAGATGCTCTTTTCCAAAAATGCTTTTAACGGAAAACTTTTCCGTTAAAAGCATTTCCGGAAAATCATGCCAGTCTAGACGTAGCCTGTGGGTAGTTGCAAATTTAGACAGTGTTGCTTATAAGTAACTGGTTGAAGGCTACATCAAAGTTCTTAGTTCTTTACCCCTACTGTTCAGCATTGTAGAGCTCTTCTTTCTTAGGCTGAGCATCTCCCCAGCCCTGCCTTCCTAGCAGATTTTCTAGGTCTGCATAGTTCTAATCGATTGCTGTTAAGGTGTCCTGTATCAGCATAGGGAAATACAGTTATCCTATTTAATGGTAAAAACAAACCTGTCAGAAAAGAAACTAACCTGGGTTAGAAAAGGGGGAGTTATTTTTATGCAGGTTGCAGGTCAGAAAAGGTATTCACAGTCAGAATAGTATAGTTGAAGTGACTAGGGGCATAGAAAAGCATTCACAGTTCTCTGGATACTTGAGTCACACAAAAATGAATCTGATGATTTCAGTCATTTCTGATGGGCATTCAGGGATGTATCTCTCTGGAAACATCCTGTTTGTCACAATTAGCAGTTTCTGATCAAATGAAGCAAAACAGCAAAACATCAACCATAGGCACATTAGTGGAGCTACATGAGAACGTGTGTTGAATACATGAGCCTGTCATTCAACAGAGGTAGGATTTTAAAGAAAGGTACACATCAGAAAAAGCCTGCCATTAGAGGGACTGCATCCCCATCTACCACTACGGGTATGTGTGACGGAGCGGGCCGCCTCCACCCCGCGGACGCGGACCCACCCCGCACTGAACCCGCGGTTGCCCTAACACTCCTCGGGACGACCCGAGGGGTAAGAATGAAGTGCGGCGCTTGCTCTGCCGCCGCCCAGCTGGCAAGCGGCGAGCAAAAGACTCTACCGGCAGAGAGGCGGGGGATGGAGGAAGGGGCGGAGTTAATGTGCGCGGCGACTGACGTCACCACGTTGGGATGCCGGCGCTACACCGGCGCGGATCTTTAAATCCCAGAGGGGCCAGGAGGAAGGGGAGAGATGGCGGAGGACGCGGGAGTAGGGTAGGGAGAGGCTAGAAAGGGGAACCGGCAAACCTACGCGGTTGGGACCGAGACCGAGAGGGGAGTCACAGGGGAGCTAGAGACGGAGGGTCTGACCAAGAAGGGGGAGATAGGAAGCAGCCCAGGGCAGGGCAAGGATGCCGGCATACTGGTGAGTTTCGGGCTAGTGCCCCACCAGCAGGACAGGTCCCAGTGCACCTGTCCTTAGGGCCCTGGGCTGGGGTCCGGGAGAGAGGGTGGGCCCGGACCCCCCTATCTCCCATTGGCGACAAAAATCGAGGGTATCGCAATGAGTAACAGAGAGACCGAGGTGGACTAGCCCTCTCTGTTACAGTATGTCTATATTTGAGCTAGAGATGCAATTCCCAGCTCACACTGACACACCTACGCTCCCTCTGCTTGAGCATTAACAATGTAACTGGGATAGCACAGGTGGTGGCTCAGGCCTCCTGCTCAAATGTGTATGAGCCTGGACTCCTTGAGGTGCATTTGGGAAGCCACCCCATGCCATCACCCATGCACCCCCCTCATTACTGTGTATTGATTGTGCTTGAGCTAGTCAGGTACACCTATGCAAGTTGCAACTCACCTCCTCTAACTCAGGCATACCCCAAGGTTGCTACATGGGTTATTGAGATGAAGTTGATGGAACAGAAGAGACAGATGTCTCCATTGTATGGGATAAGCTCTTTTGCATACTGCAAGCACACTGCACATGTGTATATGGATGGCAACAAGGCAGTTCAGAGAACGTGGGCCAAATCATGAGAGCTGTCATGGGTAGAGCTCAATGGAAGATGAAATTTTAATGGGAAATTCTTGATTATCAACATTTTGTTCTACATGGAGCTGCTCCTTTTGGTTGCCTGCCCACCCACCCACTCACCAGCAAAGTACTTAGGGAGCACATCTCCCTCAGCCAGCAGAGCAGCTGGCAAGTACTCACTCTGTGGGTAGCATGGGCAGCTGCTAGCCAGCCCACCAACACACACCTGGCGGATGGGTAGTAGAAAACCAGGCAAGCAGGTAGGCTGACTCACCACCCAGCCAGGCTGACTCACCACCCAGCCAGGCTGACTCACCACCCAGCCAGCCTGCCTGGGATCATCCACACTGTCAACAGAATTGACACTCACAGAACATTTAGATTCTGCAGAATCAGTTCCCCCCCCCCCCCCCCCCCGAAGGAAAAGTGTCCCATTTTCAACCAGCTCTAGTTATAGGTCTACTCCCTCTCTTGGCCTCCAGGATGTGGCAGTACAAAGAGAGGGTTAAAACTGGCATTCTTTCATTGCTAAAACAAAGCATTGATTCAAGGTCACACAGCCCAAGCAAGCTAATGATAGAGTCCACGTACGATCCTGATCTTTCCAGAAGTTTAGTCAAACATTGTAGGCTGTACCTTGGTGAACGATTACTCCTGAAGGGGAAGAACTGACTTTGAAGAGAGCAGATTCAGCATGACAAGTGGAGGAAAGGCAGCAATCCATGTTTCCACAAGCCTCCTCTGATGTTTAGAACAGCTGCCCCGTTACACTAGTTTTCAAGTAGAATCTTTCCCCTTTGGAGAAAGGGCTCATTGATTTATTCTGCACCAATCATTGTTTCCTGAAATGCAGTTATGATGTCTAAATGAAACACTGACATTTCTGAAGGTTGTTCACATGAACAGGAGGGAAAAATCACCAGTCAGACCGGTGTGATCTTCCTTCCCAGAAACTGATAATTAAATATTACCTGTCAATAAGCTTCAGCATGGATCGTTATCATAGCAGGAGATATAATTACAGAAAAAAGGCCTACACAGCTACAGTAAAAACACAAGTTAATTTCCTTCCCATCTTGAGATCTCATCATGGGTATAATCATACTGCAGTTGTGTTTGTTGCCAGTGACAACAACAGCTTGTGGTACAGCAATCCATCATGGGCTATTGTGGGAAGATACATAAGGGTTTAACTACTGAATTGGCAAATGGGGAATATTTATTGTTTTTGAAAATTAAGTTTCCTAGACAGAGCTGTTTAACAGTCTCTGTCTATGTGGTATCATAAAGACTGACAATGACTCAAACCCTCTGTTAGCACACAACCATCCTTTTCTAATAATCAGAACTGCTAGTGTCAAAAAATGCAGAAACATGCTGTAGTGCATTGCTAGATTTATACTGAGTGAGTAGATGGATGGATGAGCGACTTAGATGGCCCCAAGCTATATACACATGATGCAGTTTTTTATTAAGTTCCCAGGGGTGCATTCACTTTTACGAACAGATAACTCCTCTCTAAGGCAACGAGCTTCAACTGCATTAACTTCTAGGAAAGAAGAATGCATGGATACAGATAAAAAATAACCCTATCCAACAAATGTACCTTTCCTCATCTTTATTCCTCTGCCATACCTTTATATTAAACTGGGAAAAATATTTTTCACAGATTTTCAGTATTTCTATATTTTTTTTAGACCTGTTATCATTTATATGGGATAGACTGATTATTCTCTGTAACTCAAAGAAAGTTCAGAATAGCTCCACCCTCAACTCAAAAGAAATTACAGAATAAAAGAGAGACCCGCTATCCTGTTTCCCTCACCTTTCCCTTCCATAGAACTTAGTCGTAGGTACAATATATAAATATTGGCTATTTCCCCAAAATACCTTCAGAGATAGAAAGCAGACTAAGGGCCCAATTCAGCAAACAAATTCAAAACACGTAAGTGTGCTTATGATCTCAATGGAATGCAATCATGTGCTTAATTGCCCTGATGTGCTGGAGGCATAATGGCCTCCTCCACCTTCAATTGACTTGAGTGGAAGCAGAGTCATGACCTAAGGCTGATGAAAAAAATAACTGTAAGTCACAGGAAAAAGATGTGCACTTGTTAACTCGAAAGAAATGTTGGATGTATATTGTACATTTATACAGCATTGAGCATCTGTATAAAGAATACCATTACCTGGCAGTTCTAGGACATGATCCACTAAATCTAAAAGGGTATGTCTACACTAGCCACCCTAGTTCGAACTAGGGTGGCTAATGTAGTCATTCGAACTTGCAAATGAAGCCCAGGATTTAAACATCCCGGGCTTCATTTGCGTGTTCCTGGGCGCTGCCATTTTTAAATGCCCGGTTGTTCGAACTACCTACCTGCGGCTACACATGGCACAGGCTAGGTAGTTCGAATTAAAGCTCCTAATTTGAACTACCGTTACTCCTCATTGCAGGAGTATTTAAATCCCGGGCTTCATTTGCAAGTTCGAATGACTACATTAGCCACCCTAGCTCAAACTAGGGTGGCAGTGTAGACATACCCAGAGAGCTTTAGGAGCTTCAGGGGAAAGGCAGTCCCATATAGAAGTCATATTCATTATGGCCTTTTAATCTGGTTTTCTTCCATTTGTTTATTTTACTGAATCCATGTGGCTTTGAATACAGCATCACGCAAAATGTTCCTTTGCATTACTAATGACTCACTGTGAGGTTCCTGCCTTGGCTCTCTCAAAAGCACTGGGACAGACTGGAATAGTAGGAGTCTAGTTTTAAGTGTGCACGAGTATAGCTAATAAACCAAAGATTCCAACGGGACAGTCCGAGGGTCAACAGACTGGCTGAGCCCCTAGCCAAAGTGGAGGGAACCCTGCTCTGAGCTCCCAGATGAGGCAGGGCCGCAGGGAGAAGGGAATGGGATGGGGTTTTTTTCTGCAGGAGTTCCTAGCACCGTCCAAAGTGTGCTGTGCGGGGCCCCTGGGCAGCCAGACCTCAGACCCACTCAGAGCACGCCATGCAGCACTCCTATGGCAATTGAAAACACCTAGGGCTCTGGCCACTGCTGTTGCTGTGGTAGTGGTGGCCAGGAGCCATGGGCCCTTTTAAATCACTGGGCCCCAGGGCAACTGCCATTTTTGCCCCCACCCCCGCCCTGTCTGCAGGCCTGGGAACAGTAATATTTCATATAGCTGGGGATACATCAAAATACCAAATATTGTTCTTTGATATCATGTTGTACACATGTTTTTTTCCTGCAGGAGGGACAATGTAGCCCTAAGAAACTAAGTTCATAATTTGATCTATTTTTCCTATTAAACATAAATGAAAATACTTTTAAATTAAAATAATTGTATTTAAAATGATATGGGGGGAAAGGTTTGTTCTCAATTACCTGGCTAGAATTTTCTTTCACTTATTTGGGTGTGACATCCTTGTAGATGATGGCAAAATTTGATCTAGTAGATATAAATATATACTCCTGAAGAATAAGTACAGAAAATAGAGCTAGTTATAATTTCTACATTTAGCATGTTTCCCAATTCTTAAACACATTAGCTATCTAAATGGCTACTATTCTCATATGGTCGTGACAGTTATTCATTTTACACCATGTCTGAGTCCAACCTATTGTATTATGAGCCAAAATAAAAAAGCTGCTTTATTTTATAAGTTAAAGATTTAATATAATGTAATATTTATACCACACTTAAAGTTATCATTATTGAATTTGTCATCACCAGCATTATTGAAATATCAGGACAGCTGCATATCCATTTCACATTCAGAATAGCTGAGAGTCACTTGACAGCACAAACCCATTTCACCATTTGCTATTGTGGACTTTAAAAAGAAATCACTGAAAACTTGAAAAAATACCCTTTGAAAAAATTCTCTTTGAGCAAACACCTGTCATCAGTTATAAACACTGGAACCAAACAAACTTCTCAATTGTGACATAGAATCTTTCATGCCCATTTTGGGTTGGAAGGTTTCGTCCAAAATATACACACAGTAAACTTGAGATAACTTCAGTTAGTGTCCAAGAGACAGGTCAGGCAGCCCTTCTGGGCTTTAAACCTGAAATTCCAAAGCAGCTTGATATTTCAAAGTTGATGTTCAGACCACTAAGCCATCACCTCCTATTATTGCTCATGGAAATAAATCACTTTATAAGTAAGTGTCAAAACATGTTGATAGTAGAAAATATTATTTCTGGTGCAAAAACAAATCTCTGAGAAAAACCTATGCTGCATTTATAACACTGAAACAAGGCTTTTATTTAGTTTAAAAATTAAATGAAAAATTGACACCATTCTAAAACACATTCATATGAGACACAACATTTTCTCCACCTAATGTGATGTGTTATGAATGTCGACCTACGTTTTTCTTCAGCATTCAAATGCCATCAATGAAATATTAATGCTGACAAACAACTTGGATCAATAACAGTACATGATGGATGGAAGATGCATAATCACGTTTTGCATCTCTCCAGTTCCTCTCGATACAAGCGTTAGAAATTCTCGCACATTAATACACTGAGGTTCTGTATTTTTTTAATAACCTCCCTAGGTATTTTTGACACATCATGTTTCTCACTGAGGTAATAAGAGTTTATTGACTGAAGCATACAATTGCATATGGTTCTCTCTGAGGGGTGTGTATTGGAGTAGGAACAAAAAGTAAATGTGATTTCTGCAGATTCTCTGCTGCTGTTGTGACTTAATCTCAATTTGCTAGAGGAAAACAAACAAAAAAAAACCATGCTCTTGTTAAAAAGATGTTAGCAAGTCAGATTACATCAGCCTTCAGTGCTAGGAGCTAATGAAGGGAAATTTATGACAAAAATTATACAGTGCCAAGCTGGGCTTGTTAAACAAACACAAAACATTCTGAAGTGCATAGCATTAAACCTTGCTTCATCAGCATCCTCAGACCATTCATGAACATGCATTGATATTAAACTCAGGAACACTTAAAAAAAAGAGAGAAAAGCTTCCATGAATATAGACAGAATCCCTCTCCCCCCAATTTACCAAAGTGGCTGACGTCTAATCCTGCAGAACCTATTCAGCGAAGTTATTTCAGGCTGGCTCAAATTCTGGATTCCTGTGTAGACCCAGAGTAAGTGACCCTTTCCCAGTTGTCAAGGTGCAATTCCCGACCTGGCACTTTAAGTGTAGGTAATGAGAGGGCCGGCTAGCAGAATAAACTGTGTGAGAACCTGTCTTTATTGCTCCCAGAGACAATCTTGTCCAATCTCAGTTTCCCTGAGATTAAAACAACAACAAAAAAGGTAGCTGTCACCACAAAGTGTCAATTCAAATTATAAAAATAAATGAACCTTCTTACAGGGAAGAAGCCACTTGGTATCCCTTCCCTGTGACAAAGTCCTCCCGTATTCATGACACCAGTGAATACCAGGAGGGGCCAGGGACAGAAACATCCTGCAGTGCATATTACCAAAGCAGCCCTCTTTGCTCCGAGGAGTACAGGATCTTTCGAACAAGGAGTGTTTTTCCCCGAAAGAACTACGTCTTGTGACAGAGAAGGGGTGCCTATTAGAATCCAGGAGGTGGGTGAGCGTTAGCCCATCCACAACTAAAGAACCTCCCACCAGCCTATGGGGAGGGTCCACTGAGCCCAGGAAACCAAGTAATTATTTGGGACAAATAAAAGGAAAATAGGGACGGGTGTGAGGGTCAAAAGGATAAAACAAGGGAACTGGATGGGGACACCGAGCAGAGAACCCCGGACAGCACCCACTGCCCCTCGAAGGTCTCGAGAGAGCCAGTGGACGCCGCCCAGTGGAACTCTGCCCGGATACGTGAGCGGATGCAGGAACGGAAATAGGCCCCACAGTCACAAGCCCCTCCCTCGGCCAGCCTCTGCTCTCTGGTTTTATAAATTACCATCCTGGCGATAGCCAGGAGGAGGTTGATCAGGAGGTCCCGCGACTTTGTGGGGCCTTGGATGGGGTGTGCGTAAATTAACAGGTAAGGGGAGAAGTGCAGCCAGAACCTCAACAAAAGGTTCTGGAGGAGCCAAAAGGGCTGTAACCTGGCGCACTCGAGGTACACGTGTGCCAGGTTCTCCCTCTCGCCACAGAGGGGGCAAGTGTTCGGAATGGGGGTGAACTGCACCAAATACACACCCGTGCTCACAGCTCCGTGCAGGATTCTCCAGCGATGTCCCCGGTGGGCCGTGGAACCAAGGTGGAATAGATACTGTCCCACCGGGGCTCCCCACCCCCTATTAGTGGTAGGAGGTCCCGCCACTTGGTGTCTGGGTGGGACACAAGGGTGAGGAAGTGGAGCGTGTGAAGCACGAGCGTGTACAGATGACTCTTTGGCGCAGTTCAGAAGGGGACTGGCTGTAACGCGTGCAGCTGGCTCGGGTGACGAGGGGGCGGCGGTCAAGGATGTACGCGGGGCTTAGGGCCGATGGACAGGGCCGATGGATAGATCGGGCGGGCCGGGAGTGAGGGACGGGCGGGGTGCACCTTCTCGCAGGACCTTGTCGAGATAAACCCGAGCGGTGGGCGGCAAAGTGTCCTTTACCTCCTGAAGTATGCACCGGGTAGTACGTAGGGTGGAGAGCCCCATGCGCTGGGTGAGCACCCTAGGATCCACCCAGTCTCCCCGGTTGTAGTCTAGGAGGTCTCCGATCCTTGTGACTTCTACCAGGACTTTCTCTGGCGCACCGAGGGGGACTCCGCCGCCTGCACACGTAGATGGGGATTGTGTAGCAGGGGCTCTGCGAGGAGGTCTGTCCCCACGGTGGCTCCCAAGGACCTGGTTGCCTCTAGCAGCTTCCAGGCCTGGAGGAGGTCCTGGTAGAAGGCGGGAAGCTCGGAGAGGTCCTGAGGAAGACCTCTCAAATAAAGGAGCTGCCAGTCATATCGGAGCCCTCAGAAGTGGCAAAGGAAAGTGTGCGCCAGCATGCTCCATGCCAGTCTAACTGCATCAAATAGGAGCCTCTGCAGGGCCTGGAGGTGGAGCACATGCGCAAACATATCAGCCATGCCCTCCCTCCTTCAGGGGAAGATGGAGAACCCCTGCAGAGACCCAATGCAGTCCTGACCAGAAGAACCGCAGCAGCAGCTGCTGGATCTGATCCAGGAAACCCGGGGGTGGGACCAGGGTGCTGAGATGGTGCCAGAGCATGGACAGGACTAGTTGGCTAAGTACCAGTACCCTCCCACGCAGGGAGAGGCACCGGAGCAGTTCTGTCCATCTCTGCAATCGCTCAGCCACCCTGGACTCTAAACCTTGCCAGTTCTCCGGTGAAGAGGGATGCGTGGCAGAGAGAAAAACTCCGAGATAGAGCAGCGGACCTGCGCTCCACCTGATGGCCTGAAGCGTGGGTGGGAGAGAGCTTGCCTGCCACCCGGCCCCTACCATCAGGCCAAAGCTCTTGACCCAGTTGACCTGGGCAGAGGAGGCCGCTGAGTAGATGGCTTGGCAGGCCTCCACCCGCGCTAGGTCTCCCGGGTCCTGGACCATGAGGAGCACGTTGTCGGTGTACGCCAATAGGACCAGCTGCATCTCTGGCTCATGGAGCACCAACCCGTCAATCTCTTGCAAAGAAGACAGAGGAAGGGCTCGATGGCCAGAGTGTACAGCTGGCCTGACAGCGGGCAGCCTTGACATACTCCCCGCCCAAAGCTGACCAGTGCAGTCAGGGTCCAGTTGAGCTTGACCAAACACTCTGCAGAAGTGTACAGCAGCTGGAGAAAGCCCACAAAGCGGGGCCCGAAGCCGAAGGCCCGCAGAGTGCCCAGAAGATACCCATGGTCCATCCAGTCAAACGCCTTCTCCTGATCCAAGGACAGACCATCCCTACACCCTAGCTCTAGGAGATCCAGGACCAAATAAAGGCTGTCGAAGATGGTATGGCCTGGGATGGTGTAGGTCTGGTCTGGATGGACCACGTCTGCCAGCATGGACTTGAGTCTCAGGGAGATGGCTTTGGTGACGATTTTATAGTCCGTGCTGAGGAGCAAGACGGGACACCAGTTCCTCAGATTGCGGAGGTCCCTCTTCTTGGGCAGCAAGGTGAGCACCGCTCGCCTGCACGATAAAGGGAGGACTCCACTCTCCAGGGACTCGGCCCAGACCTTGGCAAGGCCCAGGCTGAGGACATCCCAGAACACACAGTAGAACTCCACGGTTAGCCAGTCCATGCCCGGGGATTTATTGGTGGGCATGAGACGGAGGGCTTCCGAGAACTTGGCCAGAGAGAGAGGCATCTCTAGCTGGTCTCGATCGCCTGTGCTGACCGTCGGGAGTTCGTTCCAGAGGACTCTGCAGGCGTTGGTGTCAGTCGGATCCTCTCGCGCATCTCCACCGGATCCAAGAGGGGGGGCCATCCTCCGCCAGAAGGCAGACGATGTGCTTTTTCGGCCCCCCCCCCCTTTTCTCCAGGGCATAAAAGAAGCGGGAGCCGCGATCCATCTCCCTAAGGAGGTAGATGCGGGAATGAACAAAGGCACCCCGGGCTCGAAGGTCATCGAGGGCCCGAAGTTCCTCCCACTTCTCCTGGTATGTTCTGTAGAGGGGTGGATCTCGGGGGCCAGTGGCCATCCCCCTCTCTAGCTTTAAGCCTCCCATTCCAACTGCTCTATCACCATATCCCTCCACCGGCTGGCCCCCCGGGGTGTAGTCCCGGCAGAAGAGCCGCGTGCGCACTTTCCCCACATTCCACCACTGCCGTGCAGAGGGAAAGGTGCACCGGCACCCACGCCAGGCCAGCCAGAACTCCCGGAAGGACGCTACAAAGCCCATGTTCTCCAACAGGCTGTTGTTGAAATGCCAGTAGGCATGCCCGAACATGCTAATTGTTCTGTATTAGAAAGAATCTGCTAAGCCAGATTTTATTCAATTTTCAAACTCAGCATCTGCTCAGTGAAAACTGAATCTATTCTCTATGGTTTTATTGGCGACCCATAAAACATGAGGGCTACGTCTACACTGGCCCCTCTTCCGGAAGGGGCATGTAAATTTCAGCAGTCGTCGTAGGGAAATCCGCGGGGGATTTAAATATCCCCCGCGGCATTTAAATAAAAATGTCCGCCGCTTTTTTCCGGCTTTTAAAAAAGCCGGAAAAGAGCGTCTACACTGGCCCCGATCCTCCGGAAAAAGTGCCCTTTTCCGGAGGCTCTTATTCTTACTTTGACGACTGCTGAAATTTACATGCCCCTTCCGGAAGAGGGGCCAGTGTAGACGTAGCCGAGATGTCTACAGACACTTCTCCCTTTTGGCAGCATGGCAATTGAAGAAAATATTTTTTCTACCCAACCTGCGGATTTTAAAAATGTTTCATTTCTAGCCACAAGAGGAAGAGAGAAAGTATTTGCTTGAAAAATATTTCTGTGGACAAGCATTTTGGAGATGTGAACGTTAAAATTCAAAATGAGGCAGAACAGTCACTCCACGTAAAAAGTGGATTCTCTGTGTTCAAGACCCTTTGCAAAGGGGAATGTGACTGGGAGTTCTAACTGGGAAGCCCTTGAAAAAAAAATCAAAACACAGTCTGGTGGGTAGAACTGAAGGGTCCAATATTTCTTTTTTTTAAAAGACAGCTATTGAGAGAAGGACTTGGGGTCAGTGATGGGCAACCTAGTCTAGTGAGTGGGCCACCTTCATCTCAGTGAGCCATAAGTTTACTGTTACCAAGACGGGCTCCCAAGATAGGGTAGTTTTGTTAAGTGTGCTTGCATACCTAGAATTTGCAGGGTGGGTTGGCTGAATTGTAGTAGCACTGGCTGGGAGTGCCCAGCTCTCATGGTCAATGTTGTGTGCAATCAGCATGCACCTCACTTCATGTGTCACTTCAGGAATACCGGTCGGAAAAAAACTACCTGGATGGAAGCCAGCGGAATCTGGCAACCCTGAGCCTGGGCAATGGTAAACAAAACATCTAGGCTGTGTCTACATTGGCACCCCTTTCCGGAAAAGGGATGCTAATGAGACCAGTTGGAATTGCAAATGCCGCGGGGGATTTAAATATCCCCCACAGCATTTGCATGAACATGGCTGCCGCTTTTTTCCGGCTCGGGGTTTTGCCGGAGAAAAGCGCCAGTCTAGACGGGATCTTGCGGAAAATAAGCCCTTTTTGAAAGTAGGAATAAGGGATCCTCCGGGAAAAGGGCTTATTTTCCGCAAGATCCCGTCTAGACTGGCGCTTTTCTCTGGCAAAACCCCGAGCCGGAAAAAAGCGGCAGCCATGTTCATGCAAATGCTGTGGGGGATATTTAAATCCCCCGCGGCATTTGCAATTCCGACTGGTCTCATTAGCATCCCTTTTCTGGAAAGGGGTGCCAATGTAGACACAACCCTAGCGGGCAACACAGAACCCCGATGGATTGCATGCTCCCTGCGGGCCGCAGGCTGCCCACCGCTGACTAGGGGATTGGTTGCTGAAGTAATAACCCAAGCTGAAAGAGCTTTTCACAGCCTGATAAAGTCAGCAGACCTGAAGAAGAGTTTGCAAAGATAGCCCTTTCTACCAGCAGAAACTGGCCCAATAAAACTATCACCTCACCCACCTTGTCTCACTGAAATTCAAGGGCCATCATGTCTACAACACCACTGCAAGCTAAAAATCTTATCAGAACACAGGAAAAACATGTACCTGCACAGATATTGAGAACACTGAACTTACTAAGGCACATAAGTGATTTGAGATGGCCATTTTGAATGAGTTAAAACCACTTAAGAGACAAGTAACCGCAAGAAAAAGAATTGCATGTCGGTTTTCATTACTTGCAAGATACCTCAGGGTTCTATTCTTGCTGAGCTACAAAAGCAGGTACAATGTAAATGGCAAGGTGGAGGAACAGAACTCATCTAAGTAGGCAAAATTGGTACTTCGGTCCCCTCTCTTTTGCACTGAGCATTTGGGTTTGTGGAAAGGATAAAGGCCTAGGGAGCATTCTGAGGGATGCAGAACATTGTGGCGTGGGAGACTAAGGGGAGGGAAATGCTTCTTCGGAGACAGTGGCACCAGTTCACAGACTTTTCTCATGCTTAACATTCCAAACTCTGAAGCACCAGCTAATGTTGCCCCTTGGCAGCTCTCTCTTTTATGGCTGGTGCCCAAAGAGCACAGCAGAGCACTGCCGACCCTTTTGACTTTGACTGGCTGGGCAATGATTACAGAAACCATCGGGCATTTACATATCAGAACCTTTCTGTTGTTCTTCTCTGAGCAAATATATTCACTATGCAAAGGAAAAAAATTCCACTTACACTGCCATTTCCCTGCCTCATTCAAACACGATCTCTGGGCACAGCAGGCTTTTCTTTCCAAGCCAAATCCAGTTTTTAGTATCTAGAGCCATAGATCAGCTGGTAATAGTAAGTGTTCTTCTGCACCACTAAGGGTATGTCTACACAAAGTTAATTCTAAATAACATCCGTTATTAATAACTTACCGCCACAGCGCCACCTGCTGTTGGTTCTGGGAATTAGCTCAGCTGGCAGGTGGCGGGATCCTTTTCAGGACACTGCCTTCCGGCAGTGCCCACACAGCCTCTACGCTCCCCCCCCTTTCCAGGGGATGGTTGGTTGTAGGTCGGTAGGCCTTCAGGAGGCGGTGCTTCCGCCCCGGTGCAGTGGGCGGCTAGTCCACCCTACGGCCCTACCGTGCCTTAAAATGGTCCAAGTCTGTGAGTTTATTCCTGGCCTTGTTTCAGGTCAGGGTGAGAGGCAATAGTTCAGGGACCCAGCCTTGCTTCAGGTCCGGGCCACTGGGGAAGAAGTTCTCTGTATACTCAAGTCTCTTGAATCACAGTTATGGGCAGGGCGACAGTTCTAGTCCTGGCCCTTTAAAAGGTCCGGTCCGGATCCCGGCCGGGCACCAAAACACCATATGGAAGCCCAGGCCCTCGAGCAGGGAGGGGCGGCAAAGCACAGGGTTAAATAAGCCCAGGCCCTCGAGCTGGGCGGGGTGATAACCACAGCCAAACTGCTATTTCAAAATAAATTTGAAATAGTGGAGCCCTTATTTTGAATTTGGTAAACCTCATTCTACAAGGAATAATGCCATATTCAAAATAGCTATTTCGAAATAAGTGCTGTGTAGACACTTATTTCAAAAAAGGGGGCCTGCAGCCTTCCCAGGGTGCCCTGGTAGCCACTCCAGCCTCAAACAAGAACACTCCTCTCCCTCCTCAGAGCCCTTAAAGGGGTTGACTCTGGCCACAGTGCCTGTGCCAGCTCTAAGCCTGCCAGGCCAGTGGCCCCAAAACATGAGCCAGCAAGCCACTGGCAGCCAGCCCTCCACCTGTCCCCAGGAGCAGGTTGACAGCTCCCAGGAGCCTGCCAGGGCCTGGAGAAGGTGGGCACCTTCCTGGTCCAGGGTGGAGATCAGGGTGGACCATACTTAGCTTTGGGGGGGATGCCCCCAACGTCCATGATCTCTGCACTAGATGGAGGAACGCAGCCATCTATGGCAGGATAGCTGCCAGCCTGGCCACCAAAGGCCACATGCAATCCCAGGAGCAGGTTCTCATGAAAATCAAGTTGGTCCATCAAGATCCCCAACCCTGAGCCCTGAGCTTCTCCTCCCACTTCTTCCCCTTGCTTCCCCCTCCCTTCTCCCAGGTCCTCTCTCCCACCTCCTTTCTTCAGTTTCACCGGTTTCATCCCCCCCCCCAGTTTTGTTAAATAAAGAGAGTTTGTGTTCATGAAAATACGTGTATTTTATTTGACATCAGGAAGGGGGGCTGGGAGGGTAAGTGGAACGATGTGGGGGAGGAATGAAGCACAAGCCCCTAGTGGGGCAGATCAGGGAGGCTTAGTGCTCCTCAGGCTGGAAGCTCTCCTGCAGGGCCTCCTGGATACTGACAGCCCCCAATGGACCTCCTGGATGGCAGCCTGCAGAAAGTGCAGCCAGGCTCACATCAACGCGTTCATGAGAAGCACCAGAGAGCCCAAGGGCAGCTCCAGCTCCATGCTGCAGAGTGCTGTGGTGTCCCAAGTGAAGGCAACCACAGCATGCAGAGACACAAATGCTTTGCTGTCCCTCATCGAGGTCGGCAAGCAAGCAGGGAAAGCTGAGAACCAGTTGCCCAGGGTAGGGGTCCCTTTAAGCACAAACCTCAGATAGCCTCAGGCAGCAGCCACACAAATACAGGCAGTCCCCGACTTACATGGATCCGACTTATGTCGGATCCCTAGATACGAACGGGGTGAGGCAACTCCCGCACATGCGCAGCAGCATTCCCGGGGCTCGCTCACCTGGGTCCTAGGATCCTCCTCCTCCCCGGGCCGGCTCCGACTGGGGTCCCGCAGAGCTGCCGGGCAGAGGAAAAGTGCCTCCCCACGCCCGCTGCCCCCCCCCCCCACCCCCCTGCCAGCAACAGGCTGCCCCCTCCCCTGAGCAACAGGCTGCCGAACAGCAGACAAAAGCAGCCTCTCTGCCCCTCCTCCCCTCTATACATGCCGGGCTCCCGGAGCACAGCAGCGTCCCCGGGGCTCGCTCACCTGGGTCCTAGAATCCACCTCCTCCTCCTCTTCGGCCGGCTCCTCCGGCCTGCCGGCTCCAACTGGCCTCTGCCTGCAGCAGCTGGCCACAGGGACAGGGATCCCGCAGAGCTGCCGGGCAGAGGAAAAGTGCCTCCCCACGCCCGCTGTCCCCCCCGCCGCGGCCTCGCATCCTGCACGCCTCCCCCCTCCCCCCCTGCCAGCAACAGGCTGCCCCCTCCCCTGAGCAACAGGCTGCCGAACAGCAGACAAAAGCAGCCTCTCCGCCCCTCCTCCCCCTATACATGCTGGGCTCCCTGGGCAAACAAAGACTCCACCAAAACAAACAAAGTGCTGGCCTCATTGTGTTAGCAAAAAAAGGACCCTCCTCCTAGAACCCTGGGTGGTGTGTGGAAATAAAGCTATTAGCTCAAAGCATGGTGCAGAGCTGTTTGGTATTTGATGAGTTACTCCTTTAGTCCTGAGTTTGTCACAGGGACAGAAATAGATGTGAAATCTTCTGAACAGGGGAACAGACAGCAAAACAAACATTAGAGGGGAGTTAACCTTTCCCTATGCTATCCAAAACTAAAAAAAATGTTTGGCTAGAGTTTCCCCTACAATATGTACCAGTTCCGACTTACATACAAATTCAACTTAAGAACAAACCTACAGTCCCTATCTTGTACGTAACCCGGGGACTGCCTGTAAACTCCTGACCTGATGCCCTGCTGGACCTGGTTCCGGGTGGCCTTCAGTGCAATTCAGTGTCCACTCAGTGTGGACGTGCTATTTCAAAATAGTAAAACGCTATTTCGAAATGCATTTTGTGTGTAGATGTGTTATTTCAAAATAAGCTATTTCTAATTAACTATTTTGAAATAAGATATTTCAAAATAACACTGTAGTGTAGACATACCCTAGGACTATTGAGGGGGGCAGGAATGGTGCTAAAAAGCTTTTATTATTTTAGCATTTCTAGATTTAAAGCATGCCCCTTGACTGTTGTTGTCTGAGAGGTGCTATGAAACAACACCAGCAGCTGTAATTGTGATGGAAGATTTTAATGTATTAGAAATTGCTGCACAATGAGCATCAGCATGAACAGACTCTGTAGAAGGAATTCCTTTACTCTGTGCTGTGGAACAAGCCCACACTGGCAAGAGCCAGCAAACATGAAAAGCAAGATTGTCTATGGAGATCTGGCCCCTTTGTGCCAGTCAGGAGGTGCAGAGGGGCTACAAATGGCTAGCAGAAAGCTTCCCCAACAGAGGGGGCTTCCTGGTTGCTCCAATGGATCAGGTTGAGGAAACTTTCCTCATGCAGGACCCCTTGAATTCCATGCTGCGAGATGGGTGTAATCACTTAATAGGAAGATGCACAGCGGAAATGAAGATCACTTAAATAATTTGATTGTGTCCCCGCACCCTGTGAGGTCACTCAGTGTTTATCAAATTCTCTCATTAGGCTCCCATCCCTCCTGCCTGATTGTTGTGACTTTTGCTCTTTATGAAACGCTACAAGATTTACCTGGTGTTGAACGGGTCCTTCAGGGCAGAGGGCTGGTGTGGGGAGGGTTAGGAAATAGTGCAGGGTCATGGGTCTGTGGGGAGCTCAGGGCACAGATCTGGGGGTGTGCAGGAAGTTGGGGGTGAGGATGAACTCAGGGAAGAAATGTGAAGTGCAGGAGGCAGGGCAGGAGATGTGTGGGGCACAAGACAGGGAGATGTGCAAGAATCAGAGCAGAGGCTTACGAGGTATGGGAGACTCAGGGCAGGGTGTGGGGAGTGCAGAAGTCGCAGCAGGGAGTTGAGTGTGTGGGGGGGCTTCAGGCAGGCACAAGGCAGGGGGATGAGATGTGGAGGGGGGTACAAGGCAGTAGGTTGGGTGGGGAAGAGTTCAGGAACCACGACGGGGTGGTGTAGCTGAGGATGCAGGAGTCATGGCAGAGGGTGAGGGCAGCTAGCAGCTGCTCCTCAGGGCCAGCCCAGGGTAGCGTGGACCTAGCTCTTACTGTTTAGGAAGAGTTCTTGAACAATCAGATGCACAGATGGATGCAAAGACAAACTGTCTCATATATCAAGTAGATAACATGAAGGCACCACAGAGGCACATGGGGGTCCAAGTAACCATATTTACTGCTTATACACAACATACAAATCAACACCGCTGAATTGCCATTGCTAGACCAAAATGGGAAAGTGATATTCTATAATAAGGATGGATGAACCTTGAGTGAGACCACAGTAGTGCTGAATGTCAATGCTAGTGCCTCCAAAGAGCATTTTCATGCCTCTTACACATTCCCAGATGGTCAAGACACAGAGGATACCCTCTGCCTGGCTGGAAACAGACTTTAAAATGTTGGTTTAGCCTCATCCCTCTCTTACCTTCAGTGAGTTTTACACAAAACTAAAAAACAAATTCACCATTTTTTTGTTATTACTTTTCCTTTCCCCCAAACACGTTAGGTGCCTCACAAAACCAAAAGACCATCCCTACATTTAAACAAGATTACAAGCTAGGTTCTTAAACAAGCAATGGCATGTGTCAGGGAGAGACGATGGGGGCAGAAGATGCACAAGACCAGTGTTCTCTGCTGCCCAGTTGACTAGCAGAGCACTCGCAGCCAGGCTTTTTGTTTCTATTGGGGGTGAACGTTCACACGTGCCTCAGTGCACATACAAATTATTCTGCACATGGATGGAAAAGACTAGAGGGAACTCTGCATATGTTGCAGGCTGCATGGCTGGGGGAGTTCTTAGAGGTTTGAAAGAGGTGAAAAAGATGGCTTGATGAGCACGTGTGCAGAGATCTTTCTAACCACAGGTGGCAGCATCACAAGCAGGGCCATCTCTGGGGGCCGGGGGGGGGGCAGGGCCTGGAACAACTCCCCTGCAGGCCCTGACTTCTGCTTTACCCCCATTCCTGCTCCACCCTTCTCCTCCCAGCCCCTTCCCACACCTGCTGTGCCCTCTTGCTCCCATCCCCATGTGACACAAACCAGGGGATTACTGGGGGCCAGGCAACAGCAGAGGTCACACATCAGGAGCCAGTGTGGGGCCAGGGCACTCTGCTTTCTGCTGCTGCAGAGATGCTACATATAGTGGGCTGAGACAGGGAGCCCAGCTCTTGTCCCTGCTGCCACGGAGTTGGGGGTGGGGCAGGATGACCTCTGCTTCCACCCTGCGTTTGGCCCATCCAAAGGATGGTTGAGGTAGCAGCCATGCCCCTCCCGCCCCCCCCCCCCCCCCCCCCCGGCCCAGGGCAGCCATCCCAAATCCTCCTATGGATGGAACATCTCTAACTGTAAGGAGTTCAAGTATCCCCTTGTGCCATGCCTAGCATCTAGAGATGAGCCAAATGTATAAAAATAGTTACTTACCTACAAATAACAGCAAGTGACAAAATATTGACATCCCCTTTCAGTGCTTTGAATTGATTGTGCTTAGAATAATCAGACCAAATAGCGAGGCCACTTGAATTCAACAGGAACTTAATGACCAAAGAACAAAGCTTTAAATGTTTGAGCCGTCTGTGCTTCTTTTACATATGCCTCGCATGTAATAAGTTTTATATTGTAGTCTCCATCATAATATATGCAGCACAAAAGCCACCAAGACTTATTTCTTCAGTTAAATTAGTATTTTTGCAATTTATCAAGTCTCAACGTCCTTCTTTAATTTTTCTATCTAGTATTGTGTCTCCACAGCCAAAAGGTACAGGTGACTTTCTATTGCTTGATAAGATATGAGAAGCCCAACTTAGGTGAAGAGGAAATGGTGTCTTATGTCTGTTTGGTGGTCGGTTTCAAGTGGAGGGCCCCAAGGATTGGTACTAGGGCCGGTTTTGTCCAACAACTTTATTAATGACCTGGATGAGGGGATGGATTGCACCCTCAGTATGTTTCAGATGACACTAAGCTAGGAGGAGAGGAAGATACATTGGAGGGCAGGGATAGGATCCAGAGTGACCTAGACAAATTAGAGTATTGGGCCAAAAGAAATCTGATGAGGTTCAACAACAACAAGGCAGAGTCCTGCACTTGGGACAGAAGAATCCCAAGAATTGTTACAGGCTGGGGACCAAATGGCTAAGTAGTAGTTCTGCAGAAAAGGACCTGGGGATTATAGCGGGTGAGAAGCTGGATATGAGTCAACAGTGTGTCCTTGTAGCCAAGAAGATGAATGGATTATTAGGTTGCATTAGGAGGAGCATTGCCAGCAGATATAGAGAAGTGATTATTCCCCTTTATCCGGCACTGGTGAGGCCACATCTGGAGTATTACATCCTATTCTGGGCCCCCACTATAGAAAGGATGTGAACGCATTGGAGAGGGTCCAGCAGAGGAATTGCCATGCTAGAGATTTTTAAGTCTCAGCCTGACAAAGCCCTGGCTGGGATGATTTATTTGGGATTGGTACGGCTTTGGGCAGGGGGCTGGACTTGATGACCTCCTGAGGTCTCTTCCAGCCCTAGGATTCTATGATTCTATTAAATGCTAGCATGTCCATTCTTCTGGGAGTCATTCAGTTTCACAATGAGGCAAAAGGCCTAGCACAAATATATTGAAAAGTTTACTGATGGTCAAAGGCAAATGCACTTCAATAAGTATGACCTACTTTTTAAAGCATCTAACCAAAGAGTATATAGCAAGAAGTAGGTCACTTACTGCCTTAAAGGCAAGACATTAGTATTGGAAACTAGTATCAGCTAAGGTTTTGATATATGCATGTATCCCAATGCAAACAAATAATTGATAACTACACAATCAAACTCTTTTCATGTTTCCTACCCTTTGCAAATACAGGCAGTCCCCGGGTTACATGGATCCGACTTACATCGGATCCCTACTTACAAACAGGGTGAGGCAACCCCGCACTAGCTGCTTCCCCCCAGCAGACCAGGGAGACACGAAGCTAGCGCCCCTCCTCCCCCCAGCAGACCAGGGAGACGCAGAGCGGCTTTTCTCAGCAGACACCTCAGCTTGAGAATAAAAGACTGAGGGAAGTGAGGTGTGGGAGAATAAAACTGAGCTCTGGAGAAATGTTTGGCTAGAGTTTCCCCTACAATATGTACCAGTTCCGACTTACATATAAATTCAACTTAAGAACAAACCTACAGTCCCTATCTTGTATGTAACCTGGGGACTGCCTGTATAGCTTAATTTTCTTCACAGTTTATGCAACTCTTGTATCTCTTGTGATTATTTCCCTAGCTCCACAAGATATTGATGGATGAAAACATAAATGCACAGTGTGTTTGGTTCAGATTCTGCCCACAATATCTAGTGAGCTACATTACATTTAGAGCAGATATTTCAAATGCACTAAAAGAATTTGGGCACCCACCTCTCGTGGACTTTAAAATGCTCAGAGGACAAATCCCACAGGAGTGAAGAATCCCAGCCTACATCATGCGGCAATGCTTTGCAACAAAGACCATTGCATTGCAACACCAGACTAAACAGAACTAGGTATGAACTGTGGTTGAAAAAAACTAGTTGCATGGAGAACTACCTAGCTATGGCTGGATTCAGAGCCAGTCACTTGCCTATGCAGACAGTTTGTCTTCCAAAGTGACATGACACTGAGCTCCAAACATGTTTTCCACACAGCCTCTGCTGCATTGGCAACATCTAGCTTTGGTTCAGGAGGTTCAGGCTGTGCTAGTTTGCAAGGATTCAGAGATTTTGCAACATGGGCTAACAGGAACATCCCCTGCATGCACTGCTGATGAAAGTGCATCAAGTATTAAAATTTAACTCCTATATCAAGGATTGCAACACTTAGACCCCAGTTTCTGGCACAGTGATTGTCTGGGCATTTTACAAAAGAGTTCCTAGGGTTTTCTCAGGTCTACTCTGTGGACCAAGACATACTTGAGGGTGAGGGGAATGTACTATATGGTTTCCTGAGGTACCTTCCAGCCCTACATTTCTATGGCTGTATGATTTCTATGGTTTATTCACAGTAGGAAAGTATTGACATGAGAGGATGTATTTGAGTCAGTAGAATTACACTGGTAAATTAAATCAAAGTTGGGCCCTCTATATTTCAAAACTTCTTCAGAGCATCGTGTTTAGGGGGAACCTTTTTTGGGTTGGGTGTTGTACCAAATAAAAGCAAGCAGGATCTTATGAGGGGGATAAGGCAAAAAGCCACATTTATTGTAAAGATAATAATAAAAAAATAAAGAAAAGATAGAAGCAAACAACGTTGTTTAACTACTTATTCCTAACACTACTTAAACCCTTATACACTGGCAGCAGAACCTTGGACTCTGACTCCATAGTTTTTTAGTCCAGTTCTTATAGGAATTTCTTCCCATGCCAGTCTATGGAAATTGCTGCATCATGCTGATGTCTCCAGGGTGGCTGCCAGGTGCTCGTCAGTGATCTCATCGGGTGGACCTCCAGTACTTGGTCTTCTCCACTTGACACCTTTTGGTTGCACTGGCACCTGACGCCTTCTTCAGCCCTTTGTTGCTGTATTCTCAGGCTGGCACCTCTCAGAACCATTCACTCATCATCCAAGCACTCTCTCTCTTACATACATTCCCTAATTAATGTTTCCCATACAATATTTTTGTATAATAATAACTTTATATATATCAGAGTTGTAGTTACAAAAAGTTTCTGGGTGGTATTGCTTAAAACATTCTTTGAGTGCTGAATAAAGTTACAATGTTTTAAAGAGAACAGGCGTCAATTAAGTAACAATGCCCTTAGTCAATTACAGGGCTTGGCTCCCATAGCAGAGTTAGTGGTTTGACAATGCATTATTACAATGTATCTTTGCAATGTCAATTTCAAGCAGCCCCTTGCACAAGCTTGAGCATGCCCTGGAGCACAGAGGGGGGGGCTGTTTCTGGCTACATAGGATTATATTCTTAACAGTTCTAAGTTATATTCTAAAGGGACAATAATAATAATAAATCTAAACATTTAACAATCTTAACAAATAATAATAAGAATAAGAATTAATAATAAATCTAAACACTTTAAGTTGTGGGGAACAAATTATGGGGAGTCACTTCCATTTTGGGGAATCATTTTCAATACATGGATATGTTATCCCTACATGGGGGCTACTGACCCACAGAAAAATCAGTTGCGGTCCTGTGGTGGGGTAGCCCCGCCCCTACCGAAAACCGCCGGTATGCCGCGGGTAGGGGGGAGGACTCACCCCCCAGCGCAGCACAAACAGCCGCCCGCGGTCTCAGCGCGGGGGAGCCGGCGCACCGGCCGGGGAACGAGCCGGGGCCGGCAGGGGTGATAGGGGCCGCCGGGACGCCGCAAGTATGGGGGGAGGGCTCACCCCCCGGCGCGGCACAGGCAGCCGCCCACGGGTCCAGCACAGGGGAGCTGACCCCCCGGCTGGGTGACGAGCCGGGGCCGGCAGATAGCGCCGGACATAGACGGGGGCGGGGTGACGTCTTTGTGATGTCACAGGACGACCGGCCCGGGGAGGGGCCACAGGCAGATGAAGGCACGGACGTCATCTGTCTGCGACCGGCGGGCCATTTAAAAGGCGGCCGTGAGCCAGCCAGAGGGGGGAACGCCGAGGAGACGCTCCCCCCCCAAGGACCGGGAAACAGAGGCCGGTGTTGGAGGCCCTGGGTGGGAGCCGAGGGAGCACCCAGGTGAGCCGATTGGTTCTGGGGGAAGAAGTGGCCCAGGGCAGGGACGTGGACCCTGAGAGCGGGGGAGTTTAGGGTTTTCGACCCCCCTCGCTAGGTAGGGAGCCTATCCCTGACCTTAGGGCCCTGGGTCGGGGTCCGGAGCGAGGGCGGGCCCGGACCCCCTTCCCCCAACCGCTGAGTGGAGCCTAGCGAAGCGAGTCACAGCGGGTTACAATTGACTTTGATAACAGAGGGGGCGAACTTGAGCCCCTCTCCGGGGGTGGATCCCCTACACATGGTGAAGAATGTGGGCACTGCGGACCCCGAAATGGGGGTCTGGGTGAGGGGGAAAAGTTAACGAGGTGTTGATTGCCAGGACACGATGGAGGCAAATAAAATCCTGGAATGGTGGACGGAGACTCAGAAAGTGCAGCAGCAGCAACAAATGCAGGCGCTACAACAGCTCCTCAACCAGTTCCAGGAGCAGCAGGAGCAAATGGCGCGAGGGACACCGGTGACGGTACCCGGGGCAGCGAGAGGACCCGGAGGGGGCGAGGGAGTCGGCACCCAACTACCCATACGCCTCACGAAATTGGGGTCGGACGATGACCCAGAGGCATTTTTGGTGACATTTGAGAGAGTGGCCACCGCCGCGAAATGGCCACCAGAACATTGGGCTACCCTCCTCGTGCCCTATTTGTCAGGGCCGTCCCAGCTGGCCTACCGGGGGATGTCCGCCAATGACGCCTTGTCCTACTTTAAAGTCAAAGAGGCAATTCTGGATCAGCTAGGGGTCACCCCGGAGACCCACCGCCGGCGGTTCCGCGAGGCCAAGTATGACCCCCGCGAGCGTCCGCGAGCCGTGGCCCAGCGGGTAAAGGAAGCAGGGATGCGATGGCTCAAGCCGGAGACTAAGACAGGGGTCCAGGTGGCCGACCTAGTGATATTGGAGCAGTACGTCCGTATCCTGCCGGCGGAAGGGCAGCAGTGGGTACGGCGACACCTCCCAGAAACCCTGGACGATGCGGTGACCCTCATGGAACACTACTTGGCTGCCGAGGGTCCAGAAGTGAAAGGAGCAACGGGGTCCTCAAGAGAGCCCCGACGGAGTGAGACAGGGATGGCCAAGCCTGGGGGCACCCAACGTATCGGGGAAGGATCCGGGGGCTCCCTGGGACCCCTCCCGGCAAGAAGGCTGGCATCCCGGTGGAGCCGACCAGGCGGGGAAGCCAAGGTGGACCGGGCAATGGAGACGGGGCCGGGCACCCCACTGCCCGAAGAGGCCCCGAAGGTAGTTTGTTATCAGTGTGGCCAGGAGGGCCATTATAAAAGGGATTGCACCCTGATGGACTGCACCTTCGGGCAGAGACGCACGGGAAGCACGGACAGGAGGGCGGCCAGCACGGCACAGGTAATCAAAAGGCTGTGGGTTAATGGGAACCCGGTGGAGGCCATACTCGACTCGGGGTGCGGGCAGACTATCGTCCGGAAGGACGTGATACACCCAGTGCGGGCCCGGGGCACACCAGTGGCCCTCCGATGCGTCCACGGGGACATCCACTACTACCCCACGACCCGGGTACGGATAGGGGATGGGGAGTTAGAAGGGAACTGCATAGTTGCCATCGGTCCGAAACTAGCATACCCGCTCCTGCTGGGACGGGATTGGCCCGGCCTGAAACGTCTCCTGGGGCAGTGGGACAGTGGGAGGAGTCCCGGACAAGAGCCAAACGCGGGGCATGGGACCCTGGTAGCCCAAGGAGAGCAGGAGGGGGAAGAAGCTGTCCCAAGGGTGGCCTCGACGGCAGGGACATCGGGCCATACCCGCCTCGACGTCGAGGAGGGAGACTTCCTCACACAACAACGGGAGGACCCCACCTTACGGGTAGCCTGGGAGCAGGTGCGCACCACGGAGGAACCGCCGGGAGAAGACCAGCCCAATCTGCCGGACGGGCCCCGGTTCGAGGTAAGAGACGACCGCCTTTACTGAGTGTCACCGGGGGAATTGCCCGGGGAGGAGAGATGGCAGCTGCTGGTCCCGAGGCCGTACAGATGGAAGGTCCTGGAACTGGCCCACGAGCACCCGTGGGCCGGACACCTGGGCACAGAAAAAAACCAACAGAAGGTCCTCCAGAGATTTTATTGGCCGGGGGTGTACCAGGAGGTTAAGAACTTCTGTAACTCCTGTCCACAGTGCCAACGAACATCTGGGACCCGGGTCCCACCAGCCTCCCTGGTCTCCCTGCCGGTGGTTGGGACCCCCTTCGAACGGGTGGCATTGGACCTTGTGGGACCGCTCGAGAAATCAGGGCGGGGACACAGTTACATCCTGGTCATCATAGACTATGCCACCCGTTGCCCAGAGGCGGTGCCCCTGAAAAGAGCCACGGCCCCCGCTATAGCAGAGGCGTTGGTTAAGCTGTTCTCGTGGGTTGGGCTGCCCAGGGAGCTACTGACAGACCAGGGGACGAACCTAACTTCTAAGGTTATGACGGAGCTGTGTAAGACCTTGCAGATTCGGAAGCTCCGGACGTCGGTGTACCACCCCCAGACTGACGGACTGGTAGAACGCTTCAATCGCACGCTAAAAGGGATGCTCCAGAGGTTCGCCCAAGACGACCCCCAGGAATGGGACAAGCTACTCCCTGCACTGATGTTTGCCGTCAGAGAGGTACCGCAGGCATCACTTGGGTATTCCCCGTTCGAGTTATTATACGGGCGGCGGCCGCGGGGGATTTTGGACCTCGTAAAGGAGGGTTTCTCCTGCCCTGGGGGCAGCACAGTATGTGCAAAAATTGAGGGGGACCCTCCATGCCCTGGCGGGCCGGGCACGAGAGAACCTAGGAAAGGCACAAGAGGGGCAGAAGGCCTACTACGATAGAAAGGCACAGGTGAGGGAGTTCGAACCAGGCAAGCAAGTCCTCCTGTTGCTGCCCAGTGGAGAGTCCAAGCTCTTAGCCCACTGGCAGGGGCCCTTCCGGGTAATAAGGAGGCTGGGCCCGGTAGACTATGAAATACGGGTGGACAGTAACCGACGGGACACTCAAATTTACCATGTAAATCTCTTGAAGAAGTGGCACCCGCGGGAGGCCCTCCTAATCGAACCCCGAGACACAGATATCGAGTTGGGTCCGTGGGGGGAACCAGAAGTAAAAATCGAGGGAGTGAGGATCGGAGAGGAGCTACCGGGCCCGAAGCAAGAACAGCTACGCCACCTCCTCGACTAGTTCAGGCCAGTATTGACTAGCCGACCCGGGCAGACCCCGCTGGTGCAGCACGAGATCGAGACAGAACCCGACAGAGTGGTGAGAGATAACATGCGCCCCCTCCCACGGAAATTATGGGGCACGGTGAAGGAGGAACTCCAGCCCATGCTAGAGTGGGGGGTGATACAAGAATCCCGCAGCGAGTGGCGAAGCCCCATTGTATTAGTACCTAAGGCGGATGGGTCGACAAGGTTCTGTATCGACTTCCGCAAAGTCAACGCGATCTCAAGGTTCGATGCGTACCCCATGCCCCGTATAGACGAACTACTGGGACGCCTGGGTAGAGCCACCTACCTGTCAACCCTCGATCTTACCAAAGGGTACTGGCAGATCCCGCTCTCACCCGAGGCCCAGGTTCGCCACCCCTTTTGGGTTATATCAATTCAGGAACATGCCGTTTGGGTTGCACGGGGCCGCAGCCACGTTCCAAAGACTCATGAACCAGGTCCTGCGAGACCACCAGGACTACGCGGCAGCATATATTGATGATATTGTGATATTCAGCGAGTCCTGGGAGGAGCATTTAGTCCATATAGCGAACGTATTAGGAGCCCTGAGGAAGGCAGGACTTACGGCTAACCCAAAGAAGTGTCAATTTGGGAGGGCCGAAGTGTCATATCTAGGATACACCGTGGGGAGGGGGAAGCTCAAACCCTTAGTGGACAAAGTTCAAGCTGTACGGGACCACCCTGTCCCAACTACGAAAAGGAAGGTGTGGCAGTTTTTGGGTCTGGCAGGTTATTACAGGCGGTTCATCCCTAACTTTTCCTCGCTAGTGGCGCCCCTTACAGACCTTACACGAAAAGGGCAACCAGAAAGGGTAAGGTGGACCCCAACCTGTGATGACGCATTTCGAGAGCTGAAAGGCCGACTGGTAAGCGCCCCAGTACTAGCTCAACCGGATTTTAATAAGCCCTTCACCCTTCAGACGGACGCATCCGAAGTGGGACTGGGAGCGGTGTTGACGCAAGAGGAGGGGGGAGAGGAACATCCCATCCTCTATCTAAGTCGCAAACTCTTCCCTCGGGAGAGGGGGTACGCGACAGTGGAAAAGGAGGCCTTGGCCCTCAAATGGGCTATTGACTCACTAAGGTACTTTCTCGTAGGTGACAAATTTACCGTGGTAACGGACCATGCCCCATTGCAGTGGATGCAGCAGATGAAAGACACCAACCCACGGATTCTGCGGTGGTATCTCAGCCTGCATCCATACCCATTTCGGGTCATGCACCGTCCGGGGACCAACAACGGAAACGCAGACTGGCTGTCCCGCGTAGCCGAAAATCCGGAAACAGAGACGGCGAGTGGGGCGCCAGACTTAAGGGGGAAGGCGTGTAGCGGGGTAGCCCCGCCCCTACCGAAAACCGCCGGTATGCCGCGGGTAGGGGGGGAGGACTCACCCCCCGGCGCAGCACAAACAGCCGCCCGCGGTCTCAGCGCGGGGGAGCTGGCGCACTGGCCGGGGAACGAGCCGGGGCCGGCAGGGGTGATAGGGGCCGCCGGGACGCCGCAAGTATGGGGGGAGGGCTCACCCCCCGGCGCAGCACAGGCAGCCGCCCACAGGTCTAGCACGGGGGAGCTGACCCCCCAGCCGGGTGACGAGCCAGGGCCGGCAGATAGCGCCGGACGTAGACGGGGGCGGGGTGACGTCTTTGTGACGTCACAGGATGACCGGCCCGGGGAGGGGCCACAGGCAGATGAAGGCACGGACGTCATCTGTCTGCGACCGGCGGGCCATTTAAAAGGCGGCCGTGAGCCAGCCAGAGGGGGGAACGCCGAGGAGACGCTCCCCCCCCAAGGACCGGGAAACAGAGGCCGGTGTTGGAGGCCCTGGGTGGGAGCCGAGGGAGCACCCAGGTGAGCCGATTGGTTCTGGGGGAAGAAGTGGCCCAGGGCAGGGACGTGGACCCTGAGAGCGGGAGAGTTTAGGGTTTTCGACCCCCCTCGCTAGGTAGGGAGCCTATCCCTGACCTTAGGGCCCTGGGTCGGGGTCCGGAGCGAGGGCGGGCCCGGACCCCCTTCCCGCAACCGCTGAGCGGAGCCTAGCGAAGCGAGTCACAGCGGGTTACAATTGACTTTGATAACTGAGGGGGCGAACTTGAGCCCCTCTCCGGGGGTGGATCCCCTACAGGTCCACACACAAGTGAGAAGTTCCTGACTGAGAAAGAGAAAGACACTCCTCACGTTCCCCTCACACATCAGAGCCTAGGAGAACCCAGGCTAATAGATTTTGGGTGCTCCAGCCCGGTGGGTGGGTTGCAGGGGGGCTGGAACACCAGCATTGGCTCCCCAATGCTGAACTTCAGGGACCAGATTAAGGCAAGCCGGAGGCCGCATCTGGTTGCCCACTTCTGGTTTAGGTGTTGAGTACCAAATGAGAGCTATGAAAGTTTAACATTAGAGGGAAACAAAGTGACTCAGAGATATAGCCAGCATGTATCAGAGAAGTCTTTAAGACAGAAAATTTTTTGTAAAAACAGAAAGAGATTGTCACTTCTCATTCAACACTTCAGTTGAGACATTTTCCTTTCAGTTACAAAGATATATTTCCTTAGCCCATGGAAAGCAATTTTATTTGAGTAGACAGAGTTAATGAGTTACACCTTACTATCACCACTATATATTCATGAAAAGCGAACACTATAACCAATGCTTTAAAGGGCACTGTAATGTTGGCTGTATGAGCCAACCTATAAACAGATGCTTGTATGAATGTCCTTCTTATGGTCTATCATCAGGAGAAATATATGCCCTAACTAGAGCTCAAACTTCAAAAGTTGTGGTAATAAAGGCTATACTTGCTGTCAGGTTCAGAAAAAAAATGTTAAAAGCACCTGTCAACATTAAACAGGGAGACTTCATAAATAACCGTATCACAAATGGAGACATGTTTACATGGTAGTTTTACCAACATTAACTCAAAATGCAACCCATTATTTTAGGTGCACAATAATTTCCTTCATCTCAATTAGGCAGAATAGGAAGAAAATGTTAATTGTAAACTTGACTATATAAATACTAAATAGGTAAGCTAAGCCTCTAGTTAGCTGAATGAGGATCATCTTTGCTAAACTGGGAGGAAACAAGGGCAATCTGCCTAATCTTTTTTTTTCCCCTTTTATATAGATCAAAGCAGAATGATGAGCCTCATTCTTTTGCAACCTGGTTTGCTCTGGTTGTTTACAAAGAATCCTTAATTTCATATTCAGTAAGTCTTGCCCACCATCGATATCACAACAGCCACCTGTCCTGTATTGGGCTCTCTAGCTTCTCTGTATTATGCAAATAAACAAGGGCCTGAGTTACTCTCTCAGTCAAGCAACAGGTGGTCTCTAAATTGACCATACGTTATGCCGTTTCTGCTTTTTCTGAATATATAGGAGCGGCTATTAATCTGTCACATCTGTCAGCTCCCAGCTTTTAAAGCTAATTCAAAACCTTTCAAGAGTTGCTGTGCTGCACAGGATGAAAAAGGTAGAATGACTATGGGGAATACTTTCTGGAGGTGATCATTTTTTGCTTTTGCTAACAGGCTCTCAATGATGGTTCTCAAAATAACTAGAACTTCTTCACTGTGGTCTCCTCCTCTGGTCAGGTCTTTAATTATACACATAGCCTATAGTACCTCCAACCAGTCATGTCCACAAAGCTGTCGATATGTTTATTAACCAGCACTATAATGAAAAAATGAGGCTAAATTTGTTGCTTCTTGTGGATATATAGGAAAATCATATCAGGAGTTCTTTCCTCCCAACTATTCCATGGTTGGAGTCATACTTTGGCAGGAGACTATATGGCTGTGTCTAGACTACATGGCTCCATCGATGGAGCCATGTAGATGAGGGTTGTAGGCAAAGGCAAATGAAGCCGTGATTTAAATGATCGCGGCTTCATTTAAATTTACATGGCTGCCGCGCTGAGCCGACAAACAGCTGATCAGCTGTTTGTCCGCTCAGCACGCTAGTCTGGACACTCCCCTCACGACATCAAAGCCCTTTGTTGGCAGCCCCGGTAAACCTCATCCCACGAGGAATAATGGGGCTGCCGACAAAGGGCTTTGATGTCGGCAGGGGAGCGTCCAGACTAGCGCGCTGAGCTGACAAACAGCTGATCAGCTGTTTGTTAGCTCAGCGTGGCAGCCATGTAAATTTAAATGAATCATTTAAATCACGGCTTCAATTGCCTTTGCCTACAACCCTCATCTACATGGCTCCATCGATGGAGCCATGTAGTCTAGACACAGCCATATAGTCTCCTGCCAAAGTACGAGAGACTGTTTCCCTTTGGCAACAATCTTCATTAGCAAATCAGCCCTAACTTTCTTGTCTTAAAATGTTTTTTATTGGTGTTTTAGCAGAAAAACTAGAACCTGCAGCTGCATTAAAACAGTGTAGTGTATGTTCACTTGTCAGTTCTCAACTGCAAGGTAGTTGTGGGTAGGTAGAGTGCCCCAGAAGCCCAATATGATGCAAAGATTCCTGTTCAAGATCCTTAGAAGATGATTTCCCTTCATACTCAGAAATAAAGAAGTCCAACGTTCTCTGCTCCTAGTTAAAAACCATTTTTCTATCCTGAACCCATATTGTAAGTTATAGGCAAAAAGTCTTTATTAAGCCAATTCATTTTAAAGATTAAAATTAAGGTTAAATACTTCCCAGATTGACCTAAAACCCAAATAGGTCTATGACCTAAACAGACAGACTCAGGGGAAAAAAATCTGAAGAGAATTTCCAAGTCCAGGGAAATCTATCATATTAAAATGCTGGGGGGTTTACCCCATCCCAAGAACCAAACTAGAAACAAACCGAACAGGCTCTCCACATTAAAAAAAAATTATTTGAGTGATCATGGAACTTGCTTATGGATCAACACTGGAAATCAAATGCTTCTTTTCACCACAGGACATGCCTGGCACAAGCAGTGAAAATGAAAGCTTCCCCCACACTGCTCTGCAGCTGCATCCGGGAGGAAGCACCTCTAGGCAAGACAGCCTAAGTCCATTCACTATGGTCACTGACTTCTCTGATGAGACTGTCAGCCAGGGTGGTGCTAATGGTGTCCACTAAAGACTGACCTGACCTCAACAATTCATGCAACAGGCTACTAAATTGCAAATGGCAACAACTTTTTGTCTTCAGACCTCAGCTGGATTTTCAGTCACCAAGGCTTTGTCTGCACAGCAGCGTTATTCTGAAATAACTTAGTGCACAACTATATAGCAAGGCCATTATTTCGAAATAAATTTGAAATAACAGGCTTCTTACTCCAACTCCTATAACCCTCAGTGTATGAAGAGTAAGAAAAGTCAGGAGAAGAGTGCTTTATTTCAAAATAACTGCTGTGTAGACAGTGCCAAAAGTCAAAATCAGCATAGGTCAAGTTGCATAGATTATTCTGAGTTTAGCCCTGCTGTGTAGACATGGCCCTAGAGATGAAAGGCTCTATATGAGTTGAAAGACTCCAATACAACTATGAATCCCCACTTTTTTCACAAATGACAGGGTTAAGCATAATTTCTGCATATGTTTAAAGTTTATAACTTTCCAGACTAATTTCCACAGAAATAGAGACTTCAGACTCAGTTGTTGGCTGTCTTTGTAGTGCTTAGATTGTGTAAGAATAAGGCTGGCCCCATGTCTACTCTTTCTATAATTAGATACGCTATTCCAATGTACTGCCTAAAGTGTGCCAACAGCACTCCATAATGACCAGGGAAGCCCACACCAGCTATGGGTGACACGATGTATATAGGCCAGATTCTGAGAGGGAAGAGCCTCCTTTACATGCTTCATGAAGATGTTTCCCTGGTGACACACTTTGGCCCAAGGGTCAGTGCTGTGGGTCCCAGCCTCCCTCTGCTCCAACTAGCAGGATGAGATCAGCTTTATTAAAGACATTTAGGTAGGGTTGCCACCCCTCCAGGATTGCCCTGGAGTCTCCAGGAAATCTTTAATTGAAAACATTAATTTTGATATCATATGATGAAATCTCCAGGAATACATCCACACAAAACTACCTTCACATGACAACATTTGCAGAATATCAACATAGGCTGTTTATGTATATATAAAAAGAGACAAACAATTCAATCAAAATACTAGAGATCTTAAAATACAAATTTGAAGGAGATCAATAAATCATTATAATGATCTACAGGATTGGATGAGGATTTTGAGTTTCTGTCATGCCTTAGTATTTCAACCTTCATTCATCCCATATCATTAAAGAAATTGTTATGCCTTTAAAAATCCACTAAAGATTTGTCAGGTGGTATTCTGGGGGAGATGGTGTTGAATAATAAAATCACCTACGGTTACGCTTTTTGCTAAATCTTGGGGGGTGTATTTTGACAAGGATACAGAATTCAGATGCCACTGAAGTGCTGAGATTGTGGTAAGCAGAGAGCAGCAGCCCAGTCACTCTACTAGAACCCAGCATGATGTTGTATGGATCACACAGAAATTAAGTCTTTGCTTAGAAAAGTACTTTGTATTCTAAATCATCAGATTAAAGAGAGAGAGAGAGAGAGATGCTGAGCAGGAATATGCAAAGTGCAACAGCTGTAGAAAATAGACAAAAAATTGTGATAATTTATTAGATCAGAAGAGTTATTCTTATACATTGGGGTTGCTATCAAGAAGTCATGTCTGCCAACAGTTACTATGTGATGGTATTCTAGATATCAGTTTCTTCCTATGTTTATAACAGGATGTAACTGAGGTAACCATGCCAGAGAGCAAATGAGGAGTTAAAAAAAAAAAGATGGTCAATACACATTGTTGACATTCAGTTCTCCACTGCTGGACAATATTCAAGTACTCCCCCTCACCAAGGATACTCCCCAGTCATCTTGGTCTCTCTCCTGTATCCTCTTTTAATAATTTGTGTTATTACTCTCTGAGGGTATGTCTACACTACAGCGCTAATTCGAACTAACTTAGTTCGAATTAGTTAATTCGAACTAAGCTAATTCGAACTAACGCGTCTAGAACTAAAAACTAGTTCGAATTAGCGTTTTGCTAATTCGAACTAGCATGTCCACATTAAGTGGACCCTGAACCGGGCTTAAGGATGGCCGGAAGCAGTGCCAGCAGGGCATCAGAGGAGGACATAGAGAGTGGAGATGCTGTCTCAGGCTAGCCGAGGGCTGCGCTTAAAGGGTCCCGACCCCCACCCCGGACAGACAGTTCTCAGGGGTGCCCTGCGTGCAAAGCAGTCCTGGCTTGGAGTACCCGAAGTACCCACACTGGGCACATCACACCACTCGGCCATCAGCCCGGCTGCACTTGCCGCAGGCTGCCATCTGGGGAGAGTGGGCAATTGGGGGGCTGCAGGAGAGCTTCCACCCCCAGAAGCCAGCAGAGCCAGCCCAGTCCTCCCCATCGGGGGCTCGTACCCCATTCCTCCCTCACCTCCTTCCACTTACCCTTCCCTAACCCCTTTTCTTGATGTACAAAATAAAGGACAATTGTGTTCAAAAATGGAATCTGTCTTTATTGAACAAAACTGGGGGAGACTGGGAAAAGGAGGTGGGAGAGGGGAAGAGAGAGGCTGGGAGAGCGGAGGGCAACTAAAATGATCAGGGGTTGGGAACAGGTCCCATATGAAGAGAGGCTAAAGAGACTGGGACTTCTCAGCTTAGAAAAGAGGAGACGGATGGGGGACAGGATAGAGGTCTCTAAAAGCAGGAGTTGGGTGGAGAGGGTGCATACAGAAAAGTTCTTCATTAGTTCCCATAAAGAAGGACTAGAGGACACCAAAGGAAAGGAATGGGTAGCAGGCTTCAAACTAGTAACAGAAAGTTAATCTTCACAAAGCAGAGTCAACCTGTGGAACTCCTTGTTGCAGGAGGCTGTGAAGGCTAGAACTAGAACAGAGTTTAAAGGGAAGTGAGATCAAGTCATGGAGGCTGGGTCCATGGAGTGGTATTAGCCAGGGGGTAGGAGTGGTGTCCCTGGCCAAGGTTTGTGGAAGGCTGGAGAGGGATGGCACGAGACAAATGGCTTGGTCACTGTCTTCGGTCCATCCCCTCCAGGGTCCCGAGGGTTGGCCACTGTCGGCAGACAGGCTACTGGGCTAGATGGACCTTTGGTCTGACCCAGGATGGCCATTATAAGCTCAGGGCTCAGGGTCGGGGGTCTCAGTGGACCCCCTTGATTTTCATGCACACCTGCTCCTTGGTGGCCAGGCTGGCAGCTCTCCTGCCCTAGCTGGCCACTTTCCTGTGCCTAGTGTGGAGATCGTGGATGAGGTCCACGATGTCTGTACTAGCCCAGGCGGGTGCCCGCCTCTTGCGGTCCCGGGCAAGCTCCCAGGAGCCGCCAGCCTGGTCCCAGGAAGAGGGGGAGGGCTGGGGGGCATCGGGTGGGTGGCTCAATCCGTGCCAGGTGCAGGGTCTGCTGACTGGGTGCTGGCAGGCTTGCACCTGGCACAGGCACCGTAGCCAGCCCGTGCCTCTTTAAGGGGTCCGGGGCTGGGAGGAGGGCATACGAGTTTCCCTGGTGTTGGCCAGAGTGGCCACCAGGGAAACCTGGGGAGGGCTAGCCTCCCACTAGTTCAAATTAAGGGTCTACACAGCCCTTAATTCGAATTAGTAAATTCGAACTAAGATTAATCCTCGTGGAATGAGGATTACCTAGTTCGAACTAAGCGCTCCGTTAGTTCGAATTAAATTCGAACTAACAGAGCACTAGTGTAGCGCCTATGAAAGTTAGTTCGAACTAATAGACGTTAGTTCGAACTAACTTTGTAGTGTAGACATACCCTGAATGGCCATTACATAGTCGCAGTATATACTCTTGATAATCTATTCTTAATTTCTTTCCAAAATGCACATTTTATACATAACCTTCTCCTCAGGAAAGGTTTCCTAGACCTACCAGATATGAGCAGAACTGGTTGAACAGTATTTGACAAGTGTAATAGCAGCTTTAAATGAATTATTCTAATTTTTTCCATTATCCACCAAACTTTATTCAGAAGTATTTTCCAGTTGCTGTGCACAGGAGTTCAGTGAGTAAGATAAGATACTAGACACATTCTTCCTCTCCACTTCCAAGACATTCCAAGCTATCGCACATACCATCACATACACATATGAATTGTGTGTATTTAAGGCTGGATTTTTAAAACTCAGTGTACAGCAACTCCCACAATCACCTGATGAAATAGACAGATTTTCCAAAAATCTCAACCTGGCAGCATCCCTTTTGATAATCTTATAGTACTTATATGGAAGTGTAACACTTTTCAAACTGTGACATTTATTCCCCAATCCCTTAAAATGGTAGAACAATATGTAAACATAGGCAGAATCACAAACTCGTTCTATTCAAATGGCATGCACACTAAAGCAACCTTCGGCCATTTCAAGGGAAATGGTTAATACTCCATCTCATGATTTTGAATCAAGACTAAGGGTATGTCTAGACTACATGCCTCTGCTGACAGAGGCATGTAAATTAGACATACTAACATAGTCAATGAAGCGGGAATTTAAATATCCCCCGGTTCATTAGAATAAAAATGGCCACCGCGTTGTGCCAGCTCAGCTGTTTGGCGGCACAAAGCGGCAGTCAAGACGGGGATCGGTCAACAAGGCTTTCCTTACAGGATCGGTCGACAGAGGCTTTCTTTGCCGACTGATCCCCATCTTGACTGCTGCTTTGTGCCGCCAAACAGCTGAGCCAGCACAATGCGGCGGCCATTTTTATTCTAATGAAGCGGGGGATATTTAAATGCCTGCTTCATTGACTATGTCAGTATGTCTAATTTACATGGCTCTGTCAGCAGAGGCATGTAGTCTAGATATACCCTAAATGTGTTTCCAGAAGACAAGCGTATTTCCCTATCTGGTCATTGTGTGTCTCACAGTGTAAGCCTATGTACACAAGGTTCCAGAGGCCAATTAAAAGATTCCAAAATCAACAAGGAAAAATAATCATCAGGTGTTCTCTTAATGAAAAAGATCAAAGGACCATCCTCAGATAGCTATGAGTTCCAAGAGATCCCCTGTATCCCTCCTCTAGAGACAAGCTGATGATGCATTTTGCAAATATTGTGAGAGTGGCCAGTGGGCCAAAGACTGGGTGTGCCAGAAGGTGCCTGGTGGGTTTGCAACTTGGAGCAGCCAATCGCTAATCTGTAGAGGGACAGTGTTGCCAAGAGGCAAGTATTAGTATTCCCCATAGAGTCAGAAAGCCGACCTAAAGACAAGGCTTCCTCATACAAAGAGCAAGTGGTATTGAGGTGCCTTAGCCTTAGCACCTAGGTATCCCTGGTAAGCATCACAATGAGCTGGTCCACGAAAGTGATAAGAAGAAGCTCTTTGAACAATTTGCTGGTATCAACATATTTTTGCTTGTAAGTCATTTATTTTTGCAGCGTTGCAGAGACAAGCAGTTTGGCTTTAAAAACTCAGCAATTTTATTCTCCTATGTGAGAACTCGCACTTAATTCTGTTTTGAAAGAACCCTCCACAGGAGCACACACCATGGTTCTGGCCACAAGTGCATACCAGCGCTCCTTGGATTTCACCTGACAATATATTCCTGGCATCTCTGTCAATCAAAGCTCAAACAGCGGCATTTTCCAATGAGTCCCTCTCTTTGTGCCTCCTCAGGCTGTCGCCTTCTGAATGTCAGTACAGAGGCTGTTTGGCAAAGCAATCTAAGGCCCTGTCATGCACCTGTCACGGAAACACTGTCAATTATAAATAATGCAATCTTGGAGAAGCATGTCAGCCTACCTGGGACAGTTAGAGAAGTTAATTATGGCTAAGGTTTGAATTTCAATGGCAGGTTTGTGTGTTCTAAACAATAATGTTAAGTTGACAATCTCCTAAATTTTAATAGATGAAGCAACTGAGCAGCTAATTATTTCCCCCAAAACATCCAGCAACCTGATAAATTCTGCAGGGCTCATTACAAATACCTACTAAACAGATCATCCTATAAAGAAACATCACATACTGAATAGAATATCAGGGTACGTCTACACTACAGCGCTAGTTCGAACTAACTTAGTTCGAATTAGTTAATTCGAACTAAGCTAGTTCGAACTAACGCATCTAGAACTAAAAACTAGTTCGAATTAGCGTTTTGCTAATTCGAACTAGCAAGTCCACATTGAGTGGACTCTGAACAGGGCTTAAGGATGGCCGGAAGCAGTGCCGGCAGGGCATCAGAGGAGGACTTAGAGCGTGGAGATGCTGTCTCAGGCTAGCCGAGGGCTGCGCTTAAAGGGTCCCGACCCCCACCCCGGACAGACAGTTCTCAGGGGTGCCCCGCTTACAAACCAGTCCTGGCTTGGAGTGCCCGAAGTACCCACACTGGGCACATCACACCACTCGGCCATCAGACCGGCTGCACTTGCCGTATGCTGCCATCTGGGGAGAGGGGACAATCGGGGGGCTGCAGGAGAGCTTCCACCCCCAGAAACCCACAGAGCCAGCTCAGTCCTCCCCATCGGGGGCTCGTGCCCCATTCCTCCCTCACCTCCTTCCACTTACCCTTCCCTAGCCCCCCTTCTTATTGATGTACAAAATAAAGGACACATGTGTTCAAAAATAGAAACTCTGTTTATTTAACAAAACTCGGGGAAACTGGGAAAAGGAGGTGGGAGAGGGGAAGAGAGAGGCTGGGAGAGGGGAGGGGGAAAACTGGGAGGAGGGAGCTGAAAGGGGGAAGCAAGGGAAAGGAGGGGGTGGGGAAACTGAAGGATCAGGGGTGGGGGTCTCGCCGGGCCGACCGCCTCCCAGTACAGCGAGGGAGGGGGCCTCGGCGTCCCCGGGAGGATGGGGTGGAGGGTGCGGAGGTTGAGGTGGGGGGTGTGGACATTGAGGAAGAGGTTGTGGGGGTTGAGGAGGGAGAGGTGGGAGGGGGAGCAGGAGTGGGAGGAGGGACAGCAGTTGGGGGGACAGCTGGTGCGGGATCAGCACGGGGCACCATGCTCTGCAGCAGGAGCTGCAGGTTGGTGCTCAGCCCTCGGAGCTCAGACAGCAGCTCGTGGCGGACCTGCAGGTCTTCCTGCATCCACGACCGTAGTGTGCGGTGCACGGCTTGCAGGGCCCCAAGGTGCTGGTCCCAGTATTCCTGCTCCGTGCTGGCAGTAGTGCAGGCCGCGGGTGCGGGAGCATGTCCCGGGCAGGGTGGTGCGCCCGGTACGAGCAGCTGGTGCAGCTGTAGAGAAAGAAGAGAAGGGGTCAGTTCTCCCTGGGGACGCAGAGGATGATGCCCAGCCCCCTCCCCAACTCCGCAACGTGAGGGTGACCATGTCCTGCACCGTCACAGCCGCTGTGCTTGTACAGAGGCCATGGTCAGGATGTCTGGCTCTCCCCGGGACTGGAAGCTGCCCCAAGACCGCACCCATGTCCCTGTGCCATGTATAGTGTGGCCGGGGCGGTGGGGGGAAAGGGGAGATGTCCCCTGCCTCCGTGTAGAGGGGACATGTGAAGGGAAATCATCCTGCTGGGTCCTGCCCCGGGGTCGGGAGCATGTCACGTCTCTTTGCACAAGCATGTGCCTATTGGGCAATGGCCCCTGGGTGTCACGCAGCTGGAGCCACCTGCCGAAGGGTGGCATGGCACGTGCTCGCACGTGCACAGGTGTCTGCGTGATCCGTGGAAGACATGGCCCACGCGCGCGGTCCCTGGTCTCCCTGCCACCTCCCCCCCCGAACTACTTAATTCAAACTACTTACCTGGTACAGTCTCCCTGGACGATGCTGCTGGCGGTGACCCTTCCGGTGTGCCCAGGTCAGGGCCCTCTGGTCCCGGCTCGATGTCCCCCGGGCTGGCACGGACCGCCCTGCCCCCCAAGACTTGGTGGAGGGCAGTGAAGTAGGGGCAGGTGGCAGCCCCTGCAGTGGCGCCGCCTCTTGTGGCCCTGGCGTACGCCTGGCGCAGCTTTTTAATTTTAATGCGCACCTGCTCCTGGGTGCGCCTGTGTCCCCTGGTGGCCATGGCGGCCGCTATGCGCCCATAGACGGCCGCATTCCTCCTCCTAGTGCAGAGATCATGGACGTTGGGGGCCTGCCCCCAAACCTCAATGAGGTCCATGACCTCTGCACTAGTCCAGGAGGCCGCGCGCCGTCTACGGCCCCTGGCTGGCCCCTGGGTGCTGGGGGACTGGGCAGGGGACGTGTCACTCGCACTGGCTGCCTGGCTCATGGTGGGGCCACTGGTTCAGGGCAGAGACTCCTGGCAGGGCTGGCTGACTCCAGTGCCGTCTGGCCAGAGTCTACCCCTTTAAGGGCCCGGGGCTGGGGGAGAGGAGAAGAGTTTTCCTGGTTGTGCCCAGAGAGGCCACCAGGGGGAACCTGGGAAGGGCTAGCCTCCCACTAGTTCGAACTAAAGGGCTACACAGCCCTTAGTTCGAACTAGCTAGTTCGAACTAGGCGTTAGTCCTCGTAAAATGAGGTTTACCTAGTTCAAACTAAGCGCTCCACTAGTTCGATTCAAATTCGAACTAGCGGAGCGCTAGTGTAGCACCTATTAAAGTTAGTTCGAACTCACATCCGTTAGTTCGAACTAACTTTGTAGTGTAGACATACCCTCAACTAGTGAAACTGACAGATGTACAGTAGTAACATGCCACATGGCTTTTACCCTGACATCCTTTATCAAAAGGTTATGGAACCACGCTGTAGAACCCATTAATTACTAAAGGTCTTATAACTGGAGGCACTTGGGGAACAGCATATGCAAAGTAATGCCAGCATACCCTTCCCTGATTTCAATGTGAAAGAAAATCACAGCCCTTTCAGGTCAGGAATGTCAGGCCAAATTTCAGGCTATTTTTATCCACCATGAAACTCACTTGAGTAAAAAGGGGCAAGATGGAGGTGTGAGGGAGAACTGGATTTGGCCCAGAAAGCATGTGGTTTGCATCTCAAATCCGCATTAGCTCCATAATTCTGTCACCTCATAAATTTTATTCTTATTTAGATTTTGATAGAGGAAATGCAAATGAAACCAAAGAATTTAATATGTGAATGATTTTCTGAGAAGAATGGCTTCAATAACTCATGAGTCAGTGGGTATTTATTCTGCTTCTGAAAATAGGCCTGGACCATGGGTATTGCTTCTGACTGATGCTGTTGCTGAGCAACTGTCTGTCCATCACTAAACCCCTCTGGTGCCCTCTTCCTGCTGTCTGACCATTAAACACATGAGATGACATGGGTTCAACAAGCAGGTATGTACTATAATCTGTGCTGTCCAGGGGAAAATAAGATTTTCTTAAAGAGCAATACTGGCGTCATCATTATTTACAGAAATGTTGTCTGCAGTAGTCACAGGTAGAGAAAAAAGAGGAGCATGCAAGAGCTTTAGTTTTAAAAATAAAGGTCTCTTCTGCTCTGCCATAGCACTGATTCTTAACGTCATGGGTATTAATTTGCAAATACATACAGCACTGCAGTGACACAATTAATTTTACAGCTCAGACACCTACATAATCCCCACTGGACACTTGCTCCCTCTCCACATGCAGCTTTACGCCTTTCAGAGAGGTGAGCAAAACATTGTATTAATAAGGATTTCTCCATTAATCATTTTCAGAAGGAAGGATGCTTTCTTATTTTTTCATGGAATTACATTTGGCTTTACATTTAAAAAGCCATTCACAGCAAGCAAATTATGGCTACAAAACAAAATGTTTTGCTACAGCTGCACAGGGTTCCATCCATGTGTTTCTCTCAAAACTGATGCTACTTCTTTGCACGCAGAACTTATGCTGCTCAGTATAGAAAAAAGGCAATGACTGCCTCATTAATGCTGTTCCATGCTCAAATGTCAAATTTTTGCTTCCACTAAGCTCTTGCTATTCCGATTAGTATGTTTATCAAGATTTCATACATGCCATAACACTTTAGATACTTCATTTATGAAATTCCATTTAAGGGTACGTCTATACTAGCCCCCTAGATCCATCTAGGGAGGCTAATGAGGGTGATCAGAATTACAAATCAAGCCTGGGATTTAAATATCCCGCACTTGATTTGCATGTTCCCGGCCGGTTGCCATTTTAGAAATTGACTAGCCCGAAGTAACTGTCGCGTCTACACGCGGCAGTAAAACGAGATTCCAGAATAAAGCCCTAAATCGAATTAGGTGGTATTCCTTGTGGAATTAGGTTTACCACCTAATTCGATTTAGGGGCTTTATTCCAGAATCTCGTTTCACTGCTGCGTGTAGACGCGGGCAGTTCCTTTGGGCTAGTCAATTTCTAAAATGGCAACCGGCTGGGAACATGCAAATCAAGCGCGGGATATTTAAATCGTGGGCTTGATTTGCAATTCCAGTTGCCCTCATTAGCCTCCCTAGATCGATCGAGGGTGCTAGTGTAGACGTACCCTTGGAGAGAGAGAGACTAGAGGTAGATTTTTGTTTCTACAACAGCCATATTAAATCACCACACAATGGTGAGTGACAGAGGCTAAGTAGGGGTCTATCGGTACCATGAGAATGTGAGAATCTTGTCATGCTGAGAGAGTAGAAAAATCCCTTTGGGTACGTCTACACTACAGCGCTAGTTCGAACTAACTTAGTTCGAATTAGTTAATTCGAACTAAGCAAGTTCGAACTAACGCATCTAGAACTAAAAACTAGTTCGAACTAGCGTTTTGCTAGTTCGAACTAGCAAGTCCACATTGAGTGGACTCTGAACAGGGCTTAATGATGGCCGGAAGCAGTGCCGGCAGGGCATAAAAGGAGGACTTAGAGCATGGAGATACTGTCTCAGGCTAGCCGAGGGCTGCGCTTAAAGGGTCCCGACCCCCACCCCGGACACACAGTTCTAAGGGGTGCCCCGCTTGCAAAGAAGTTCTGGCTTGGAGTGCCCTGAGTGCCCACACTGGGCACATCACACCACTCGGCCATCAGCCCGGCTGCACTTGCCGCAGGCTGCCATCTGGGGAGAGGGAGTAATTGGGGGGCTGCAGGAGAGCTTCCACCCCCAGAAGCCCGCAGAGCCAGCCCAGTCCTCCCCATCGGGGGCTCGTACCCCATTCCTCCCTCACCTCCTTCCACTTGCCCTTCCCTAGCCCCCCTTCTTATTGATGTACAAAATAAAGATAACGTTTCTTCCAACATTGACTCTGTCTTTATTGAAAAAAACTGGGGGAGACTGGGAAAAGGAGGTGGGAGAGGGGAAGAGAAAGGCTGGGAGAGGGGAGGGCAACTAACATGATCAGGGGTTGGGAACAGGTCCCAGATGAAGAGAGGCTACAGAGACTGGGACTGTTCAGCTTAGAACAGAGGAGACAGAGGGGGGACAGGATAGAGGTCTCTAAAAGCAGGGGTTGGGTGGAGAGGGTGCATTCAGAAAAGTTCTTCCTGAGTTCCCATAAAGAAGGACTAGAGGACACCAAAGGAAAGGAATGGGTAGCAGGCTTGAAACTAGTAAGAGAAAGTTGTTCTTGACAAAGCAAATAGTTAACCTGTGGAACTCCTTGCTGCAGGAGGCTGTGAAGGCTACAACTAGAACAGAGTTTAAAGGGAAGTGAGATCAAGTCATGGAGGTTGGGTCCATGGAGTCCTATTAGCCAGGGGGTAGGAGTGGTGTCCCTGCCCAAAGTTTGTGGAAGGCTGGAGAGGGATGGCACGAGACAAATGGCTTGGTCATTGTCTTCGGTCCATCCCCTCCAGGGTCCCTAGGGTTGGCCGCTGTGAGCAGACAGGCTACTGGGCTAGATGGACCTTTGGTCTGACCCAGGACGGCCATTGTAAGCTCAGGGCTCAGTGTCGGGGGTCTCAGTGGACCCCCTTGATTTTCATGCACACCTGGTCCTGGGTGGCCAGGCTGGCAGCTCTCCTGCCCTAGACGGCCACTTTCCTGTGCCTAGTGCGGAGATCGTGGACGAGGTCCACGATGTCCGCACTAGCCCAGGAAGGTGCCCGCCTCTTGCGGTCCAGGGCAAGCTCCCGGGAGCCGCCAGCCTGGTCCCGGCAAGAGGGGGTGGGCTGGGGGGCATCGGGTGGGTGGCTCTGTGCCGTGCCAGGTGCAGGGTCTGCTAGCTGGGTGCTGGCAGGCTTGCACCTGGCACGGGCACCGTAGCCAGCCCGTGCCCCTTTAAGGGGTCCGGGGCCGGGAGGGGGGCATAGAGTTTCCCTGGTGTTGGCCAGAGTGGCCACCAGGGAAACCTGGGGAGGGCTAGCCTCCCACTAGTTCGAACTAAAGGGCTACACAGCCCTTAGTTCGAACTAGCTAGTTCGAACTAGGCGTTAGTCCTCGTAAAATGAGGTTTACCTAGTTCGAACTAAGCGCTCCGCTAGTTCGATTCAAATTCGAACTAGCGAAGCGCTAGTGTAGCGCATAGGAAAGTTAGTTCGAACTAACGTCCGTTAGTTCGAACTAACTTTCTAGTGTAGACATACCCTCACTGACTTGGTGTGGCGGGGTAGCCCCGCTCCTCCCGGAAGCTGCCGGGATGCCGCGATCGTGGGGGGAAGGCTCACCCCCCGGAGCGGCTTGTGCAGCCCGAGCGGGGGGGCCGGCGCACCGGCCGGGTGACGAGCCGGGGCCGGCAGGCCGCGCCGAGAGGGGGCGGGGACAAGCAGACGTGGCGAAGACGTCACGGGGAGGCCGGCCCGGGGAGGGGCCGGAGGCCGACGAGGGGGCTGACATCATCTGCCTGTGCCCGGCGGGCAGTTTAAAAGGTCCCAGTGTGCCCGCGAGCAGGGGGGACGCGGAGGAGACGCACCCCCCCAAGAGCCGGGGAGCGGACGCCGGTATTGGAGGCCCTGGGCAGGACCGGAGGGGAAGCCCAGGTGAGCCAATTGGACCTGGGGGAAGAAGTGGCCCAGGGCAGGGACACGGACCCTGAGAGCGGGGGAGTTTAGGGTTCCTGACCCCCCCCCGCTAGGTGGGGAGTCTTTCCCTGACCTTAAGGCCCTGGGTCGGGGTCCGGAGAGAGGGCGGGCCCGGACTCCCTTTCCCCAACCGCCAAGTTGAACCAAGCGAGACTAGGCGCATTGGGTTGCTAATGACAGTGGCAACTGAGGGGGGTGGACGTAAGCCCTTCCGCACGGGGGTGAACCCCTACACGTGGTGGAGAATGTGGGCACTATAGACCCCGAAACGGGGGTCCGGATAGGGAGGGAAGAGTTAACGAGGTGTTGATTGCCAGGAGACGATGGAGGCAAACAAGATCCTGGAGTGGTGGACGGAGACCCAAAAAGTGCAGCAGCAGCAGCAGATGCAGGCGCCGCAACAGCTCCTCAACCAGTTCCAGGAGCGACAGGAGCAGATGGCGCGAAGGGCGCCGGTGACGGTACCCGGGGCGGCCGTAGGGGCCGGAGGGGAGGTCGGCACTCAACTACCCATACGGCTCACTAAATTGGGGCCGGATGACGACCCGGAGGCCTTCCTGGTGACGTTCGAGAGGGTGGCCACCACCGCGAAATGGCCGCCAGAACATTGGGCTACCCTCCTCGCGCCCTATTTGTCGGGGCCGGCCCAGCTGGCCTACCGGGGGATGTCCGCCAGTGATGCCTTATGCTACTTCAAAGTTAAAGAGGCAATTTTGGATCAGCTGGGGGTCACCCCGGAGACCCACCGCCGGCGGTTCCGCGATGCTAAATACGACCCCTGCGAGCGACCACGAGCCGTGGCCCAGCGGGTAAAGGAAGCGGGGATGAGGTGGCTCGAACCCGAGACTAAGACGGGGGTCCAGGTGGCCGACCTAGTGATATTGGAGCAGTACGTCCGTATCCTCCCTGCGGAGGGGCAGCAGTGGGTGCGGCAACATCTTCCGGAGACCCTAGACGAAGTGGTAACCCTTATGGAGCACTATTTAGCCGCGGAGGGGCCGGAGGGGAAAGGAGCTACGGGGACCCCAGGAGAACCCCGGAGGAGTGAGGCCGGGGCGACAAAGCCCGCGGGAGCCCAGCGTGCAGGGGAAGGATCCGGGAGCTCCCTGGGGCCCCTCCCGGTGAGGAGGCTGGCACCCCAGTGGAGCCGATTGGGCGGGGAAGCCAAGATGGATCGGGTGACCGAGACAGGGCCGGGAACCCCACCGCCCGAAGGGGCCCCGAAGGTAGTTTGCTATCAGTGCGGCCAGGAGGGCCATTACAAGAGGGACTGCACCCTGATGGACTGCACCCTTGGGCAGAGGCACGCGGGAGGCCCGGACAGGAGGGCAGCAAGCGCGGCGCAGGTAATTAAAAGGCTGTGGGTTAACGGGAACCCAGTGGAGGCCATACTCGACTCGGGGTGCAGGCAGACCATTGTCCGGAGGGACGTGATACACCCGGTGCGGACCCGGGGCGCGCCTGTAGCCCTCTGGTGCGTCCACGGGGACATCCACTACTACCCTACGACCTGGGTACGGATAGGGGATGGGGAGCTGGAAGGGGAATGCGTAGTCGCCGTCGGCCCTAAATTAGCATACCCGCTCCTGCTGGGATGGGATTGGCCCGGCCTGAAACGACTCCTGGGGCAGTGGAACAGTGGGAGGAATCCCAGACCGGAGCCAGAAGCAGGGCAGGGGACCCTGGTAGCCCAAGGAGAGCAGGATGGGGGGGGGGTCATGCCAGCGACGGCCCCATCGGCAGGGACACCGGTCGACACCCGCCTCGAGGTAGAGGAAGGTGACTTCCTCACACAGCAATGGGAGGACCCCACCTTACGGGCAGCCTGGGAGCAGGTGCGCACCACTAGGGAGCAGCCAGGAGAAGACCTGCCCAACCAGCCGGACGGGCCCCGATTCGAGGTAAGAGACGACCGCCTGTACCGAGTGTCTCCAGGGAACTTCCCGGGGAGGAAAGATGGCAGCTCCTGGTTCCGAGGCCGTACCGATGGAAGGTCCTGGAATTGGCCCATGAGCACCCGTGGGCCGGAAACCTGGGCACGGAGAAAACCCAGCAGAAGGTACTCCAGAGATTCTATTGGCCCGGGGTGTACCAGGAAATTAAGAATTTCTGTAGCTCCTGCCCACAGTGCCAAAGAACGTCCGGGACCCGGGTCCCGCCGGCTCCCCTGGTTCCCCTGCCCGTGGTGGGGACCCCCTTTGAACGGGTGGCATTGGACCTGGTAGGACTGCTCGAGAAATCAGGGCGCGGGCACAGTTACATCCTGGTCATCGTGGACTATGCCACCCGTTGCCCAGAGGCAGTGCCCCTGTAAAGAGCCACGGCCCCCGCCATAGCAGAGGCATTGGTCAAGTTATTCTCATGGGTCGGGCTGCCCAGAGAGTTACTGACGGATCAGGGGACGAACTTAACTTCTAAGGTTATGACGGAACTGTGTAAGGTCTTGCAGATTAGGAAGCTCCGGACGTCGGTATACCATCCCCAGACCGATGGGCTTGTGGAGCGCTTCAACCGCACGCTGAAATGGATGCTCCGGAAGTTCTCACAGGACGACCCCCGGGAATGGGATAAGCTGCTCCTGGCACTGAAGTTCGCCGTCAGAGAGGTACCACAGGCATCACTCGGGTACTCCCCCTTTGAGTTGTTATACAGGCGGCGACCGCGGGGAATCTTGGACCTTGTAAAGGAGGGCTGGGAAACGTCGGTCTCTCCCGCCCTGGGGGCGGCCCAGTACGTACAGAAATTGAGGGGGACCCTCCATGCCCTGGCGGGCCGGGCACAAGAGAACTTAGAAAAGGCGCAAGAAGGGCAGAAGGCCTACAACGATAAAAAGGTGCAGGTGAGGGAGTTCGAACCGGGCGAGCAAGTCCTACTATTGCTGCCTAGTGGGGAGTCCAAGCTCTTAGCCCACTGGCAGGGGCCCTTCCGGGTAATAAGGAAACTCGGCCCGGTGTAGATGGGTGGCAAATCTTGCCAGTCTAGACGCAGCCTTAGTCATTGCATCCTCATAAAAGTAAGAGACAAGATTTCAGGGAAAGTGTAGAGTGCAGTATAACCAACAGGCTGCTCAGTGAAATCAGAAACTCATCCTGCTTGATCATGTTCAGTCATCTGTGAAGGGGAAATTCCTTTCCAGACCCTAAAGTTGCAGTCAGCTGCCACCTGAGCGTACAAGACCACTTATAAAACAGACTATGCAGTATGCAAAGGTCAGCAACCCAAACTCAAAGTCCCATTGCACAAAAAAGAAACAGAAGAAAGGGGAAAATGACTGAGAGCAGACCTGGTGAGAACAAATGGGACTGGAGTATAATGTTCCATGAGGATTTCATATGTTTTCCACTTAACAAAAAAAATCAAAATTTGAATTTCCAAAAAATGTCAAGCAGTTCTAGCAGAAAATCACCCCCATGCATTAGTGAGTTATAATGGCAAAGAGAAGCAGGTGGCAAATCCAGACACTTGGAATATCAATTCTAGTAAAATCAGATCATTTCTACCACCCCGCTGTCAGTGGCTAGTTCTGCAGCCCCAGAGAGAGTGCCAATTGCATCCCAGTTGTCCAAGAGCACACACAAATTCCCTGAGCAGCTGGGACATGCATGGTCAATATGCAAAGTGCCTGCTATTTTCATGGAGCAGTGAGTTTGCATGTAATTGTAAGATTTTGCCCAAAGACCATCTCACACCATCACCACTGCCGTTTTTCCAAGTAAAAATCTATGCCCAAGACACTAGTGGGAAATGCTATTTCGTAATGATTCATATTTGATTTGATTTGTGAAAAATCTTGAGCTCTCAAACGTACAAACCATCCAGAGAGAAAGCAAGCCATATATTTACTACCCAAAGATATATCTACTTAATAACAACTTGTCTAATTACTGCACACTGGGCTAAATGTCTTTGTCATGTTAAACTCACAGTTTAAATGTGCCATAGACAGAAATGATACAATACAGAATTTCTCCTTTAAAAAGTTTTTCTTCACTTTAGATTCTTCACTCACAATAGTTCACATAAGTGCCACCATCGGCACTTTCAGTGGAATTACTTTTCCTGTCTTAGATCACAGGAGAATGACACACACACACACACACATATCCATTGATACTAATGGTAGCAATGAAAGATTGCTAGTGTAGAAAGTAGTTAAAATGTCACAAGTCTATTTCACTTCAACCTATTCTCAAGTAGGATTAGGTGACTCACTGTAGTAATGGTGGCAGCAGACTGTAGCCTTGTCAAATTAGTGTCAAGCAGCTAGGATAGGGGGTTTTTTTTCAGAAGAGGTATGCAAATAGTAATCATATTTGCATACCTTCTTCCGTTTGTTTTCTGGAAGAGGCTTTTCTGTCATTTGGCCCCGTCTACATGGGGCCAAATGTTGGAAAAGAAACCTCTTTCGAAAGCCCCCTTTTTCCTTGTAAAATGAGATTTACAGGGGGGTTTTGAAGGGGGGGTTCTAACATTTGGCCCCATGTAGACAGGGCCAAATGGTAGAAAAGTCTCTTCCGGGGAAAAAACAGAAGAAGGTATGCAAATGTGAGCGCTATTTGCATACTTCTTCAGAAAAAAAAGACAGTGTAGCCATATCCCTACAGTTTTTTGCATAATGGTTGAAAAATATTTGTTTTTTCATGTTCAATTCCAGTACTGTTTCTCACCACAGTTTACAGTAATTCCTTAAGGTAGATCCCCTGTCTGATATGCTGTTTATAAGATATGCACTGAGGCAGCTAGCATGCTGTGTTATCCATTTAGAGTATGATATAATGCAACTTGGACAAATTCCTTTAAACAGGATTTAATACATGAATACCCTCCCCACTAATCAACTGTGAGCTTGAAGGCTTGTTATTCTCAGTGAATTCCAATACCATACAGGAAGAAATTGACTTTGCACCTGCCATTTAGTTTCCTGATGGAAATGACATACAGTACTGTAGTATATACTATGGTGATGTTAGCTAACTCTAGCTTCAAGCTGTCATGATGGAGGCAGGAAATGGATGGGTCAGTAAAATAACATGCTCTCTTCTGATGTTCATGACTGACTTCTATTCCAGTGCTGGCAAATAAGCACTGTTTCCATGGCAACCTTCTAACCAAACATCATACTTGGAAATTATTCACATTCTTGAGATCCCTTTAAAGGTCTGACTGATAGTTTGTAGATTGCAGAGTCAGGAACATTCAGTTTAAAGTAATGCCTACTGCCTCGGTTTTCAGAATGTTTCTTCACTCAAATCAATAGTTGAGGCATGTTTATCATCTAGGGCTTCATGGAAATCTGAGGATCCTTGAACTAGTTTGCTGAACTGAACTTAAACATGGTGATCAGGATAGCTATCTTTGACAGCACATGTGTGTGTCATTGTCATGTTAGGACTATGGTTTAATGTTAGTTTTAAGGGTCTGGAGATGAAATCCCAGCCACACTGAAGTCAACTGCTACTTTTTGTACGGCCCAGATTATAAAAGAAATGTCAGTTTCCCAACAGTGTCCTGCACGACAGAGTCTCTTTTTCAGTTCACAGGCAGGAAGTGAAATTCAAGTTTGGACTCACCAAATCTGTGGTCAGTAGGCAAACCTGAAGGGTTACCCCCAGGACAGAATATTCACAGTAACAGAGTTTTCTCCTTCTCGAGTGTGTATTGGTCAATGCTCTTCCAACTGTCAGAAAGAAACTTTTGGAATTCATCCGCCATATGAGTGAGTCCCCTTGCCTACAGCTTTTGCCAAGACAGTTGGTACTTTCTCCAACTGCAAAGCTTTTGCTTTTCCATCATATTTGTAGCCATTGGCTTTGATATGATGGTTGTATGTCTCATATCACATGAGTTTGAAGAACACAATGACAGTTTATTTCCTTCCTCCTCATCCTCTGATATTGCAATACAACCGAGTGTAAGCTATAATGTTCTGCAGAAAAATGAGGAATATTCAGTGTCTCTCAATACATACAAATCAGCGAACATTTTCACAGCTTTGCACAAATATCAGGGAACATCCACACAATCCCTCCGAGGTGGCATTATCCCTGTTGTATACTATGGGGAAATGAAGGCAGAGTCAAGGTATTTCTCTAAGGCTGAACACAGCAGACCAATCAACAATAGCACTCTGATTGGAATTGATTTATAGCATTGTTCTCCTACACTAACCATGATCACAGCCTATGTAACTAAATTGAAAACCCTAGACACTAATTTTAGCCAAAGAATGTCTAAGATAGTTTCAGGGTAAGAAACCATTATAACATATCAATTAAAATAATGAATGTAGAGGGTACTTTAGGATATGTGAGGTTTTGACCGTAGTACTAGATCATTCTCATTCATTAAGGAACTTTATAAATAGTAAGGAGTTAAACATTGTTTTAATGAACTGTGAAATGCATGTGTCATCTTCAACATCAATAATTCAGATATCACTGATCACACTGATTTTGTGTTCAAGTGGATCATGTTCCCTAAATATTTTATTAAAAATTGTATTTAAAATAGTTAATGGATGCTTTCAAAGAATAACTCATTTCTAGATACATCACACCACCCGGTTCTTAATTATTAGAAAGGTAATCCTATATTGTAACTGATTTTAAGCATTTTGCCTTTCTACATTTATTTCTAATTTCATGTAACCAGGAGATTTCTTTTTAAAAGAGGGCATTTTAACATTTAATATCTGACATGCATAAGGATTTCTAATATCCAAATAGCAATTATATTTAAAGGGAAGTTAGTGATTCATGAAATAGAAAATTACAATGTAGCATACTTTGATTATGATTACTTACACTCAGTAAGAAGGTTTTCTTGGCAAGCACTGTGGAACAGAGCAAAATATGTCCACATTCTGACCTTAGAAATGATGAATAAGCTCCATCAAATCATCTTGCAATGATGCGTCACAGAGGTGGATAAAACAAAATTCACAGAAGAAATCTATATTTTCCATTGAAGATTTAAATTTGTCAACAAAAAGGACACACTTTTCACGTGCTTTAGAAATATTGGTTTTGCGCCATTTTATTCCATGAGAAAGGAAAGATCTTCTATTCCAGTCAGCATTCTATAGACTCTTTTACAGGCATCCATCATTATTTGCTCACTGAAGCATTATACACAGAAAAAAGGGACAGCTAAACTGATTTAAACCAGACCTAGAGAAATCTGATAGATATTGAGCTTTAGGTATAAATTACAATTGGCCTTTCACCTATAAAAAAGAGAAACATGGCCTGACCGAATATCACAGATTCTCATGGCTAGCTCTGAAACCGTTATTGTGAATTATTACTGGGCAAAATGAATTATGGCAGGGCAAAATTTCCACCACCTCCTCTTTACAGTTTAAACTAACTAATATGCTACCTTGGAGATAGAGCAGAGATTAGAAAGTTCTAAATTTCTATATAGCTCCAATAGAAGAGTGCCCACAAATTAGCTATGTAGGACAATAAAACTGCTCTGTTATTTGGAGACCGTTAGCTTTCTGGGTTTTCCCCTAGCTATGTCCCTTTAATCAAGGAAAATGGTCAAACATCTGTAGCTTTCTTTCCCTCCCTATTTGATTGGCTCTTGCTCTCTTCCCTATGGGTATGTCTACACTACCCTCCTAGTTCGAACTAGGAGGGTAATGTATGCATACCGCACTTGCTAATGAAGCCCGGGATTTGAATTTCCCAGGCTTCATTAGCATAAGCGGGGAGCCGCCATTTTTAAATCCCCGCTGCTTCGAACCCCGTGCAGCGCGGCTACACGGGGCTCGAACTAGGTAGTTCGGACTAGGGTGCCTATTCCGAACTACCGGTACACCTCGTTTCACGAGGAGTAACGATAGTTCGGAATAGGAACCTAGTCCGAACTACCTAGTTCGAGCCCCGTGTAGCCACGCTGCACGGGGTTCGAAGCAGCGGGGATTTAAAAATGGCGGCTCCCCGCTTATGCTAATGAAGCCCGGGAAATTCAAATCCCGGGCTTCATTAGCAAGTGCGGTATGCATACATTACCCCGCTAGTTCGAACTAGCGGGGTAGTGTAGACATACCCTATCTTACTTAGGGGGCAAAAAACCCCTGTATATTTTCCATTTCAATTTATTTAATTAACTTTTTAACACTACTGTTGAGGAATCACACGATTGTGTTTTTGTTATCAACCAAGTTGGGAGAGTTTCATAAATGTGCAAAAATGACTGAAGCATCCAACCCAGAGATTGTAAGCATGAAACATGGAGGCAGGATTGGGAAAGGAGATTAACTAAGGGATACACTGGGCTGTGATTGCAATTTGTGTAGACACAGCTGAGCTAGCTTTACTGTAGTGAGCTAAGGCACTGAAGCAGTGAAGTCGTATCAGCATGGACTTCAGAACAGGCAGTACAAGTCCAACCAGAACACTGGAAAATGGTTTGTGTTCTATGCCAGTGTTCAAGCTAGCTCATGTATATCTAAGCAAACCTTAATCACGCGCTTTGGTTACAGTATAGGGACACCCTGAGAGAAAAGCAGGAAAGGCAAGAGGACAGTAATGGCAATATAGCAAGAAGCAAAAATAATACAAAGGGCAGGATTCCGACTATCAGGACTAGCTCTACTCTAGCCAATGGCATTACTCGGGGTAAAACTAGAGCAAAATAAGGACCAGGCTGCTAGATCACATTAAGGTATGTGATTTAGTATTTGGTAGCAGTGAAATGAACATGCATGAGATAAAGAACAGGGGACAAATTATCTTTAGTTATCCCTATGTCGGTCTTTAAGCACTGCATGAAGATTGCTTGCCATAGAAAGCAGCCACTCACAAACTTCCTAGCCACAATAGTCCATTTAAATGGCCTTGCTCTCTAATGTACATCCTTAAATATACATGGGGATGTGGCATGGGAGGGATTAAAAAGCGTAAGCTATGCTGTTGCTTATCTCACCTGGAGACCCATCAGGCTCTATCCCTCTATTGCACATTAGTCATACTCAAAATGCTGCTGTTAACCATTTAGCAGGTTCATCCTGTTGCCAACCTGCAATCAGATATCCTTCCCTACCTGCTCCAAAACACAGCCCAAACTATTCCCAACATTCTAGTTTCACTTGCATAGAATCTATGAATTGCTCCACAGAGTTTGGTGTTTGGTTAATTAAATGAATTACTTATCACAAGCACCTAAGAGCTGGACACATGCCAAGATCCCAGTATACAAGGCATCTTGGAAACTCAGAGCAAAGAGACAATGTCTTATACTTAAATTGTCAACTTTTTGGTGGAGACAGCCTGGGGACCACAAGGATACACTGAGACAGATGGTCAGCATGATTGATACCAGTCTCAGAACTCCAGTTGCCCTTGTAAGCATCACAATAAAATCAACATTTAAGACGAGATTGCCAGACTCCTTTGAAAGAAAAACAGGCTAGTAATCAGATTAAACACTAAAATACCTAATATCAAAGAGCCTAGTCCAGTTACTCAAGTAGTGCAAATCAGCATAGATACTTAGAAATCAGAGCCTCAACTGGTATAAATTCCAATGAAGAAAGAAGGGCTAAGACAGTTTATACCAGCTAAAGGTCTACTCCTCAACATTAAAGGCTATGTCTACACTACTGCAGTAAGGTTCGCAATCTAGCTACATGAATAAGGTAATGGGAGTCGACTTACATTAAATTGAGTTACTGTGGGGCTGGAGGGAAGAAACTCCCCCATCAATGTATTTTACTCTTTTTCGTCAGCAATAGACTACAGCTCTCCAATCGGCCACTATCTGTGGTCGATTCGGTGGCTCTTCACTAGCTCTGCTAAATTGCCCGCTGGTGGACTGATCTCTGAGTTTCGATCCCATGTATAGTGTAAGCCTTCCCATATACGTTCCTCTGTGGAAAACTGCTCAGCCTGCAGTTTGGCTCAAGTGCTTTTCTGTGAGCTCTGACTCAATGGTAACTAAATGTAATTTCCTGTAATTACTCTTTGTAATATGTTTAACAGTATATTTTCTCCTTCAAAATCATCACAATATTTCTTTAATGCATAATGGTATTGCAAACAGACAGTTTAGTATTTATTACCCTCTTAACATTGCTGTTTTCAATGTTTTTTGCAGTTTCTTCTGTGTATTTGATTTATGACATTTTCCTTCTGCATCAACTGCCATCATTGCCAGCAGGTAAAAATGGTGTAATTGGCAGATAAATTTACTTTGCAGGGGTTTCTTTTGCTGACATGCCACAATGACAGAAAATTACTTCAGAAAACAAACGCAAATTCCCAGTAAGGTAATTCTATTGGTGAAATTATTCATGGGTTTATGAGGCTTGCTCTTCAAACAGGTAAGCAGCCCAAAAGTGTTTCCTTAACCAATCTGGCCATGTTTAGTGACTCGGTTGATAATCCAGCTCAGGATAATTCTGGATTGCACTACCCTAAGCCTCTCTCAGCACTCAAGATGACATTATCCCATTTCAGAGGGGGCTAATTAACAAATAAGAAAGTAAGTCTGCTAGAAATGCCCAATCATTTTATATTTGAGATCTTGTTGTCATTATGTAATAAAATAAACCAGAGGTGAGGAAGCTTAGGCCAGGGGGAGGGGGGCAGATATAGTCCCTGGTTTGCCTGAATCTGATCCCTGAGGCTCAGCATTGGGGAGCTTGTGCTGGTGCTCCAGCCTCCCCCCTGCCCCCCCATAACAGAGCTGGAGCACACAAAATCTACTAAACTGGCTCCCCCAGGCTCTGGTGTGTGAGGGGAAGTGGGGAGTTTCTTTCTCCTTCTTTCCACATCCATGAGAGGTTTTTTGGAGGGGGAGTTGTTTCTTTGCTTTTTCTTTTCACTTGTGTGCGGCTTCCGACTGATTTTTCTGTGAGTCAGTAGCCCCCATCCCAAGAAAGGTTCCACACTCCTACAATAAACCAACTATTGAATCTAAATTTTGGACTCCTCTACATCATTGTAATCTACAGTAATTTCACAAGAATATTTTTAAAACATCTCAGACTATACTTATAATTAGTGACTATATCACTGCTTCTTTCAAAACAAGTTTTAATAGCACCTTTTAGTGCAATGCATGAATTATTTTCCTGGATGTACTCATGATATTTTGCCAATTATTCTTCAGTTAAAAGGTTTTTGAGAACCTATAGCTGTAATTTACTTCTGTGTATGACTACCAAACCATTTACTATTTCTTGGAAAGTCACTCCTAGTCCCTTAAATTCTTAGAGATTTCTGAATATGACTCAGTGGAGGAATTCTATCCAAGATACTGTACCTCTACTCCTAAATATTTGCCCTTAGTTGGATCAGGCAGGAAGAAATAATCTCAGATGTTTGGATCTAGAACAATGAACTGTTAATTGCATTAGCCCCAGAACTTTATAAATGGCCCATTCATGACAGGAGGAACAGAGGCAGCTGACCAGGGTGTTACAGAAAGAAAGCATCTAATCAGCTCTTCATAACACGAATATGGTTTACTACCTGCTTTGCTACGGTCATCCTGGTATGTGTACGATGGGGTGCAGTCATAGAAGTCCTTTTGGGATTTTTCCTCAGTGTGCTGATCATGCCACTGACATCAACATTCATGCTCTCTAGGGCTTCTCACCATCCTGGCTTGATGGGCTAGATCCTCTAGTTTCCCCCAGATCATTCATAGAGTTGGGGTTACCACCCTGCCACTGCAGAGCAACGCACATACTGAACCACCTTAGCTCTGGGAGGACGCAGCTCTAGGGCACATCACTCAGGAAACCGGTACACAGAAAGTGATCAAAACCCTGAACAAAGCAGTCTTTAAAAGTTTTACACAGTGAAAGCTCATTAGGTAAGCTCCCTTTATCAATGAAAGAGATATGCACAGTGGTGGCTCCCTCAGGTAACAATTATTTACACTGGGCCTGTTAAGGAAAATACTTTTTTTTTTTCACTAAGTACAAGCAGTAGGAGTTAAGTGGCTGCAAGTAAAAATAGACAAACCAAAGTAAGTTACTAAATTAAAACGAATCGAAAATGTGTAAAAGTTTCAGAGAGGTAGCCGAGTTAGTCTATAACAGGAAAAACTTAAAAAGCAACAGTTTAGTAGCACTTTAAAGACTAACAAAACATGTAGATGGCATCACGAGCTTTTGTGGGCATAGCCCACTTCTTCAGATGACCGAAGTGTAGAACCAAGAATAAATAAGAGAAGGAGGGAGTGGGAAAGGGAGAGAAGGAAAAAAATTGGAGGGGAGGGAGGGAGGGAGGGAGGGAACAGTGGGTAGATAAGTTTCAAAGAGTTAGCCAAGCCACTCTGTAACAGGAAAAAATTTAAAAACAACTAATAGTCTATTAGCATCTTAAAGACTGAATAGTTAAAAGAGGCTGATAAGAGCCATTAGTATGCACTAGGAAAGGAAGAGTACTAGCACCAGAATCTACACAAATGTCAAGAACCATTGGCACCTTCATTGTTTGTTTGGGTATGTCTACATATCAAAGTTAATTCGAAATAACAGCCGTTATTTCAAATTAACTTTAATAGCATCTATACAGGCAAACCGCTATTTCGAAATAAAATCGAAATAGCAGGGTGCTTAATTCGAATTAGTTAAACCTCATTCTATGAGGAATAATGCCAAATTTGAAATAGCTAATTCAAAATAAGTGCTGTATAGATGCTTATTTTGAAATAGGGGGCCTCCAGCTCTTCCCAGGGAGCCCTGGTGGCCACTCTGGGCCAAACCAGGAAAACTCCTCTCCTCTCTCCCAGCCCCAGAGCCCTTAAAGGGGTAGACTCTGCCCACACTGCATGTGCCAGCTACAGGCCTGCAAGCACAGAGCCAGTAGTCACTGACCCTGACACAGTGGCCCCAAGATAAGTTGGGTAGCCAGATCCAGCCAGCCCTCCAATGCCCAGTCCCTCAGCTCCCAGGAGCCAGCCAGGGGCCAGAGAAGGCAGGCGCCATCCTGGACTAGTGCGGAGATCATGGACCTCATTGAGGTTTAGGGGGAGGCCTCCAACATCCATGATCTCCGCTCTAGATGGAGGAACGCAGCCGTCTACAGCTGCATAGCTGCCACCATGGCCACTAAAGGCCACATGCGCACCCCAGAACAGGTGCGCATGAAAATTAAAGAATTGCGGTAGGGATATGACATGGCCACACGGAGCATCTCCCGAACAGGGCTACACACCTGCCCCTATTTCAAGGCCCTGGATTGCATCCTAGGGTGCGGGACAGTCCATGCCAGCCCAGGGGGCAGCGAGCTGGGAGCAGAGGGCCCTGACCAGGGCACGGAGGAGGAGCCGCTACAGAGGATGCCATGCCGGCAGGACCTCTGAGCTGTCCCAGCAGCGGAGTCACCAGGGTCATACAGGGAGGCTACATCATGTAAGTGCCATCACTGTCCCCTTCCTGCAGGGGGTGGGGAAGGAGACCAGGGACCACGCGCGTGGGCCTTGCTTACCACAGATCACGCAGCAACCTGTGCATGTGCGAGCACATGCCATGCCACCCCTGCGCAGGTGGCTCCAGCTGCGTGCCACTCAGGAACCGGGGCCTGATAGCCATACACGGGTGTGAAGAGATCTGACATGCTCCTGACCCTGGGGCAGGACACAGCAGGATGCCCTCCCTTCACAAGCCCCCTCTATACAGAGGTAGGGGACATTTCCCCTCCACCGTGGCCGCACTAGGGTCATGGGTGTGGTCTCGGGGCAGCTCCCACTCCTGGGGATAACAGGACATTCCGACGATGGCCTCTGTGCAAGCACAGCAGCTCTGACGGTGCAGGGCACGGTCATCCTCACCTCACAGAGGGGGGCTGGGCTTCATCCACTGTGTCCCCAGGGAGAATTGACCACTTCTCTTCTTTCTCCACAGCTGCACCAGCTGCGTGTGTAGGGTGCACAACCCCACCCGGGACATCCTCCCGTACCCAAGGGCTCAGCAGGTCCAGCCGAACACTGCAGGGGTACCAAGACCAGCAGTTGGGGGCCCTGCGAGCCCTGCACTGCACCATGGAGCAGAAGGTGCAGAATAACTGGGAGTTTCGGCGGGAGCTGCTTGCCTAGGGTCGTGCCATCTGTGTCCATCTGCAGACCCTGGTGCAGAGCGTGCTGCCTTGTGCCGCTACAGTGCCTGCTGCCGCCCCAGCTCCCGCTCCTCTTCCCACTCCTCCCCCTCCCGCCTCTATCTCCTCAACCTCCACACCCTCCTCCTCAATCTCCACACCCCCCACCCCAACCTCCACACCCTCCTCCCCATCCCCTTGGGGACATCAAGGCCCCCACACCCTCCTTGCTGGGAGACAGTTGGCCCAGTGAGACCCCCACCCCAAGCCTTGAGCTTCCCCTCATCCTTGTTTCCCTTGCTTCCCCGTTCCAGCTCCCTCTTCCAGTTTTCCCCCTCCCCTCTCCCGCCCCCTTTTCCCAGTGTCCCCAGAGTTTCATTCCCCCCCCCCATTTTGTTAAATAAAGAGAGTTTATATTTTTGAAAATATATGTATTTTATTTGCCAGTAGGAAGAGGGGTTAGGGAGGGGTAAGTGGAAGCCAGGCAAGCAATCAGGGACACCTGAGAACCGGCTGCCCGGGGATGGGGGGTGTCCCTTTAAGTACAGGCCTCAGATAGCCTCAGGCAACAGCCACACAAATACACTCCTTATCTGATGCCCTAACCCTGACCTGGTTCTGGCTACCCTTAACTCCAAATCAGTGTCCATTTAGTGCATTTTGTGTGTAGACACATTATTTCAAAATAACTTATTTCGAATTAACTATTTCAAAATAAAATTTTTCAAAATAATGCTATAGTGTAGACATACCCTTTGGTGGATAATGTGCAAGCCATCTGATATCACAATTTAGACCATTAGCATGAGAATTAAACTTGTGAAAGAAGTGGAATTCCAATCCTTCTCTGTGTATTTGGCTTGTGTAATTGGTCTGCAAGTTCTAAGTCTCTAAGGGTATGCCTACACTACCCTCCTAGTTCGAACTAGGAGGGTAATGTAGGCATACCGCACTTGCAAATGAAGCCCGGGATTTGAATTTCCCGGGCTTCATTTGCATAGCGAGGAGCCGCCATTTTTAAATCCCCGCTGGTTCGAACCCCGTGTAGCGCAGCTACATGGGGCTCGAACTAGGTAGTTCGGACTAGGTTCCTATTCCGAACTACCGGTACACCTCGTGGAATAGGAATCCTAGTCCGAACTACCTAGTTCGAGCCCCGTGTAGCCGCGCTACATGGGGTTCGAACCTGCGGGGATTTAAAAATGGCGGCTCCCCGCTTATGCAAATGAAGCCCAGGAAATTCAAATCCCGGGCTGCATTTGCAAGTGCGGTATGCCTACATTACGCCGCTAGTTCGAACTAGCGGGGTAGTGTGGACATACCCTAAGAAACTTCTTGCATACAGATTTTTCTTACCCTAAACAGCTGTGACTATTGTGGAGTTGAGAGAATCTTTCATTTCCCACAGACCCAACTGGCAAACAACACAAAAGAAGTTGAAGGAGCCAGCCCTGTGGCATGCCTCTTTCTCCTCAGCCTTACAAAAGTACTTCCACGGAGGACCAAGAGCCACAGATCTGCACAGATGCGGGTAGGACATGGCTGATAGCTCTTCACCGGATTCTCCTCGCCTATGTTATTTTGTAAGAGCTATCAACATCCTCCCCACCCCTGCCACGCCGAGCAGACAGGGAGCCAGTGAGAGTCATGCCAAGGGACTGACAGGTGAAAGAGAACCAATATCCATGTCAGGCTAAGATCTGAACTCAGACTGATATCGTTGGGAATTAAAATACTTTGATTAAACTTTCATTTCTCTGTTCTCCACGGCAGTCATATCCTTCTGTTTTCCTAAATTCCCTCATCTCTGTTTTGATTGACCTCACACAGCTTTGGTTAAAACAGCTTTTTAAACCTATAAATGCACAAGGAGAAATGGCCTGACAACACCACAGCAAAATAGAGCTAAATTCCAAAAAATAGGGACATAGAGATAGAACATAAAAAGCCTCTTAGGAAGAGATTGGGGGAGGGGAGGGTGTTGCTCAATAGGGTTGACTGACGAAGAAAAATTCTATTGTGGGGGAAAAAATGAGGTTTTGAAATTTATTTGCATTCTGATGTGGGATGGAACCAACACCTTTCAAAATCTTTACACATGCTCACTCACTCCCCCAACATAACCAATAGCACAGTGGGTCAGGCACTCTGAGAGTGTGCCCCAATCACTGGGTTATTGCCTAGTCTGGGATGGATTCTCTCCCAAACACTGGCCATGGGGAAAACTTCCTGCAGAGGTTCATCAAAACCAAACACATTCCTTTACTACAAATGTTTAGCTTCCAACAAATCAGCATTTTTCAACCAAGAAAAGTCATAGTCCTTTTGAAGTCAGTAAAGTTTGTTGAAGTCAACAGAGCTACAGCAATTTATACCATCTGGGGATCTGCTCCTTGTATCTCCATGTCACTTCCTCTTAATCAAATGAAGGTAAAACAGACCAATGATAATGTATAAGCCCTTATTTCTAACCACATATGGTATTTACAATTTTTCAGAGATGAATTCAGCTTATGAGGAAATATAGAACCAGAGCTTCTCAATGGACATGAAACAGGGAACAGCTAGCGTTAACCACTGGGAAATAATATTTTGGAACTTTTGGGGGTATGGGTGGAGAAAGAAAGGTTTGTCAGAGCTGGAAGGGTTTGAAATATTGCACAGTCTGAATTCCTAAAGCAAATTAAAGATGGTTTCTGCATATAAAAACATTATGTTTAAAAAAGTCATGGTTAAAATTACAGTCTTTTTATTTTATTAATAAGCCAGTTTTCCTTTTCGGTGAATAGGTGCTTCATTTTGCCTGGAAGAATTGTTTTTCATGTGGGTGCTTTTGACAAGTCTCATTAAAATAACAACATACCTCTATGTATAGATTTATACATTAGGGCTATGTCTACACTGGCCCCTTTTCCGGAAGGGGCATGTAAATTTCACTAGTCGTCGTAGGGAAATCCGCGGGGGATTTAAATATCCCCCGCGGCATTTAAATAAAAATGTCCGCCGCTTTTTTCCGGCTTTTAAAAAAGCCGGAAAAGAGCGTCTAGACTGGCCCCGATCCTCCGGAAAAAGTGCCCTTTTCCGGAGGCTCTTATTCCTTTGAAGTAGGAATAAGAGCCTCCGGAAAAGGGCACTTTTTCCGGAGGATCGGGGCCAGTCTAGACGCTCTTTTCCGGCTTTTTTAAAAGCCGGAAAAAAGCGGCGGACATTTTTATTTAAATGCCGCGGGGGATATTTAAATCCCCCACGGATTTCCCTACGACGACTAGTGAAATTTACATGCCCCTTCCGGAAAAGGGGCCAGTGTAGACGTAGCCTAGAAGATGGTTATAGTTTGAGGTAAAAATGTACTATACCCTTGTAGAAACAAAATTGATCATAGTAACTTTCATGCAGATTTTCATCCATATAGCTCATAGCTCTTTACAAAAGAGGGTAAGTAAGAGTATCCCTATTTTGCAGATGATGAAATGGAGTCACAGGGATAATGTTGCTTATTGATGGTCAGACAGCAGACTAGGAAAAAATCAGGTCTGTTGAGCTCCTTTAACACCCTTTTCACTGGAGCGCACTAATTCCCTAAGACAGTGTTTCTTAAACTTTTTAAGACCGAGGAACACCAAGTAATATTTTTTTTATGAGCAACATCAAGGATTTTTTGTTGAGGGGAAGGTGAAAAAGGCTGGGGAGAGGGGAAAGGTCGGGGGGAAAGTTAGAGGGAAAAAAGTTGGGAAAGTTATTGAGAAAAAAAGATCGCCTGCCCCTTTAAGGGTGGCCATTTTGAATTCTGTTGTTCTCTGTGGCACACTTCCAACTGCCTTGCAGCACACCGGTGGGCCGTGGAACACAGTTTAAGAAACATTGCCCTAAAGTGACAGCCTACAGAAGGGTTTATAGCTCATTTTTCCTAGAGCATTAGGAACACAAGCACAAAGTTAAAGTGTTTACAACCAGCTTTATCTCAGATATTTCTGTAATATAAAGGGGAGGATATCTCAAATAAAGAATTATTTATAAGATGTTGCTCTTGATCCTATGCAGAGATACACTGTGTACATGTGACTAATTGTTAGTTTAATAAGATTTTCTAAGCTGCATGTCCATATAGCTGAAACTAAGTGCTAAATCTGACCTGCTGATGACTGGTAAATTCAAATTGCAAAATGCTTATTCCAAAGACCACCTATAAAAACTGAACTTAACAGAACTCAGGAACAGAAAGCCAAACTGTGTCAGAGCAGACACAAAAATGTGGATATTAAAACCAAATAACAGCAAATACTTTTTCTTTGATGCACTAGGGAATATTGTGAATCAAAGCAGCATAGCAACAATAAGCAGGTGAAGCTAATTTCTCCATCAGATTCATACCATGGCCATCTCCAAGCTACGTAAAAGTTTGGCAGAGAACAGCAGAAGAGAGGAAATCAGCTAGTTGAAACTAAACTCTGAAAAGGACAAAGTGGTGATGGTGGGGAGAGGAGAAAGCTCGGAAGAATGCCTATGTACCACATTATGCTCCACCAAAGGCACCCGTTTGTAGAAACAGGCTGCAACCTTCATGTCACTGTTCATCATCATGCCTAATTAGTTATTCTGAATACAACAGAATTTGGTAGAAGCTGTTTTGAGTATTTGTCCTATTATAATTTTCACACAGACAACTGTCACTTGCAGGCCCTATGCTAGACTATTAAGGGAAATGCAGTATGGATTTATATTGATTATCTCGTTGCAACTCCAGGGTGATGATGGCACTTCATCAGATGGAGAGCTAGGTTGATCTTCTGATGCTCCCTCTTCAGAGCCTTTATATTTGTAGCATGTGCGACTCTGCCCAGAAGTGAGCCATAATTGGACTTGGAATACGATCCAGAGAGTTCATGCGACTTGAAATGAACAATTTTGACATAAATCCATACAATATTGGCATTTTTTGAAAACTCTGTAACCTTATCTCCTGAAAACAGATGGTTTTTGGAGTTCACAGAATGAAGAGATCCAGGGCCTAATTTTCCTTTCAGTTACACAGGTAACAAGAAAAACTACATTAGTGAGGATATTGAGGGCCTATATTTTTGTGTATTTAATTGCTGCACTGTTTCTTAAATGAATATACTATAATATTCTAAATTGATTCAGAAATCTTCTGTCAAAAAAAGATACAGAGAATTACACTTTCTCTGCCATGGAGGGACTTCAGTAGAATGTGTATCATTATTAGAACTCAGAAACTTTTCAAATATTCAAGATACCACATCTAAATGTATGAATTTTCTGGGTGACACTGTAGCTTGGCACTATTATGCACTCTAGAAACTAATAATCTTGTGCTTTGTATTTATTAGTTCCTAACCTATGCATTTTTATATTTCAAAGATGAGAAAAATTCAGGAAACATTCATATTTATTACCTATCAGGGAAAAAGTACTAAGAGATGGAGAGAAATGAAAAAAATGAAACCCTGCAGCTGAAATTAAAGATCATAACCAATGTGTCCAGACCCTAAATGTCTTAGAACCAATATTTTATTCCCAGGTGCTTCCCAAAACCCCGAGACTACTACCCAGCAACATGTGTATCAAGTGAAGCATGTAATACAAAGGACATCTGTAGACTCCTTAAAGAGACTTAGGATACGTCTACACTACAGCGCTAATACGAACTAACGCGTCTAGAACTAAAAACTAGTTTGAATTAGCGTTTTGCTAATTCGAACTAGCGCGTCCAAACGCAGGGGGGCATTTAAGGGTGGCTGAAACCGGTTCTGGCAGGGCATCAGGTCAATAGTTGCATTGTGTGGCTGCTGTCCGAGGCTATCTGAGGCTCGTGCTTAAAGGGAACCCCCTGGACAGCCGGTTCTCAGCTTTTCCTGCTTGCTTGCCAACCTCGCCGAGGGACAGCAAAGCGTTGGTCTCTGTGCCCGTCTGTGTCGGTGCTTCCCTTCAGGGACGCCGCCGCAGGTGGCAACATGGAGCCAGAGCTCGCCCTGCACCTTCTGGTGTACTTTTTGGACTTGAGGCTGCAAGCCTGCCACCAATAGCTCGAGGCTGCCTGGCACCACCTAGTGCACGTCAGCCCCCTGCCTCTCCACCTGGCCGCCCTGGGGGCCGTGGACGAGCCACCTCGGCACCGGCGTGCCCTGCCGCATCTGGCGTCTGGACACCAGCAGCGACTGGTGGGACCGCATCATCCTGGAGAGCTGGGAAGACCGACAGTGGACCCAGAACTTCAGGATGAGGAGGGACACCTTCCTGGAGCTCTGCTAGTGGCTCGCCCCTGCCCTGCGCAGAAGGGACACTCGCATGAGGCCCACCATCCCCCTCCAGAAGCGGGTGGCCATCGCCCTCTGGAAGCTCTCCACGCCGGACAGCTACCGATCCGTCGGGAACCAATTCGGCGTGGAGAGATCCACCGTCGGAGCGGTGTTCATGCAGGTATGGCACTCGCCGCCCACTGCGCCGGAGGGGAGGGGGACTGCGAAGAGGGGATGGGCCGCCCCAGGAACAAAGGGAGGGCGGGAGGAGGCGAAAGCGCCCCGCACCAGAGGGGTCGGTCTGTCCCGGCCATACTACACGCCTCCAGGGGGGTTGCTTCCAGGAGTGGGGCGCGGGGCACTGCCAGGGCACGAATGCTCCCAGCCACCCGGGCGCCCCACTGATTGGCTCTTTGCTGTGTCTCTCTCCGCAGGTGGTCAAGGCCATCAACCGGGTGCTGCTCCGCAGGATGGTCTGCCTCGCTGACCTGGACGCCGTCATCCGGGGATTCGGCGCCCTCAGCTTCCCCAACTGCAGGGGGGCCATCGACGGGACGCACATCCCCATCCGTGCCCCGGAACACCAGGCGTCCCGGTATGTCAACCGCAAGGGGTACTTCTCCGTGATCCTGCAGGCCGTGTGTGACCACCGGGGACAGTTCACGGACATTAATGTGGGCTGGTCCGGCAAAGCACACGACGCCCGGGTGCACCGCAACTCCTCCGTGTGCCAGCGGCTGCAGGACGGGACCTTCTTCCCCGACCGCCACATCAGGGTCGAAGATGTGGACATGCCCTTCTGCCTGGTGGGGGATGCCACCTACCCACTGCAGCCGTGGCTGATGAAGCCCTACACCGGGCACCTCAATCCCTCCCGCCAGGCCTTCAATGCCAGGCTGACCAGGGCCCGCATCGTGGTGGAGGGGGCCTTTGGGTGACTGAAAGCCCGCTTTCGATGCCTCCTCACCCATCTGGACCTGGCTGAGCACAACATCCCTCCCGTGGTGGCGGCATGTTGTGTGCTCCACAATTTATGTGAGCGAAAGGGGGAGGCTTTCCTGCCAGCCTGGATGGCTGAGGCTGACCGCATTGCTGGACACTATGGTCAGCCCCGCACCGCCGCCGTCCGGGAAGCCCAGCGGGGGGCCGTCCAGATCCGGGAAGCCCTGCGGGAGAGCTTCCTGGTGGAAGAGGAGGACTGACCTCTCCCTGCATGCCCCACTGGGGCCTTCTTCCACCCTACCCCCTTCCTCTTTCCCCTCCCTACCTACTGCCAAATAAAGACACCTGTTTTTCAAACAAAAATGTCTTTTTATTTAACATAACTGGGGTGGGGGGTGGGAGGAAGAAGGGTGGGAGAGGGGAGGGGGAAACCTGGGACGAGGGAGCTGGAAGGGGAGAGAAGGGAGGAAGGGAAAGGAAAGCTCAGTGGTGGGAGTCCGGCTGCTTCTCCCGTCTCGCCACACTGTGGTTCCGGGGGCGTTGGTAGGGAATGGTTGTGGAGGGTGGGGCAGGAGGGACGGGGAGTGTGGAGGAAGCAGGAGCGGGAGCAAGAGCGGGAGCAGGAGGGGCAACAGGAGGGGGAGCAGGAGGAATTGGGAAGCGGTCCAGCAGGCTCTGGAGGTGGCCTCGCAGGGCACGGCCCTGCTCCTCCTGGGCCTCCAAGCTCCTCCGGTGCAGCCTCAGGTCCTCCTGGACCCAGTGGTCTTGGAGACGGAGCTGTTGCTCCAGGAACCGGAGGTGCTGCCTCTGGTACTCCTCCTGGTTCCTGGCTCTCCTGCTTGCCCGGGCACGGGCAGCTGCTGCAGGCGGGGTGGTGCGCCCTGCAGGCCCAGGTGCTGCGGCTGTGGTGAAACAAGACTAGCGGTCAATTACCCCAGGGGCCCAGGTGTGTGAAACCCAGCTCCCCTCTGCAAGGCCAGGGCCCCTGCAGGATCCCCAGCTGCTGCTCCGTGGTGGGCAAGGCCCAGGCGCACGGTCCCAGGGCTCCCTCTCACCCCAGCCCCCCGTACACATAAGAGGAGCACGATGGTACTCACAGGTGGACGCCTCCCCGGCCTCAGACGACACAGGCGAGCGGCTCGGGGGTCCCAGGTGCTGGGCAGGCTGCCAGCAGGCTCCTGGCTCTCGGAGCCCTCCTCCTCCTCCTCCTCCTCCTCCGTCTCCTGGAGCGGTCCCTCTGCTCCAGGGTCTATCACGTCCCGGGGGGCAGGGACGGCATGAACCCCCAGGAGGCGGTCCAGAGCCAAAAAATGGGGGCACACCTCCAGGTCGGCCCCTGGCAGGCAGGCCCGGGAGTAGGACTGCCGCAGCTCCTTTATTTTCCAGCGCACCTGCTCCCGGCTGCGCTGGTGGCCCCTGGCGGCCAGGCTGGCAGCCATGCGGCCATAAACTGCCGTGTTCCTGTGGCTAGTGTGGAGATCGTGGACATTGGAGGCTTCCCCCCAAACCTCGATGAGGTCCACGATCTCCGCACTAGACCACGCGGGCGCCCGCCACTTGTGGCCCCGGGCAGGGTCCTGGGAGCCGCCAGGCTGGTCCCGGGAAGAGGGGGAGGGCTGGGTGTCCTCGGGTGGCTGGCTCAAGGGTGTCAGGTGCAGGGTGTGCTGGCACGGGTGCTGGCAGCCTTGCAACTGGCACAAACTGCGTAGCCAGCCCGTGGCCCTTTAAGGGTTCCGGGGCCAGGAGAGGGGCAGACAATTTGCCTGGTGTTGGCCAGAGTGGCCACCAGGGCAAGCTGGGAAGGGCTAGCCTCCCACTAGTTCGAATTAAGGGTCTACACAGCCCTTAATTCGAACTAGCAAGTTCGAACTAGGCTTAATCCTCGTGGAATGAGGATTACCTAGTTCGAACTAAGCGCTCCGTTAGTTCGAATTAAATTCGAACTAATGGAGCGCTAGTGTAGCGCCTATGAAAGTTAGTTCGAACTAACGTCCGTTAGTTCGAACTAACTTTGTAGTATAGACATACCTTATAAAATAAGTTAGGGTATCTGGAACCAAAATTCAGGAATTGGTAGTTTGGTACAACAAGCCTGACTCTTTAATGTCACACATCTTCCAGATTTATCTCTATTCTTTTCTCTACATCATTACTCATTTATACAGTTTACTTGCATGGACTTGGTTAGCAATTTCTTTCATATATTTGAGATTCTGAAAGAAAAGCCATTCAGCTCATATTTCATTTAATATTAAAGAAACAGTTGCTTTTGAGCATTTAGTAGGAAAAAGGAACTATCAAACCTACATATAATCCTGAAACATGTTAAATTATTCAGAGTTTATTCTGATTAGGGCATATAGGCAACTGAAGCACAGCAAAGCTCTTTGTGAAAAATGATTGGTACACAAATATATTAAATATTCAGCTACTGTGGTCATGGGAAGAAAATACACATATTAGATAGTTACCCCTTTGAAAATGTACCCCCTTTATTTAAGCACACACAGTGTGTATACATAACACAAACTAGAAAATTCTCAACTTCAGGAAGCTCACTTTTGGGGTTCTTCTTTCTCTATTCTTAATACATAAACAATATTTGTAATGCAGAAAGCCATCTAAAATAAAATTGAAAACCAGTGATCTGTATCACAGAGATAAATCTTCATGTTATACCTAGTCCTGACATCTCCATAAATGCCAAAAACAGTTTGCAAAATTCACAACCTCAAACTGCCTACATTTCAGACATCTCTATCGGACATCTTAAATAGCTGCTTGCTTTCTAATGAGTCAGCTGTATCTCTCCCAAGCTCTCTGTATCGCTGTTCCTTCTGTATTCCTTCTTGTGAGTATGAAACTTTACCACATGCATTTTGATAATCTGAGGTGCATAATGTCCACTAAATATAGCTTGTAACAGTAATAAGATGACAACAACAACTTGGATGGACTCCAAGAATACTGTTAAGCAAGATGTCTTTGTCCATAAAGCAAATTCAAGTTGACAGTCTAGGCAAATTGTGACAACTAAATGCCAGTAACTAAAGAACTGACCCAAACTTTTACTCATAACTCAAAAATGTTTTAAATAGATGTTTCATTGCCTGTTCTCTGTCGTTTTCATAAACCTCAGCATGCACATCTTGTACCTCAGAGAGAAACTGCTAAACTGCTTTATGTGAAGTTTTGCTCATTGCATTTTCTGCCAGAAAAATTAAAGGCTTAAAAGAAATGAAGAGGGCCCCAAGGAACTAGAATTCAGGAACTATGGATTTCCTTCACTACAAAGCCTGTTCTTACCTCCTTCACTAATCTTGTTACCCTGGTTAATTCCTGGGTGAACAACTTTTCTTCTTTTTAGTCAAATCCTCCTCATCTAACCCCTGCTGACATTTTTTTCCTCAAGACCTTGATCTTCATGCTTCCTCTTTTCTTCCCCGCTGTGCTTGCTCTCCTTTCTGTTCTGTCAGGAGCCAAAAGCATCTCTGCTCACTCTTCTCCTTTCTCCACCTATTTAGAAATGTGTATCATGCACATAAGCATAGTATCAAGTGCTTCACCTGCTCCCTCATCCCAGCTGCTGACCTTCCTCATGCCATCATTTTACCAGAAGATAGAAAGTGATGGATTTCTCCCATTTCTGCTATAAGGCACGCTGGTCTCTTTCTATCTCTTTAATGATACAACCCCTCAGCTAGCCCCTCACCTCCCTCCTTCCTTATGACATAGAAGGCAAAATTTCTAAACATGTTCTCCTGTTCTATAGCCTGGTGTTGTTCAACCAACTAGTTCCTCAATACCCTACGATCTTCTGATCACACAGCACTCTACACTCCAATAAATTCCAACAAAGGGCTGGCGGCTCAGAAAGAGAGGACCCTGAAATTAGGGCCCTGGCAGCAGCATAGCAAACTTGCCTAGACTGGTTCAGTGGGGAATCCCGTTAAAACACATCAAGCTCACCTAAGTAGGAGATACCACTCACTCACCCAACTCTGGGTTACTTCCTACTGTAGTCAGTGGTGCATCGGTCCATAAAGTCTCAGGGTCTCCAGGTTCCTCAGTGCAGGCTGCTCTCCAGTGCTTTGTCTCCTATGGAAGCCAAGTCCGAGCCCCTGGGTCCTCAACTCCTGTAGGCAGGGCGTGTGGCTGGTCCTCAGCAGGAGCCTACGCCACACATGCTTCCTCTCTGGTATCCCTCCCCAGACTGAGCTGAGCTGCTTCTTTTCATAGGTAGCCAGCACTTCATGCATGCTCAGTACAGCCAGAAGGATGGGACTTCCTCCACCCAGAGTGTGGTGTTAACCCCTTCCATGAAATATGTTCAACCCTGATGTGCTCCCCCTATTACTTTTTCTGCACCTTTCCAGGCTTCAGAGACCAACTAATACAACTATCAGTTAACACATGGGGATCTCAAAACCCAAGTACAAGATTGTGCAGGTAAGGTTGACAGTAGTAGAACCATTCCAGTTCTCCACTAAGGTGACACCTTTGAAATGGAAATAGCAGCCTGTTGCAGCTTCCACTCAGCTTTAGAATGTTTTTTCCCCACCACCATTTTTTCCATTTTTCCGTTCTGACAGTCAAACTGCATGAGATGGTGGGGAAAGAGCTGGAATGAGAGGCAAGTCCCAATCAAGAGTTCTCAGTATTTGGATAGGACAATGTCTTACACTTCATGGAAAGAGACAGAGGTTTGGTACTGGTCCACATGCACATTACTGTGCAGTGATGGATAAAGGCAAACAAAACGAACAGGGCTGGTTTATTTTCCTCATGCTAGGGTTATTTTGTCATTCTTTGCTTAATGTCTTAAGGTGAAGTTCAGGTCTTATTGAAGTCAAAATTGATTTATTCTGCAGAATCCCAGTACAGGGATTGGAGTCTCTTTTCCTAGTTTGATGTCCACTGTCTTTGGTGCCTGTTTCTCTCCTTTCCTTTCTAGCTAGAGACTTAAGTTACAAGCTTCCAATTTCCTTCCTAATAGGCCAATCCTTATATACATCACCTTGATAATCTTAATGTCTCAGGGTGGAGTCTAACCATTAATTACCTGATCAGTATTTTTCAAAGCCAATGATTTATGCTCTATGACTTTCAATCTGAACTTTCTACCAACTCCAAAATCCCAATCCCTGAGGCAGATATTCTGCCAGTTCTTTGAAAGCAACAACCTACACTTCATAACGAAGAACTGACATATCACTGACATGGTACCCATACACTATTCTTTAGACTGAAAATTATTTTCCAGTGCATTTCATGAGCTTCTTCTGACAATGTGCAGTGGCTGAAGTATTAATATTAGCCTGCCAGTTTCTGGAGTATTAATACATGAACATGTCAGAAGAATGGAAACAATACAGTGATGGAAGCTTAGAAGAACAGTGGGATGGGGACAGGGCCAGCCCACAACAGTTTGGCACCTGCAGCTGGGAGCTCTAATGACACCCCCATACTCCTTCGCTTGGGCCAAAACTTTGAAAGGTCTCAATTCTGCCTTCTTCCTGTTCTACTCCTCTCATGGTACTGCAGAGAGAATACACATGCACCAGCAGCAGACACAATTTTCTACGCTCTGGGTCCTAGTGGTGCCCCCCCCCCCCCCCACACACACACACACACACAATCTGGCACCTGAGGTGGCCGCCTCAGTTCACCTCATGGTAAGGCCAGCCCTGGATGGGGACTTGTACCACAGGTTCTGCTCAATGACTTGCCAAGCTTTTACAGTTACATAGAAACCAGACAATCCCCCAAACTACCATAGTATCCTAGAAGCTACACTAAAGGGATCCAACCAACTTTCTGATGACTGTACCACCCAGTGTGCTTATACTAATGCAGCATAATAGAAATGTTAATATTTTTCATTTCCCATTTCAAATATCTCTGATTCCTCTTTTCTGAGCCATTAAAGAAAAAAATCATTTTAAAGTGGAGTGGAAGCTACAGCAGTCTGCAAATGCTATTTGTGGAGTTTTTCAGTTTAGCACTTAAAGCTATGGCTAGGCTTTGGTAGAAATATTTTCGGCAGTACTTTAAGATGCACTGTTGCATAATCAATCAACTACTTCAGCCAGTTTCTTACTCAGCAGAGGTTTTAATCTTCTGGGAATTCATTAGCTACCACAGCTGGCCTTGATGTTTCAAATAAAATTGCTCCTTCATAGTTCATGCTATTATGAATCTCAGTTTCTTCTGATCTTTAATTAAAACCTTTGTGATTTCACATTATTTCCTTTATCAAGGCTGATCTATATACATTTGCAGCATTGGTGTTTTTCATTTCACTGGATGCAAATTGTATTAGGCTGTAGCTCTTGAAATGGGGATACTGGATTATTCGCTCAAGGCAAGTAATATTTCCAAGTCTGAAGTTTATACAATCCTCTTGTATAAAAAGGAGCCATCAGGGATTATTATTGTGGTTCAATTATTTCCTTAGCCATAAGGAAAGAAAACTTCTGATATGTATGCAAAAGAGGAGCTATATTAACAAGTATAGGTGCTGGAAGTAGGGGTGTCGGATGTCCTGCATCCCCGGGCTTGAAGTTGCTCTGTTATATACAGGGTTTCCAGTTTGGTAAACAGCTCTCAGCACCCCTACTAGAAAAACTATTCCAGCGCCACTATTAACAATTTAAAAATTGGCTGTATTTCAATAATGCAAAAAGAATAAAACAATCAGAACACATACAGGTCACATTAGGGAAAAAGGGCATTATGATACCTTGGAAGAACAAGCATTAAATAATTAGACAAGTAGCACTTCTAGGGTCCAAAGAGAGATAAAACTATTTGGACCACAATTTTCTTACCAGTTACTTTCCCTAGGAAGTTTTAAGAAGTTCTTAAAAAAACAAATACCCTTCCCCCCAGAAATACACATTACAGAAGACCAGGTGACAGGTGAAAACATGGAATAGTCCCTTTAATTTACACTAGTGTAAAGGAGAAGACAACTGGTCTTGAGAAAGAGCATAAGTATGAGAAATAAACTGATTTCAGGGCTCCTTCCAGCTCCAATTTTTTTAAAATGGGATCTAATTTCAAAGTTCAAGGGAAGCTCCATTTCACATCGGACTATACTTTATCACCCAAAAGAGAAAGGGAGGGAGAGACCCAAATTCGTTCACTTTTTGAAGCACACAATTTTGTTGAAGTGATCCACAGTAAAGCAAAGTGACAGTTCGATTATATCTAATACAAACCATTAGTCTTAAGCAGAATCGAAGGTACCCCATAATTTCCTTAGTATATTGCAAAAAAAAGTCTAAACTCATCATTGCAGATGTTTGCCTTTCAGTCCAAAATATTCTCTCCATTTCTATAAGTAAACAGACCTGTTTCCATTATTAATTTTTCTGGAAGGTGAATAAACTTCTGGAAGGTAAATTTTTAATTAATTTTTCTGGAAGGTAAATAAACTTCTGTCCAGTTTATTACAGCTCCAGCTCTTCCACAAAAAAGGTGTGTGGGGACGGTGAAGAGGGGTTTTTTGCACAAAAAAAGGAAAAAGCAAAGGTGCCTGCAGTCTAGACGTAGCCTATGATAGCTACACTTGTGCAGAACACACTTCCTTTCTGACCCATCTTTGCAAAGTGGACAGAATCTCCATATGAATATGAAGAGGATATTTGTTTTATTATTACATATATTGCCATTGAACCTTGGAGCACAGGACAGCGACCAAGATCTGATTCTTCTAGGAGCTGTACAAACTATTTTCTGAAACTTAGGTCTCTCTGAAAGCTAGAACCCATTCTCTTTGCCAGCAGAGGGAGTTTGACAGACCTGGAATGATTTACAACACTAAACAGATGCAGTAGCCAATATCTTTTTTAAAAGATCTCAATATTATACTGATATGAATTCAAACATCCACAGTCTGTAAAGCATGTCAGTGCTATGCCAGATGACAGTTAACACTTATTTCCAATGAAGGGAGATTATTTTTATAAATATTGTGAAGACCTGTATTTCGAGTGTTGCAGTGTGGAATTCTAAAGGTTAATTAAACTGGGGCTCTCCATTCCTATCCCAGAAACCAAGCAACAACTAATTCAATTCCTGGTGCTCAGATAGACAATACACTGAATCCACTTCTGGCTTTGTCTCACCCAATCCAATAGTATCAGTGAGAGAGTGAGATCGAGGAAGACTGTCATTGCAACAAAGGGGAGGGCTTACCTAAATTTGCAAGGAAAGGCTAACGGTTAACATAATTTGCATACTGACCTGTGGAGAAATGAGAACTATCAAATATTTATATAATTCTCAAATGCACCTCTGTTTTTGTGATTTTATCCTGCTTGGATGAATAGAGGTAGATTAAAGGAAGCTAAAAAGGATAAACCAAAAGGAATCTAAACAATGGCAAAGATAAGCCATGTGTGGTACACAGCTTCAAAGGGATTAGGATAACAATGGCTGGCCTGGACCATCCAGTGGGAAGAAGCTGGCTCCATCTAGAATAGATGGGTGCACTTTGCCAAGGTTAATCCTAGGATCAAAGAAGGATATTAAACCTTTGCAGAACCTAGAGTTGCCAGATTTGGTTGGCGATATTGCTCGAGGTTTCATAAAATGTCAATCTTTAATGAAAGATTAATCTTCAATTCCCAGAGACTCCAGGACAATCCGGAAGGGTTGGCAACACTAGGAGGACCCCGAATATAGGAAAAAGAGGGCTTGATGGCTACAGAGGAAACGTCAGTGACAACAGATAGTTATGCAAGGAGAGAGAGAGAGAGAGATTATAGCCAGCTTGCTGTGGACCTTTAATTTTTTAGTTTGGGGTTGGGGAGGGGAGGTACAAATGCTAAATTGTCAGAGAAAAAGAAGGCACAGGCCCAATACTTGCGAAGGGTGCACACAGGTGCCTGGAAAAGTGTCTCAGGAGGACTCAGGGGCTGTGACAAGGCTTTTTATTGTTTTAACCCCTTTTCCTTTGTTACGTTCTTATGGCGAAATAAGAGTGTTTTGAACAAGCTGTCCTCTGCTGTCACTATTTAGTCACATTGGTCACTGGCCAAAGGAGACCTGAGAGCAGGGACTCAAGCTGCTGAGGACACAGTTGGCGAAGAGAGAATCTGTAACTTAGAGACCCCAGTCTCAAAGTGGGAGTGAATTGCAGCATTCCACTCCAAGGTGCGGGCCCATCAGATAATTTGGAAGCAGTGCCGATGGGGAGACAATGCCCAAAGATACAGCTCACCCAGCCATCAAATACAACCACAGCAGCTATCTAGCTAGCTCCTGGATTGAAGTGTCATTAGAGGAGGTTTTGGAACAAATAGAAAAACTGGGTATTGATGAGTCCTTACACACACTTTAGAAAGAGATTTCCACATCATCTCTCTCTTCAGGTCCACAGGAAAGCAAAAGCTCTTTCATAGGATCATCACTGTAAAATTAAGCAGATTGGCAGACAGGATTTAAATAATCCTATCACCCTCCAGGAGATTAGCAATGCCATAGCTATCCTGTGTGTAGGCAGAAATGGAAGTCCAATCCCAGTGAGATAAATAGAAAGGAACATAAACACTGTCAAATTAAGTGTAAAACTTTAATAAGAAAAGCAAAAAAAGATTTTGAGAAACAGCTATCCAAAAACTCACAAAACAATAGCAAAATGTTTTTTAAGTACATTAGAAGCAGTAAGTTTACTAAAAAAACAGTGGGTCCCCTAGACAATCGAGATACAAAAGGAGTAATCAAGGATGATAAAGCCATTGCAGAGAAGCTAAATGATTTCTTTGCATCAGTCTTCAAGGCTGAGGATGTTGGGGAGATTCCCAAACCTGCACCGTCCTTTGTGGGAGATGAATCTGAGGAATTGTCCTGGATTGAAGTGTCATTAGAGGTGGTTTTGGAACAAATAGAAAAACTTAGAGTTAACAAATCACCAGAACCAGATGGCATTCACCAAAGGGTTCTAAAAGAGTTCAAATGGGAAATTGCAGAACTGTTAACTGTGGTTTGTAATCTATCCTTTAAATTGGCTTCCGTACCTACCTACTGGAAGATAGCTAACATGACACCAATATTTAAAAAGGGCTCTAGAGGTGATCCTGGCAATTACAGACCGGTAAGTCTAATGTTGGTACCGGGCAAATTAGTCGAAACAATAGTTAAGAATAAAATTGTTAGGCACGTAGAAGAACATAATTTGTTGGGCAAAAGTCAACATGGTTTTTGTAAAGGGAAATCATGTCTTACTAATCTATTAGTGTGTCTACACTCACCCTTAGTTTGATCTAGGGAGGCTAATGAGGGCGACCGAAATTGCAAATGAAGCACGGGATTTAAATATCCCACACTTCATTAGCATGTTCCCAGCCAGTCACCATTTTAGAAACTGACTAGCCTTAAGTAACTGCCCACATCTACATGTGGCAGTGAAACGGGATTCTGAATTAAAGCCCTAAATCTAATTAGCTGTTATTCCTCCTGCAATGAGGTTTACCAGCTAATTCGATTTAGGGCTTTAATTCAGAATCCTGTTTCACTGCCGCGTGTAAACACTGGCAGTTACTTTGGGCTAGTCAATTTCCAAAATGGCAACTGGCCAAGAACATGCTAATGAAGTGCAGGGTATTTAAATCTCGCGCTTCATTTGCAATTTCGGTCACCATCATTAGCCTCCCTAGATCAAACGAGGGGGCTAGTGTAGACATACTCTTAGAGTTCTTTGAAGGGGTTAACAAATATGTGGAGAAGGGGGATCCAGTAGATATAGTATACTTAGATTTTCAGAAAGCCTTTGACAAAGTCCCTCACAGAGGCTCTTGTGTAAATTACATTGTCATGGGATAAGAGGGAAGGTCCATTCATAGATTGAGAACAGGTTAAAAGACAGGAAATAATGGGTAGGAATAAATGGTAAATTTTCAGAATGGAGAGGGTTAACTAGTGGTGTCCCCCAGGGGTCAATCCTGGGACCAATCCTATTCAACTTATTCATAAATGATCTAGATAAAAGGCAAGCAGTGAGGTAGTAAAGTTTGCTGATGATACTAAACTGTTCAAGATAATCAAGACAGAAGCAGACTGTGAAGAACTTTAAAAAGATCTCACAAAACAAAGTGATTGGGCAACAAAATGGCAAATGAAGTTTAATGTGGATAAGTGTAAAGTAATGCATGTTGGAAAAAATAACCCCAACTATACATATAATATGAGGGGGGGCTAATTTGGCTACGACAAATCAGGAAAGAGATCTTGGAGTTATTGTGGACAGTTCTCTGAAAACTTCCACACCGAGCCCTGTCACACAAGAGAAATACTTCAAAAACTCCTACTGTGGTTAACACCAGTTATCTGTACCAGAGCTCTCAGGGCTTTTAACCCAAGTGGAACTACACCAGTGTTAAAATGTTTGTTACTTTTGTTAACACCATTTGTAAAATTCCCTGTCAAACAGGGCAGGATGGGCCTAGAGAAAGTCTGCTTCCCAGCTCAATCTCCTGCTCTTCTTTCAAGTGAGCTCTGCCTACCCATGTTGACAAAAGCAGCACACATGCAGAAGGAACGGGCTCTGTTTGCTGGAAAGTTCTGAAGCCGTTTCAGTTACATTTATTCATATATATACCAAACCCAAGACTAAATATTTAGCATACAATTAGACTATTACCACATCACCAATGCCACATCATTTGAAATAGTGTGTTAGAAATGAAAATGGCCTGGTATATCTCTTTTTGTAAGTACCATTTATGTAACACACCACTCATCTGCTGTACATCACATTTCAAAAGCACACAGTATCTGACCATCAGAGATACTGACTCATTGCAAGATGACATGGGGCCATTAAAAACAGTACTTCAGTTTGGGCAACTAGTGTGTGCATGAGTGTTTAACAGTTAAAAAATGAATTTTGCTTAACATTAATGTTAACTAAAAGCAGAAATTCAAAACACAAAGCCACAGCAGATATCTATTATCTTTGAAAAGTCATCGAAGACGGAATTGATTCCAGAAGACAGGAAAAGGACAAATACTGTGCCCATCTATAAAAAGGGAAATAAGGACAACCCAAGAAACTACAGACCAATCAGCTTAACTTCTGTAGAAGGAAAGATAATGGAGTGAATAATTAAGGAATCCATCTGCAAATATCCAGAAAATAATGTGATTAGTCAGCATGGATTTGTACAGAACAAGTCTTGTGAAACCAACCTGACAGCTTTGATAGGATAACAAGAACATAAGAACAGTCAGATGAATGGTCCATGTAGTCCAGTATCCTGTGTTCCAACAGTAGCCAATGCTAGGTGCCACCAGAATGAACAGAACAGATAATCATCAAGTGATCCATCCACTGTCATCCATTCCCAGCTTCTGACAATCAGAGGCTAGGGACACCATTCCTAGTCATCCTGGATAATAGCCATTGATGGAACCTATCCTCCATGAATTTATCTAGCTCTTTTTTGAACCCTGTTAAATCCTGGCCTTCACAACATCCTCTGGCCTTGTGGATAAGGGGGAAGCAATACATGTGGTATATCTAGACTTTAGCAAAGCATTTGATACAGTCTTGAATGACCTTATCAATAAACTAGGGAAATATAATGTAGATTGGGCTACTATAAGGTGGGCGCTTAACTGGTTAGATAACCATTCTCAAAGAGTTGTTATCAGTGGTTCACAGTCATGCTGGAAGGCTGTAACAAGTGGGATTCTGCAGGGATCAGTTTTGGAACCAGTCCAGTTCAATATCTTCATCAACGATTTAGATGATGGCATACAGAGTACGCTTATTAAGCTTGAGGATAATACCAAGCTGGGAGAGGTTGCAAGTGCTTTGGTGGATAGGGTTATAATTCAAAATGATGTAGACAAACTGGAGAAATGGTGTGAGGTAAACAGAATGAAGTTCAATAAGAAGAAATGAAAAGTACTCCACTTAGGGAGGAATAATCAGTTTCTCACATACAAAATGGGAAGTGACTGTTTAAGAAGGAGTACTGCAGAAAGAGTTCTAGGGGGGTCATGATGTACCACAAGCTAAATATGAGTGAGTGTGATACTACTGCAAACAAAGTGAACATAATTCTGGGATGTATTAATAGGAGTATTGTGAGCAATACACGAGTGTTGCTGCCCCCAGCACCCGCCCTCCCTGCGCTCCTGGCCAGGGTGGCTGGAACCACATGGCCTCTTCCATCCCCAGTGCTGGGGCTGCACCATGTGCTCTCCTCCCTCCCACTGGTGATCCAGGGGCTGGGGAGGCTGGGGCATGCACACATGCCCCCTCCCACCTCCTCCTTTCCCCATGGGGGCTGGGCCTCAGCAGAGACCTGCCTGCCCCACTCCATCTGTACCAACCGCCCATACCAAAGGCAGTTGTGGAATCTCCATCATTAGAGATATTTACGAGCAAGTTAGATAAACAGCTGTCAGGGATGATCTAGACGGTGCTTGGTCCTGCCGTGAGGGCAGGGAACTGGACTTGATGACCTCTCATGGTCTTTTCCATTTCTAGTGTTCTATGACAGCTTTAAAGCAATAGGCAGGCCAGAATTTTCAGTTGTAGGCAACATCTATATTCAGCTATCTAAATATGTGGCTTGATTTTCAGATGGGCTGAAAAGCAAACCTTCTCTACATAGGTGTAATTTTGTGCAAGTATAAGGGGCATTTCCCCTCCCAACTGCAAGCCTGGCTGGAGCTGGCTCCCCAAAATATAGAAGTAAACTACTCCTATGCGTCTCTGCCTGAATGAGCTTGCATTTATAATGAATGGTAATTGGACATACTAAGCCTCTCTAAGGAGATGGGAGTAGGGTGGGACACCGCTCATTGTGTGACTAATTATAGGTACCCAAGTTTAAAAAGCGATAGGCAATGGGTTTTTTTGTCCCTATTCTTCCTTACCACCACACAAACGTCCTATGAATACTGAGAAAAGATATTCCATCTTTTCAAAATCAAATAGCCTCTGTATCAGCTCCTACCCACAAAGCAACTTGATTACTCCACAACACACATTTGTCTTATGCATTTTTAGACTTCAGACACATGTACAGTCTAATCTACCAGTCAGAGAACTATGAGTGCAACTTGCTTTAATTTTCTATATGGAGCTTGATTCAGATGCTTGTTAAGCGATTGTGCAGATGTGTAACTATCTGATAGCAACGACGCCACTGGATGTAATCAACTGACAGTCTCCACGCTTCCCTCGTAGTGGCCATAAAAATACTGCAATACAAGCAGATTATGTACCTATATTTTTAAATGAAAAATAGTCCCTATATTCTGGAGTGGTTCTAAAGTTAGTTCAAGCCATTTCATCAGCATTAAAAACAAAGTCGAAGCCAATAATAAGGAATCACTAATAACTCTCTGTATGTTTTCTGTACTTAAAAAAAATGCAGTGCTATCCTTTTTCAGTGTTAAGTGAAAAGCTTTTCAAAAACGTGATCTCTTCATCTGATTTTTATAACAACATCAGCAATATAATTCTCTTTTCTAGCCATCTTGTCATGATTTTATGGTTTTTAACTGAAATGGGTTACTTTTCATCTACTAAGTGTTGATTTGTTTTTATCATCATTCACACAAATTGAATGGACTGACAAAGCACAAAGCCATATTTTTCAGAAAAAGTGAAAAAAATCATATTTTACTCTATACAAATATGAGTTCATCTGAGTAGCACTCCGTTCTCCATTGCCACATCAAATCTGGATAGGCTGAATTTAGAAAAAGGAGCTCTGTTTTTTGATGGTGTGCATAGGGTTGCCAGATACTTTCAGAAAAAATCCTGAATGTGGGGGGGGGGGGGGGAGGGAGAGAGAAACACTGGGGGACCAAACTTGTGGGGAGAGAGAGAGAGAGAGAAAAAAGACTTGCCATACACAACAGGGGAAAAATGTCCCCGCCGGCCTTCCATCTGAGAAAACCAGAAAATACTGGTATTTTCTTGGTTTTTTTTTTAACCGTACAGAAGACGCAATTGCCAGACTGTCCAGGTGAAAACCACACACATGGCAACTCTAACCCCATGCAGGGAAAAGGTGGGGGGGTTCCCCTCCATCCCCCTCTTGCAAGGTATTCCTCCCCCCACTGCCCCCCCCCCATGTCTTTCCCTCAGGTCCCACATGCATCCTTAACTGTTAAGGAGGCATTGCGGCCAGTGTAGGGCTAGCTAGGGCTACAAGACACTGCTCCTTGCTGCAGCCAGCCTATTGCAGGGAAGGAGTTCTGGGCCTTGCCCAGATGTGGCCACCACTTCCTCCCTAAATGCACCCCATGCAGGGAAAGGGCTGGGAGTGATTCTCTTCCTTCCCACTCCTGCATGGTATTCCCTCTGCCCCTTCCCTCCAATCCTGCATGCCTCCTTCACTGTTAGGCTCCAAAGATTCAGGGGGGTAGCCAAATTAGACTGTTACAGAAAAAACAACATGTGGTCTGGTAGCACTTTATAGATTAACAAAACGTGTAGATGGTATCATGAGCTTTCGTGGGCACAGCCCACTTCTTCAGATGACTGGAGTTATGAGTTTGGGATGTGAACACCCGAAATAAATGTAGATGGGAGGGGGAAGGGGGAGGTAAGAAAATGGAAGAAGGGTGGGAGACAGAGCATCAGTAAGTATCTGGAGAATGGGTACTTAAACCAAAGCAGATACAAATCAAAGTCAATCGATAGATTCCCATGTCAGGAAGGATACTACACAGAGAGCAGTTAGCACCTTCAATGGTTGTTAAATTGGTAGTTTCCCAACCAACTTTCATCAGGATTGAGCCCATTAGCATGTGAATTGAATTTGCGAATGAACTGTAATTCCAATGTTTCCCTGTGGATCTGGCTTGTAGAACAAGACAGCTACTTGGAGATATGTCAGAGTGTGATTTGGAAGGTTGAAATGTTCCCCAATAGATTTCTGTACGTTTCCTTTAAGTATATCTGGTTTGTGACCATGGGTTCACTGGCTCCAGTCTGCCAGAGGCTAGCCAGCCTATTCAGGGAAGGGGTGTGTGGGGTGTGGGGGAGAAGCTGTCCTTGCTGTGGCTTCCCCTTCCTTCCAAAAGGTGCTCCATGCAGGGAAGGGGCTCAGGGGCTTCCCTTCCCTCCCACGCTGGGAATGGATTCCCTCCCTCCCTCTCCTCTCCTCCCACACACCTGCTCATGGCAAAAGGAGTTTTACTGGCAGCCTCTGCAGCCGCCTGAGCCTGGGAAGGAGCTGCAGCCTCTTTTGCACTGCTGCCTCTCTGAAATGTCTCAGGGCTCCAACACATGGAGCTTTTCCCTTGCTCCAGATCTCTTGTGAGTGCCTCTCCCACGTGCAAAAGAGGAACTGGAAGTATCTGGCTGTGCTGCAGGGGAGGCTGGGGGAAGTTTTTAAAGCGGCCCCAGGGACACCCCACCCCCTCTCCTCCGCCAGACACAGCAGGGAAAAAATGTCCCCACCGGCCTTCTGTCCAAGAAAAATAGAAAATACCGGACATTTTGCATGTCTGGTATTTTCTGGGGGGTTTTACCGGACAGAAGATGCAGTTACCGGACTATCCGGGCAAAAAGCAGACACCTAGCAACCCTAGGTGTGCATACGTAATCAGTGACTAGCTAGGAGATGTAGGCCTCTCCAGTTTGCAAAAGTCATTGCAACTAAACTACAGGCATAATTTACATTTATTTTGTAAACTGAAGTGGTCGCTAGCCTGTTACTAACTATTGATGACCTAACATACATGTGAAATTTTTTCCACAAATAAATAGCCACTGAACCTAATTTTGCAAGCATTTCCCTCATTCTACAGTGCCAGTCCCAGGATGCAAAGAGTCCACACAAATTGTCTAGGAGTCATTATATGTATAAAAGGAGGTTATCAAGTCCCTTAACTGATGTTACTGGAGGGACTAGAAACTAGGAATGTGGGGGTGCTACACCACTCACTGGCTTGAAAGGGTTCCCATTATATACAGGGTTTAAAATTTGGTTCAATGGCTCTCAGCACCCCCACAATAAAAATTGTTCCAGCACCCCTCACTTTATTTAACTTTAATTCCCAAGTGCAACAAAAAACAAACTGGGGAAATCGTCACTTAATAGTAAAAGTCATCTGAAAGCAAAGACCGGTTGGTGGTTTAGTGTAATCATGTACACTCCTTGAGTGGAAGGCTGCTTTCAAGGGGAGTTGCACATATCGGAGGACAGTAAAATACCACTAACTAAAGGGTATATTTTGTAGTAATAGAGTTGACCTAAAATCAAAAGGACTTAAGTGCTTTGACTCAATTCAGCCTAAGAATAACCTCTGATGGGAGGATGGAGGGGGAAGATTTGGGATGTCCATGCATGGTGTCAGATAGACTGTTTGGTCTTGGTGTAGGGGACAAATTTCAATTAAGACTGAAATATGTCCTTTTTGCAGGCACATAACTTTTGTTGACTTCACTGTGGATTTCATACTTAGGAGACAGAGCAGAGCACTGAAGTCAAAATCCAATTTCCATATCACAAAGAATTCTCTCCTTAGAGAGAAAGCTTAAAAAAAAAAGTCATAAGATTTCAAAGGTATTATCACCTGTCAGTCACTGGACATAGTCTGCTGGCCTGCCCCATTTAGTGCTTTTGTCCACACAGTATGCACTTTACACGCAAGAAACAAGCAAACAATGGAACCTTTAGGAGTTTTGAGAAGAGAAGCACAACACAGTGATGTTTTTTCTCATTATTCTGTCAATCTCTTTGGTTACCCAACAAGCAGACTCCATAAAAACTTGAAGGTATGAAGCCTCCCTAGTATCCACTATTTAATATTGTCTTTTTTATGCTGTTTTCTGTTGAATTGCAGCTTTCACTTCACAAGCAAGACTTAGAAGTGTTAGAAAAAGTCTCTGCCATTAAGCAGATGAGGGAGCTGTTTTACATATGGGAACAGCATGGAAAAGATACATTACTTGTCTTAGGTCTCTCAGAAAATCTGTGGCAGGGCTGGGAATTGAGCACACATTTCCTGACTCCCAGTCCAGTGCTTTAATCAAAACCCATCCTTCCTCTTATTCAGAGCTTGCTATTTCTATAAGGGAAATAACTATCTACCATTGAAGCAAAACCCAAGCTAGTAGAACAGTATGTTCAATATGCATTGGTAGCACCAAACAAATGCAAATATATATACATATATATGGAGATACCCCTATCTCATAGAGCTGGAAGGGACCTTGAGAGATCATTGAATCCACTCCCCTACCCTCAAGTACTATCCCTGACAGATTTTGGCCCAAATTCCTAAATGGCCCCTTCAAGGATTGAGCGCACAACCCCCTGGGTTTAGCAGGACAATGCTCAAACCACTGAGCTATCCCTCTCCCCTATTGCAACATAAGCCCTTCCCTATTGCATGAGATTTTAACCTTAAAGGTCAATGCTGGGTATTTACCAAGAAATGTCATTAACTACATTAAATAAGTTTAAAAAGTGTTATCTGCAACAGAATTGACCAACAGGCAATACAGGAGCAATATAATTATTTTGCTGTCGTTACTGTCGACTGGGAAGAAATGGTCAGACTGTCTATTGAAACACAGAGGTATGTCACGTCAGGAGCTGAGGTCTTTCAAAATGAATAATTTCCTGAAGAAACCATCACCTATTTCTGCCTGTGTACTGTCCACAAGCATACTGTGATGAAGTACTTGAAATTATAAACAATTTCTGCAACTATTGCTTGCCCTGGAGGCTGCTCACAAAACTCATTGCAAATATTTGATCAATAAATTCTATATGCAATTTGTACAGGTTTGTTTTATTTGGATTAGAGGATTGGGCCAAAAGAAATCTGATGAGGTTCAACAAGGATAAGTGCAAAGCCCCGCACTTGGGGCAGAAGAATCCAAAGCACTGTTATAGGGTGGGGACTGACTGGATAGGCAGCAGTTCAGCAGAAAAGGAACTGGGGATCACAATGAATGAGAAGCTTGATATGAGTCAACAGTGTACCCTTGTAGCCAAGAAGGCTAATGGCATATTAGGGTGCATTAGGAGGAGCATTGCCAGCAGTTCTAGAGAAGTGACTATTCCCTTTATTCGGCACTGGTGAGGTCACATCTAGAGTATTGCATCCAACTCTGGGCAGCCCATTACAGAAAGGACGTGGACGCATTGGAGAAAGTCCAGTGGAGGACAACAAAAATGATTAGGGAGCTGGAGCACATGACGTGTGAGGAGAGGCGGAGGGATTCGGGCTTGTTTAGTTTGCAAAAGAGACAAGTGAGGGGGGATTTGATGGCAGCGTTTAACTACCTGAAGGGAGGTTCCACAGAGGATGGAAAGAGTCTGTTCTCAGTAGTGACAGATGGCAGAATGAGGAGCAATGATCTCAAGTTACAGTGGGGGAGGTCTAGGTTGGATATTAGGGAAAAACTGCTTGACTAGGAGGGTGTTGAAGCACTGGAAAGGGATACGTAGGGAAGTAGTAGAATCTCCATCTCAAGAGATTTTTAAGTCCCAGCTTCACAACGCCCTGGCTGGGATGATTTAGTTGGGATTGGTCCTGCCTTGGGCAGGGAGCTAGACTCGATGACCTCCTGAGGTCTCTTCCAGCCCTAGGATTCTATGTATAACTAAGTCACAGATAACTTTAGACATGTAAGCGGAGGGCTTCCCATTAATCTTCCTAATGCTAAAGAAAACAAGCATAAATGTATTTTCACTCACAAATTAGCCCCTTTCCCCATACACGATATTTCTGCCATAGGAGGCAGGTTGAATAGAAATACCTGTTACCAGGGCCCCTCCCCCAACTTCAGTCAAAACAGGTTATATTTCACTGCCTGGTTTTTTTCATCATATGGTGCGTTATTTGCCAAGAAAACAGAACTTAGTTTTATTTTATATATTTATTTATTTTATATACTTATTTATTTATTTTAATTAATCAAATTCCTGGAAAGTTTCTAGCAAAATAAAAAATGAAAACAAAGGGGAATCAGCCAAAATAACATGGCTTCCATTCTGTCCCCGCAGACTTAATAGATAACATTTTAACGTTCTTCTTTGCATGTGCAAAATTGTTCCCCTCTGAGTGCTGTAGATTTTGCAGATTGGGAAGGAAAATAATCTCAGATGAATTTGCCACCAGTTTTCTAGAGTTGATTTTGCATGTCTTGCACAGCATATTAGCAACAAAAATGGGTTTATCAAAATATTTATGAATGTATGCATTTGTAGCTGTTAGATCAACATATTTATTCTCTCTTCAAAACAACTGGGCTACATCTACGTTGGCATCCCTTTCCGGAAAAGGGATGCTAATGAGACGGGTCGCAATTGCAAATTCCGCAGGGAATTTAAATATCCCCCGCGGCATTTGCATTTACATGGCTGCCGCTTTTTTCCGGCTTGGGGATAAGCCGGAGAAAAGCGCCAGTCTAGACGTGATTCTCTGAAAATAATACTTTAAAGTAAAAATAAGAGATCCTCCGGAAAAGAGCTTATTTTCGGATAATCACGTCTATACTGGCGCTTTTCTCTGGCTTATCCCCAAGCCGGAAAAAAGCGGCAGCCATGTAAATGCAAATGCCACGGGGGATATTTAAATCCGCCACGGAATTTGCAATTCCGAAGTCTACACTAGCATCCCTTTTCCGGAAAGGGATGCCAATGTAGACACAGCCCTGTACTTTACAAAGTTATGTTACAAGGTGACTTTTTAATGAAAAAAGTAAGGAGTCCTGTAGCACCTTAGAGACAAACATCTACAACATCTTTATCAAACATTCTCAAAACTAAAACACCCACCTGGGGAAGTGAAAAACAGATTGACAGAGCCAGATGAGTACCCAGGAGTCACCTACTACAGGACAGGCCCAACAAGGAAAATAATAGAACATGACTGGTTATCACGTACAGCCCCCAGCTAAAACCCCTCCAACACATCCATTGACAATCTACAAACTATCCTGGAAAACAATCCCTCATTCTCAGACCTTGGGAGATAGGCCAGTCCTCATCTACAGACAGCTCCCCAACCTGAAGCAAATACCAGCAGCCACATACCACAGAACAGAAATCCAATCCCTACACAAACCCAGTTGCTAGCTCTATCCACATATCTATACAAGTGATACCATCACAGGACCTAACCACAATATCAGGGGCTCATAGAAGTGCACGCCCACTAATGTGATATATGACATCATATGCCAGCAATGCCTCTCTGCCATGTGTATTGGCCAAACCCAACAGGCTCTGCACCCAAGGATGAATGGACACAAATCAGACATCAAGAAAGGTAACATGCATAAAGCTGTAGACCATTTTAGCCTTCGTGAACATTCAGTAATGGATTTAAAAGTTGCCATCCTTCTACCAAAAAAAATAAAACCCTTCAAAAACCAGATTACAAAGGGAAACAGCAGAACTGCAATTCATTTGCAAATTCAGTACAATCAAATTAGGACTGAATAAGGATTTAGATTGGTTCCCTCACTACAAAGGCAATTTCCCCTCTCTGGATATTCACAGTTCCTCATCAGCTGCTGTGAGTGAGCCACATCCACCCTGACTTAATTGATCTCATTAACACTGGTCCTATTCTTGATTACTTCCTTCTTTTCCCATATTTTATTTACACACACACTCACAAAAGCTTATGCCCTAATAAATCTGTTAGTCTGAAGGTGCCACAGGTCTCTTGGTTATTTTTGCAGCTACAGACTAGCATAGCTACCCCTCTGAGATTTTTCAACACCTTATCTTCTCTGAAGATACAGGGATCAAAATGGAATGTTTTTGTTTTATCATTTAAAAGGCAGTTGTGTCATGTTAAATTATTCCTTTTATCATTTGAGGCTCTTATGCCCATTCCCTTCAAGCAGGTTAAGCCTTGGCAGTAGACAGATGGGCACATTACTGCTGTTCCTTAAATGCTTATTGTTAGTTGCAGCAACATGAGAAATGTATCATTTCTTCATACTTTTAATTCTCAGCTCCCAGCCTCCAATACTATTCACCATTTGTCCATCTGCCTCATATCCTCTTTCAGCTTGCACATTTTAAAGAAATAAGACTATTAAAAATCTCTTAAATAGATTCTATTAATATGGGCCAGATTCTACAATCCAGCCAATTTACATATAGATGAGGTTGGAGTGGTCCAAGCCCAGTGCAGGGATGGGCCTCTAGCATGAATTATACGAGCCACAGGGTATTCTAATTTATGGCAGCTGCTAGTGGTCCTATTCCCAGGTGCCCCAAACCATTATCTGGGATGCGCACAGCATAGGAACATTAACACCATTGTCCTTTTCTGCCAACTACATCCCTTATGCTGATTCCCTCATTGTTGTCAGTATAAGACATTCCATTGTCTCTATGTTTTAGAAGGATTCTTTTTGCACTAAAGATCCTCCCAGAGCTGGATATACCTGGTCCTAGCATCAGAATCTGCATGGCACCAGAGAATTTGGCTCCTGATTTTCTAAAATTGAAAGTTTACAGCTCAATACGTTGAGTCACATATATGTAATTGTGTATAAAACAGTCATTATCAGAGAACTAAAGCTGAGCACAATTGCATGGCATTCAAAGTTTAGTTCACATTTTTCAGAGCAGCATTTCTGAAAATTTCCATTTTATAGTACATTTGCTAACCTCCTGTATTTTCTGATGAAGGGAAGGCCCCATACTCTTTTCTCATGATGGGTTGATTTTTTTATATCACATGCATTTTTAAGTACTCCAGTGGCTTTGCTACAATATTTTGTAGCCTCACAATTGTATATATTTTAGTAAGAACTGATATTTCCTCTCAAACAGTGTTTGGTAGCAGAACACAGTGAGGAATTTATGCAGGATGAGTGACAAACTGGTCTTGGGCTATGCAAAAAAGGCATTTCGGGAGCTAGCTCAAAAACCAGCAAATGCAATTAAAAGCAAACATCAAGACATGTTTCTTACCTTTGCAATTTCCAGAACTCCTGAACAAGCAGAAAATATAGATTTTCCCTTGAGCATAATGTATAGAAGTCCACCTGCTTTGTACCCTGGAGACAAGCTTCACAGGCATTTACCCAATACCAGTGTGATTTTCTTATGCCGTGTGCTCAGTATTCAATTCCACTTTCATTGAAGCATGGAATGCTATTTGAAGGCAAATTCCTTCCCAGGACAAATAGAATGTTATTGTACTCAGTGATGGAACTAGATAGGAGGGTGTCATTAGTAACCTGCATTCCAGTCACCTCTGTATAGTCCATGAAACAAAGAAACCTAAAAGGGAGATTATAAATTTAAGTTAGAACTTTTTATTGTCTGCTTCATTCCTAGTATGCCATCATCATGAACATTTTTCCCCACATTGCAGAAGAAAATTTTAAAACCCCACATTTTCAAAACAGAAGCCAAATTCAGGGTCTTAATTATGTAGTCAGATTTTCAAGCTGCTATTGAGGTCAACCAAGAGAGCTTGGGAGACCACTAAAGGAGATCATTACTTCTGAAAAAAATATCAGGCTACTTTTTGGAGGCATCCAACTACAAATTGAGTACCTCACCATGGATTACACTAACTTTCAGCTGCCATGGAATACCTTAGTTTAATTATTTTTAAATTGCAAGATTTTCTGGGCAAATGGCCACAATTAAGTACATCCACCACAGAAAAGCGGAAAGAATCAAGATGCTCGTTTAGACAGAGTTAGATTTGTGCCTTGAGTAAAACTGAAAAAAAGGAACAATGCAGGGGCATTCCAACTCTCCCCTCTTTGCCTCATACCTCCCACTGAGGAATCCATAGGAATTATCATGTGTTGATGGGGAGTCATTCACTTCTATCTTTACACCTCTGCTACTTTATGTTCATCTAGCTCCAGTTCTATCCTACTTCCAATACACTGGTCCCTTCCTGCTTACTTGCTCCAGAGAGAGAAAAATGGAAGTGTGTAAGAGAAGAGCATTTCTGGCACAGTCCCTCTGCTCTTCCAAATGCCCAGAGCCACAGCCTAAGTAGAGTTTATCCAGTGTGCGGGAAGAGAGGGAGTTCTGCAACTTAGAGCTACATTAACCATTCTAATTAAGAAGCAACTTTGAAAACCACAGACATTGGTTATACCCGGATAAACATCTTAAATGTGATTTCTATCAAATCACCCAAATCAGCATCTTCTCCTGACTAAGAATGATTATGTACTGCAAAAGAAAGATATGGCCAATGAAAGAAGCGATCAAATAGACAGAAAAGGGTTTAATTTTTAAGTGACTAAAGTTTAAAATAAATTGCTGTTTTCAGTAAAGTAAATCATGATGTTTTCTTTCAGGAAATTTAGCTTTGAGTACATCACAGCAGCTGCCAATTGTAGAGTACTTACTATAAGTAAACTTTCACTTTTATTATGTAATAACCACTAAAACTACATTTTAAGCGTGTTTTAGCTGACGCCATACATCAGTCAGAGTACAATCATCTAGATAAAAATCTAATGCCTTTAGGGAAATGCCAAATATTTAAAAGTTCAGAAATAATTCCATTTATTATTAAAATACTTTCTCTCAACCTATTTGTGCAGCTCTCATTTCAAATTTCTTTAGTAGGCCATGACAAAGGGCAGACAAACTCAGACCTTGGCAGATACTATCCAGTAAAGGAGTAACATTTATTTTGCTTGGTTTTATTAACCAGGCCACTAACCCCCCTTATATTGGTGCCAGTTTGGCAAACCCATTCAACCTAAATCTTCACAACTCATCGTGGGGTGTGTGGGGTTTTTTAAACATGGCCCTTTTGTTTTTTAAATTGTTCAGGTCAGAATGTTACAGTGCTCTTTGCCTGAGCTCATACAATCCATTGTGCTGATGCAAGTTGCAAGCATGAATCAGTGAAAGAATGGCTTCAAATCAATTGCTATTCATTGATAAAAGGGTTGACCATTTACTTTAAAAATATTTTTCTCTTTAATTCTCTAAGGGCAACCAGTCAGCTACTCTTCTTCTCCACATGCATCAACTAATTGCCTTTTATGATTGCTTCTGTTTGACTTTTACTAGTGGTTTTGATTTCTAGAACAGTCTTTGGGAAACAGCTCCAACAACTAATTAGTCTGATTTTCTAAAAGGGGCATCTTGACTTACTGTTACAAGTTCTTCTTGCCGTGTAGGAACTGCTTAATGTTTGCTGCTAGCAAAAGTGGTTACTATAAAGCAAGTTGATTATATAGAAGACACAGGGCTCAAACTTGGAAAAGTACATTGTCCAGAACAGATAGTTTAAAAAATAAGGGTGGAGGGGGTGACTGGGAGTTCCTTGTTAAGTATGCAGCTTTGGACCAGCTACCAGAAAATCCATAAGTCAGGTGACCTATACCAGTGTTTCTGAAAGTGTACCACAGAAACACTTTCAGAAACTCGTTAAGTGGCCGCCCCAGTTTGTTTATGTGCCTGTGCCAGTGCCATGGTGGCTGGGTCACCACTTCCCATGGCTCCCCTTGGCTGCAAAGGACGAAACGGAGCCAATGGGAGCCACGAGGCTCCATGAATACGGCGCCGGTACATAAACAAACCAGGGCAGCCAGTTAAAGTGTTTCTGAAAGTGTTTCCGCAGTACACTTTCAGAATCCCTGGCCTATACTACTATACCAACTGAAGTGGGTGAAAGAGGGAGGCAGCAGGTCTAAGAACGCCAAAGACTAATATCTCATTCTTTACTAATGGATCAATTTAGCCTAGAACTCTAACAAAGGCTAACTGGAGCTAGTTATATATATATATATTTGTATGCCTATATCATTTTTGTAGCTTAAGATAAATAATATTTATGTATCTGTATTTCAAATGTTTGCTCCTGGAGTAGCACCAACAAAGTGTCTAGCCAGCACATCTTCAGACAGACAGTTAAAATAAATTGGCTAGTCAAGAAACACTTAACGGACAACGTACCATGATACACCGTCATCTACACTGAACTAACTCTCCTGTGGACATTCTAAAAATGCCAGTGTTTCTGAGCAGAATTCAAAAAGTAATGCAGGGCAATAATTGCCACACACTGTAATTAACAGTTGCTTTTATTACTTCAAGTAAGAGTGCTACCATGCCCTCTGTCATGGCTCCTTCCCCACGCTGGCATGATAAATGCAGAAGTGGGGGCCAGGAAGTGTAACCCAAAGCCTTATCTACCAGGCTTTGGTATAAAACTTCCCCCAAATTCTTAAAAACCTAGATTTTGGGAATAAAACTTCCACTGCCACCACTCAAATATTAATAACGAGATTAGGGGAAAGATCATTTGGGAAATCTCACCCCTATTATAAAAATCAGGACACACAGTAATCAATGCCAGGTTAATAAAAAGAAAGGAGAAAACTTTTATTATTACAACAATATTCCTGTTGCAAGCATAAGGATCAGATGGAAAGGTAACAAAATATACTCATGGAGGAGTTACACCATGGGCTAGAACTTAGTTAAAAAGAAAAGCCAAAATATCTCTTAAACAGTGCCAGATATCAGATCCCATACCCAACCCTTAAAACAAAGCCTAACGAAACTACCTAAACTTAACCCTGCTTACAGAAAGTGAAGAATTGTTTCTTGGAGAGAGAGACATGCTTGTCCCTCCCTGTAGCTGCAGAGGACTCACTCAGAGAGACAAAAGGAGAAAGGAAAAAACCCCAATTCCTTTGTCCCAGTTTGAAAGTCCCACCTACATTCCTACTGGTCACTCCACCTGGTTAGGTGTAGTTAACTCCTTAATCCCCAGGCTGCTGGCTAACCCTCATAATCATGACACCTTCAGTGCAGCATCCCACATTCCAGCTCACATGCTTAAAAATTAAACATATGAGTATTTACAGGGCTGGGGTCCTGTCAGCTGATGGTCAGGGCAGTGCGTGGTATGTGTGTGCGTGCGTGTGTGTTATACACCCGAGTCTTCATCTGCTAGGATCGAGATCCCTTCGCAGCGGGCAGCCTAGGGAAGGCTGATGGGCACCCCAAAGTTTTACGTCCATGTATTTAGCTGCTAGGCCCGAGGTCCCTTTGCAGCAGGCAGCCAACAGGCTGACAGATGCCCCAAAGTTTGCAGGGAGAGCCTATTACACCCACATCTTTAGCTGCTAGGATCGGGGTCCCTTTGCAGCGGGCAGCCTAGGGAAGGTGGACAGATGCCCCAAAGGATCTGTCCCATGGAGGTGACACATGCCCAGGTCTGCCTGCATCTGCCCCTATGACCGGCTGGAGTTCTTTTAAATTGTGTTTGGTTCTGATACAGCAACTGAAGGAGTCAGGTTAAAACTTAATCACTTAAAAGGCTACGTCTACACTGGCCCCTTTTCCGGAAGGGGCATTTAAATTTCACTAATCGTCGTAGGGAAATCCGCGGGGGATTTAAATATCCCCCGCGGCATTTAAATAAAAATGTCCGCCGCTTTTTTCCGGCTTTTAAAAAAGCCGGAAAAGAGCGTCTAGACTGGCCCCGATCCTCCGGAAAAAGTGCCCTTTTCCGGAGGCTCTTATTCCTTTGAAGTAGGAATAAGAGCCTCCGGAAAAGGGCGCTTTTTCCGGAGGATCGGGGACAGTCTAGACGCTCTTTTCCGGCTTTTTTAAAAGCCGGAAAAAAGCGGCGGACATTTTTATTTAAATGCCGCGGGGGATATTTAAATCCCCCGCGGATTTCCCTACGACGACTAGTGAAATTTAAATGCCCCTTCCGGAAAAGGGGCCAGTGTAGACGTAGCCCTAGGGTATGTCTACACTACAAAGTTAGTTCGAACTAACGGACGTTAGTTCGAACTAACTTTCCTAGGCGCTACACTAGCGCTCTGTTAGTTCGAACTTAATTCGAACTAACGGAGCGCTTAGTTCGAACTAGGTAAACCTCATTTTACGAGGACTAACGCCTAGTTCGAACTAGCTAGTTCGAACTAAGGGCTGTGTAGCCCTTTAGTTCGAACTAGTGGGAGGCTAGCCCTTCCCAGGTTCCCCCTGGTGGCCTCTCTGGGCACAACCAGGAAAACTCTTCTCCTCTCCCCCAGCCCCGGGCCCTTAAAGGGGTAGACTCTGGCCAGACGGCACTAGAGTCAGCCAGCCCTGCCAGGAGTCTCTGCCCCGAACCAGTGGCCCCACCATGAGCCAGGCGGCCAGTGCGAGTGACACGTCCCCTGCCCAGTCCCCCAGCACCCAGGGGCCAGCCAGGGGCTGTAGACGGCGCGCGGCCTCCTGGACTAGTGCGGAGGTCATGGACCTCATTGAGGTTTGGGGGCAGGCCCCCAACGTCCATGATCTCCGCACTAGGAGGAGGAATGCGGCCGTCTATGGGCGCATAGCAGCCGCCATGGCCACCAGGGGACACAGGCGCACCCAGGAGCAGGTGCGCATTAAAATTAAAAAGCTGCGCCAGGCGTACGCCAGGGCCACAAGAGGCGGCGCCACTGCAGGGGCTGCCACCTGCCCCTACTTCACTGCCCTCCACCAAGTCTTGGGGGGCAGGGCGGTCCGTGCCAGCCCGGGGGACATCGAGCCGGGACCAGAGGGCCCTGAGCTGGGCACACCAGAAGGGTCACCGCCAGCAGCGTCGTCCAGGGAGACCGTACCAGGTAAGTAGTTTGAATTAAGTAGTTCGGGGGGGAGGTGGGAGGGAGACCAGAGACCGCGCGCGTGGGCCATGTCTTCCACGGATCACGCAGACACCTGTGCACGTGCGAGCACGTGCCATGCCACCCTTGGGCAGGTGGCTCCAGCTGCGTGACACCCAGGGGCCATTGCCCAATAGTCACATGCTTGTGCAAAGAGACGTGACATGCTCCCGACCCCGGGGCAGGACCCAGCAGGATGATTTCCCTTCACATGTCCCCTCTACACGGAGGCAGGGGATATCTCCCCTTCCCCCCCGCCGCCCCGGCCACACTATACATGGCACAGGGACATGGGTGCGGTCTTGGGGCAGCTCCCAGTCCCGGGGAGAGCCAGACATCCTGACCATGGCCTCTGTACAAGCACAGCGGCTGTGACGGTGCAGGACATGGTCACCCTCACGTTGCGGAGTTGGGGAGGGGGCTGGGCATCATCCTCTGCGTCCCCAGGGAGAACTGACCCCTTCTCTTCTTTCTCTACAGCTGCACCAGCTGCTTGTGCAGGGCGCACCACCCCGCCCGGGACATGCTACCGCACCCGCAGCCTGCTCCGGACCGCCAGCACGGAGCAGGAATACTGGGACCAGCACCTTGGGGCCCTGCAAGCCGTGCACCGCACACTACGGTCGTGGATGCGGGAAGACCTGCAGGTCCGCCACGAGCTGCTGTCTGAGCTCTGAGGGCTGAGCACCAACCTGCAGCTCCTGCTGCAGAGCATGGTGCCCCGTGCTGATCCTGCACCAGCTGTCCCCCCAACTGCTGTCCCTCCTCCCACTCCTGCTCCCCTTCCCACCTCTCCCTCCTCAACCCCCACAACCTCTTCCTCAATGTCCACACCCCCCACCTCAACCTCCGCACCCTCCACCCCATCCCCCCGGGGACGCCGAGGCCCCCTCCCTCGCCGTACTGGGAGGCGGTCGGCCCGGTGAGACCCCCACCCCTGATCCTTCAGTTTCCCCACCCCCTCCTTTCCCTTGCTTCCCCCTTTCAGCTCCCTCCTCCCAGTTTTCCCCCTCCCCTCTCCCAGCCTCTCTGTTCCCCTCTCCCACCTCCTTTTCCCAGTTTCCCCGAGTTTTGTTAAATAAACAGAGTTTCTATTTTTGAACACACGTGTCCTTTATTTTGTACATCAATAAGAAGGGGGGCTAGGGAAGGGTAAGTGGAAGGAGGTGAGGGAGGAATGGGGCACGAGCCCCCGATGGGGAGGACTGGGCTGGCTCTGTGGGCTTCTGGGGGTGGAAGCTCTCCTGCAGCCCCCCGATTGCCCCCTCTCCCCAGATGGCAGCCTGCGGCAAGTGCAGCCGGTCTGATGGCCGAGTGCTGTGATGTGCCCAGTGTGCGTACTTCGGGCACTCCAAGCCAGGACTGGTTTGTAAGCGGGGAACCCCTGAGAACTGTCTGTCCAGGGTGGGGGTCGGGACCCTTTAAGCGCAGCCCTCGGCTAGCCTGAGACAGCATCTCCACGCTCTACGTCCTCCTCTGATGCCCTGCCGGCACTGCTTCTGGCCATCCTTAAGCCCTGTTCAGAGTCCACTCAATGTGGACTTGCTAGTTCGAATTAGCAAAACGCTAATTCGAACTAGTTTTTAGTTCTAGACGCGTTAGTTCGAATTAGCTTAGTTCGAATTAACTAATTCGAACTAAGTTAGTTCGAACTAGCGCTGTAGTGTAGACGTACCCTTACAGGTTTATTAAAGAGACTTCTAAAGCATATGGTTACAGTGGCTATTGCTCTGTTTCTTAACTGCTAGCAAATATAGATCTTAAAAATGGTTACAAAAAAAATAAAGATAGAAAACAGAAATAATGGTACCAAGTGACAGCTTAATCTTTAAAGAGCTCTAAGTCTATGTGTACATTTAAGACAAAGGACACATCCAGGTACAATTTTTACCCCCTTCTGTGCCTCGCGACTCCAGCGAATCAGGCCAGGGCTGGTCCCTCAATTCCTAGAAAAGACGAATATGAGGTGGGCGTCCCCATGGAACCAATCACCTAACCCGACCAGCAGATAGATGGTAGATTGACACTCAGAGTGAGTGTGCTGCTGGACCCATCTTTATACCCATAGGGGCCCGTATCCTCTTTCTTATCTAAGATGCCAAATTGGGTTGGTCCATCTTTGTGATGCCAGTTCTTACAAGGGAGTTTCAACTTAATTTACACTTGTAAGAGAGATAACTAAATTGTGAGTACTGGACATTCTTTTCTGGGCGGGAGATTCCTCCCCCCAGACGAGTGTGTGTTCATATCAATATAGGTGCCAGCCAAGGCAGTTCTCGCAGCCTCGAGGTCAACAATTGGCGAATCTCTGTTTACAGCCATCCAGGGTCACTGTGAGCTAGCATATCCGGGCCTCCTGTCAAGGCTTCAAAGACTATGCTGATTTTATTGCTCTGTGTGTGCCCTGTATGCTCCAGGCAAGCAAGATGGATTTTACAGGTGGGGTTCCTGTCTGGCTACAGGCCCAGTGCAGCTATTTTGGCATAGAAGGGACAAAGCCATGTTCTCACACCTCCTTACATCCCAGAAACAACCACTCCATAGTCACTAATCTCACAAGGTACCAAGACAGATTTCCAGAGCAAAGAGGATTTAGACAGATTCCAGATCTGAGGCTGGGCCTTTTCTACTAAGTACAGACTTATCTTTAAATAAATTGACCCAACCATTGTCCATGTCATGAGGGATGTTATGCTCAGATGATGGAATGACAGTCTTCCAAGGACAGCTATCGATTCACAAATCCCCCTGCTTTGTAATACCTTTGATGCATTTTACAGAATAGACCCACTCCTCAAGTACACAATGTGGCCAGAAGTTCTTCATTAGGGACCAGATGCAAACTCTTTGGTGGTGTGCAAATTTCATGACTCTTAATAAGCCACCATGAGCCTATCATCCCTTGCATTTATTCTGCCAGAACTGCACCCTTTCAAAGTCAAAGCTGTGATGTTTTTATAATCCGAGATTTTATTTTTCATCCATACATCCTGACTTTGTGGAACAATATTTTTAAAGAAAATGAGAACTATCAGGGAAGATGATTAATCAGCCCTGTAACATGTATCTTGGTTAATTAAATTATCTAGTTACTGTCATAGAGTTGCTGAAACAAGGCACAAGTCACGGATTCATTAGACTTTATTACAAGGCATGAAGACCACAGCAGTTGCCATGGAGCGCAGCGGGGAAGAGATCTAATCAGGCTAAATTCTGTCTCTATATCTTCTTTAATATCGGATTTCTCTCTCCTCCTTCCCCCCCCCCCCCCATTTTGAAATCAGGGCTTATGCACAAGTGGCTTACACACTACAACCACCGCAGTCTGCTAGACAGAAGCACTGTCAGGGCAGGATCTCTCTCCAAGAAAAAGAATCCAACTTATTTTGATTAAAGAAAGATGCCCCTTTCCCTCCATTGGAAACACAGCACAAAAGGCCTGCTGCTCCCCTCCCATACATATAATGTCCAAAGAAGATGGAAGAAAAAGTGAATAAATAGAGTCGGGACCACAGCCTTGATCACTGAGAGATTGTGAGGCCCCTATCTATTCCCCGTCCCATCCAGTTGAGACTTTGCTGCCATCAAGACAAACATGCCAGGCAGGGAAAGAGGGCAGTCAATCACTTTCTATAATTTATTCCCTGAGGACCCAGGAGCAGTAACACAGGGTCATCTGCAGCATCCACTACACAGCTGACACAAACTAGAGTCCCACAGCACAACTTAGATCCATTTAACGCTGAATGGTGGTTTGGGGATGTCCTAGATACAGCGACTGTCCTAGGCACACAAAACTCCTTTAACAGTCAGATAGTAAATGGTTATGGACTCTTAAGTGCAACTCATGCTGAGAGGGGTTAGTTTTTGTAGCAAATTTGCAGAACTCTCCTGTTAAAAGTGCCAAAAGTGTAAATGGAACAGGCAAAGTAAGCTTATATGAATAAGACAAAGTGAAACAAAATAATTTCAGAAAGTGCCCTTCAGCCCAGATTGATGAAAAGCCACACACAAAAGGCTTTTAAATAAACAAATCAAGACTACTATTTCTTAGCTGATGTGAGAGAATGTCCTCCATTAAGTGAGCAATACAGCAGACTACTCACTTCAGATTTGTTATAAAAAGACGTTTCTGGCACTTACCTACTTTCTCAGGGAAAAATTCTTTTTTATTTTGTATGGCACAGCACTCCTGGTGGCAGATTGTTAAATGAGAATAAATAGCCTTCAATTAATACCCATTACATTTGCACCTGTTCCACTTGTAAATCCCTGCAGTTTCTAGATTGTGCAATTAGCTTCCTCCAATTTACTCTCCACTGGCAGGGCACAGAGAAGCAACCACATCACTAAATAATGTTGCCTGCTAGTTTACCAAGCTCCCACCTCCATTAGCATTAGAAATTTCCTTTATGAGCTCACAGGGAGAAGGCTAAATACTACACCTTTACATCCTTTGAGAAGGCAGCTAATAAAAATGGCACCTACAACTTGATATGCGATAAATTCATCTCTAGACTGAAATATTCAAGTTGTGGCACCACAAATCTTTCCCTCTCAAAGGAAGAATCAGACAGGGTGCTACATCATTCTTTACAGAAACTGAACCGGCAACTACTGACTGAATGTCACATTCTCTGTGCAAGAACAAACAGCAGTTTGGGATAATTTTTCTCCTTTAAAACATTCTGTATTTGACACCACTCACCCGGGGTAATGGAACAGGGATGGCAAGCCCTCCCTCTTTTGAGAGTGGACAGGCCAGGCCCTCTATACCTTTTCTCGCCCCCCCCCCCCCCCCGCCCACTCCAGCCTGGGTAAGAGCAGCCCCAGAAACTTGGGCAGCTGCATGGAGCCACAGACACCCCACCTTCTTAATGGGGGGGAGGGGTCCCACAAAGCATCCTCCAGCCTGCATCCTGCCTGAGAAGCTATGGATCCCCTGTCCAGAGCAAATGGGGGATCCATATCTTTCCGGATGTTCTACTATGACTTGGCTGCAGCTCTTTGGCCTTCAAAGTCCTGCCTCACGCCAGTCTTGATGGGATTAGGGCTGCATGCACATCTGGAGGGGAGGGGCAGATCCTTAACCTGCCCTGGGTGGTGGGAGGGGGAACCCATAATCTCCGACTAAGTAACTGAAACCTTGGAATCCTTATTTAAATACTTCAAATAAGAGAGAACCCACGTTTTTCAGTGGTTTAAACCTGGAAATGACCAGGTTGCAGAGAAAGGTAGAGGTCTGTCTATGCCACTCTGACACCAGGGAAAAAAATCTTTCCCAGCCCTAAATATGGTAATCAGTTAGACCCTGAGCATGTGGGACAGACTTGCCAGCCATAGTAACTGTCAAAGCCTGTCCCATCCAGTGTCCCATCACCAGTCATTGGAGACAAGTGCTGATAACAGTCACCAGTTGCTTACAAAAGCACACAGCCAGTCTCATCATAGCATCCCCAACGTAAACTTATCACCAGCTAGGTTCTTTCCCTTCACTATTCCCTCAGAAGGCTGTTCTAGAGCTTCACTCCTCTGAGGGTATGAAACCTTTGTCTAATTCCAAGCCTCAACTTGTTGATGGCCAATTCACATCCATTTATTCCTCAGTTCATGTTGGTGCTTAAGTTAAACTCCTCCTCTCCCTCCCTGGTATTTATACCTCTGAGGAATTCAGAGAGAGCAATGATCTCTTCCCTCAGCCATCTTTTGGTTAGACTCAACAAGCCAAGCTCTTTGAGTCTTTTCTCGTAAGGCAGGTTTTAGTAGCCCGCCTGTGCACCTATTCCAGTTTGGGTTCAATTTTCTTAAACACAGGAGACCAGAACAGCACAGGGTATTCCAGTTCAAGTTTCACCAGTGCCTTGTATGATGATATTAACACTTCCCTGTCTCTCAGGGTATGTCTACACTACCCCGCTAGTTCAAACAAGCGGGGTAATGTAGGTATACCGCACTTGCAAATGAAGCCCAGGATTTGAATTTCCCGGGCTTCATTTGCATAAGCGGGGAGCCGCCATTTTTAAAACCCCGCTGGTTCGAACCCCGTGTGGCGCGGCTACACGGGGCACGAACTAGGTAGTTCGAACTAGGCTTCCTAGTTTGAACTACCGTTACGCCTCATTTCACGAGGAGTACTGATATTACTCTAAAGATAGAAGAACAACACTTAAAGTTATACTATGAGATAGAGACCCAGATCCTCCAAGGCTTTGAGGCACCTAAGTATCTTTGAGGCTATGGCTGTGCAATCATTACATCAACATGTGATAATTTTACTTGCAATATATATTACATAGACAGCTACTGGGTGAATATCGTACATAGCATTGGTAGGAGCATTAGAGTAAATAAGGTCTGGACGTGAGAGCGCAAATCGGTATATTTGTCACACTTCAATGCACACTGATTCAACTTGTGAAATTTTGCACAGGTTAGGGGTATTATTGGACTCTGCAGGATTATCAGAGCCTACCATTACTTTCTTCAAGGATAGAGATACCTGCAGTATGTAACTCATTGCACCTTAACAAAAGAGAATAGAATATGTAACAACCAATAAACACAGGAAAACAAATTATTGCTGAATATTCACTTTGTATCTATTACTCTCAGTGATAGCCTTATGCTAAATTAACTAGCTGTTATTTGAGTTTGAATTTAAAGACATTTCAGTTAATTAGAAAGGCAATTTATGCGTACACCTTAAAAACCAAAGAAAAATCAGTTTCTTTTATAGATGGAATACAATTTGCAGTGCTGATTTTCACACACTACATAAGGGAAGTTCAAAACAGTTTAAATAATAAAGGTACTCTACATTCACACTACAATACATTTATTCCATTATTAGCCATTTCCTGGGCTAGAATGTCACCTTTGAGATGTTACTAATGTAGAAGAATAGTTTGTATAGCAACAAAAGCATTCACTCTTTCTTATTTGCTGCGAGAATGTTTCTAGATCTACTAGTATTTAGTACAATGAACAAACCCTGAATAAGAAATGAACTTATAGGGCATCACCGGAGTATGCAATTAAAAGTGTAAAAAAAAAAATCAAGAATGCAGTGTAATCTGGCTTTCACTTTCACTGTGGCAATGAGTTACGCTGGCAGACAGGAGATCTGTAAGGCAAGCCTGGTTCCACTCAAAGGCTGCCTGGGAACAGAATAGCATGCACGTGTACAAATAGGGCAGCATTTTGAAAAGAAAATGTTTTTAAAAGAAAGAAGCTGCCACAGTTTGTTGTGATAGAAAAGATTAAAAATCTGAACAGAAATTCTACCTTTTTTTATAAAGAACATCTGATGGCTTTTGGTGGGCTGTGACAAATCATTGGGATGATCTAAGTCATCTTGACATGTATTGACATGCATTCCATGTCACCAAAAAAAAAAAAAAAAAAAAAAGGTTAAACTGGTACCACCTGTGAAAGGGATCTTAGCATTGAAATCGAAGACGTCATAGGCAATAGAGATAGAATAGAACTGGTTTCTCCCTTTTTTGGGGGAAGTAGCATACAGCAAACACCACAATAACTGGCATGTCAGTTATTCCATTTTCAAATAGTAGAAACATAGGCACTGATAACATTTGCAGAAGCCAATAGAGGCAGGGTATTTTAAGGTCTCTTACTGGCCTCCACCTTCTGCACTCGGAGTGCCACAGTGGGAAACAGCCTTGACAAATATATACATTTTTAACCCTTTGACCCCTAATAACTTGTTCTAATGATGTTGAATTCTAAGACTTGTGTTATACAGAGCAGACTACATGATCAGAATGGTCTCTTCTGGACTTAGAATCATAGATTCCACAGTCTCTTGGAAATTTTCCATAGTAGATTGTTTAGAATGTGTGAATAGCACAACAAATGTTACACTCTGAAATTTCCCTGATAAAGATGTTGTTTAACATTCTCATTAACAAGCATATACAGCATTTCCTGAAGGCAGTTAGATGCATTTGACTTTGAGTTGTATCAGAGATAAATTGGAATGGATTTAATTAGAGTGAAACATTTGTGTTAAGATAGGCAGCATGCAAAGGCCCTGAAACTGCAGCTGCATAATCCAAGGCAAGTCACATAAGCCTAAAGGTACGACTAGACTACAAGCCTCTTTCGAAAGAAAGCGTCTAGACTACAGCCAGTACTTTTGAAAAAGTGAGCCGCTTTTTCGAAAGAGAGCTCCCAGGAAGTCTGGATACTCTCCTTCAAAAAAACCCATAGTTTTCATTATATAGCGCCTTTTTTCAAAAGAGCACTTTCAAAAAAAGGCATTATTCCTCATAAAATGAGATTTTCCGTGGTAAAAAAACTGCCGCATTCTTTTGTTTTACTTTTGAAAGAATGTGGCAGCAGTCTAGACACAGGGGAAGTTTTTTCTAAAAAAGGCCACTTTAAAAAAACAAACAAACCTGTTGTCTAGATACACCTGATCAAGCTCTTGGCACATCAGTTATGTGTGTATAATAGTTCCCTAACTCAAAGGCGTGTTGCAAAAGTAAAATTAATTAGCCTTTGCTACATGGTACTAAAATAAAATAAATAAATCTCACTTCGCCATGGATTAAACATGGAATGTTAAACAGCATTAATACTTGGGCTCTGTGCCAGTCATAAATATCTGATCATAGGTTATCTTATGCTATCATAGGCAACCTATATCGTTTCCACTAGTTTGGGAATCTGGACAATATCCTTCTGGGATCCACCCAGTGCACAAACAAATTTGGGTTTGGTTAGTTTAGAAAAGAGAAGACTGAGGGGGGACATGACAGCCGTTTTCAGATAGCTAAAAGGGTGTCATAAGGAGGGGTATGTCTACACTACCCTCCTAGTTCGAACTAGGAGGGTAATGTAGGCATACCGCACTTGCAAATGAAGCCCGGGATCTGAATTTCCCGGGCTTCATTTGCATAAGCGGGGCTCCGCCATTTTTAAATCCCCGCTCGTTCGGACCCTGTGCCGCGCGGCTACACGGGGCATGAACTAGGTAGTTCAAACTAGGCTTCCTAGTTCGAACTACTGTTACTCCTCATTCCACGAGGAGTAACGGTAGTTTGAACTAGGAAGCCTAGTTCGAACTAAATAGTTTGTGCCGCGTGTAGCCGCGCAGCACAGGGTTCGAACGAGCGGGGATTTAAAAATGGCGGAGCCCCGCTTATGCAAATGAAGCCGGGGAAATTCAAATCCCGGGCTTCATTTGCAAGTCCGGTATGCCTACATTACCCCGCTAGTTCGAACTAGCGGTGTAGTGTAGACATACCCGAGGAGAGAGAAAACGTGTTCATCTTGGCCTCTGAGGATAGAACAAGAAGCAATGGGCTTAAACTGCAGCAAGGGAGGTTTAGGTTGGACATTAGGAAAAAGTTCCTAACTGTCAGAGTAGTCAAACACTGGAATAAATTGCCCAGGGAGGTTGTGGAATCCCCATCTCTGGAGATATTTAAGAGTGGGTTAGGTAAATGTCTATCAGGGATGGTCTAGACAGAATTTGGTCCTGCCATGGGGGCAGGGGACTGGACTCGATGATCTCTTGAGGTCCTTTCCAGTCCTAGTATTCTATGATTCTATGAACCTCCTGGCTTTTCAGTAGATAGCTCAGAGCAGAATTTTCTCTACATGTGCTGAGATTTCACTCCCAAAACTAAACTGGCAAAGAAAGTTAGCACATCACATTTCTTCTCTGCTGTCATTTCCAGCCTGGATAATCATTGCAATTCTCAAATAGAAAAGGACAACTAATATTATTTGAAAAGAACAAAATCAATTAATGGATGCTAACTTATTTGCTGCCAGAATTCTAGCTTGACTTGCTCAGATTAAAGTGACTAAAGTCAATATTATTAGATAGAATCAAAGAATCATAGCTATAGGCAACACCCTCATGAAGAAAGCCAATGAAGATTTAATAAGCTTGCATAAGAAAAAATATTTTCCTGTCAGACTACATGGTGAAAAAAGTTAACCAGCTCTAAAGTGAGCTGCTGTACTAAAGACTGAGAAGTTGTGCGTGTTTCTTACAAAGTATATATGCAAGAAAATACTGAGGCAATTTATTCAAACACTTTTTCTCTCTTATTATAGTGACCAGTATGTTAGGACTTTGCTTTATTTAAAGAAGTTGGTGACTATTTTTACATTGCCTTGGACCTGCTTGCTGCTTTCCGGTCTATTTCAATTTCCATGATTCAAGCTGCCTGATAATTTATTCAAACGAAACCTAAACTTTGTAAACTTCAATTGAGCCAGGATCTCAGAGCTGAGGAAAGCACTTTCTCCAAGACACAGCCATAATTCACGCTTCAGCCTTTCCAATCACTCACAATAGGATCTTATCCAGAGTGTGTGTTAAAACGAGCAGCATCAGGGCATCTGTCTTGCTACTGAAATATCTCTCAATCTCTGTCCAAGGGAGCTGCTGCAAGAAATTAGCCTTGTTACTTCTCAGTCAGTGATGCATTTAGAATTGATAGTTCTGTCGTTGCCTTGTGTTATCCACATTGTAATATGCTGAGAGTATCTAGTTAACTGTCACATTTAGATACCATCTGCTATTTTTCAGTAGATGAAATATGTGTTCTGCCTTCTCCTTTGTTCTCCAAAAGGAGACATCAGCATGCTGACAATGTCCACTGCCTTATATACTTAATAAAAAAAGGTCAAAGTAAGCCCTGAGGAGGATCAGAAGTCACTGGCGGGGGGCCAGCAGACCAGGCAGACGCGGAGCAAAGGTAGGAGGTAGGGGCGGGTCCCAGGAGGCAGGAGCAGGTCCGGAGCAGATTGCAGGAGCTGGTCCGGAGCAGGTCTCAGGACGTAGGAGCAAGTCTCAGGAGCCAGGAGCAGGACCCAGGAGCAGGGGGCAGGAGCAGGTCCAAAGGCAGCAGGAAGATCCAGGTCCAGATCCAGAAACAGATCCAGATCCAGATCCAGATCCAGCGGAGCAGATGCACAGCCCATAGCAGAGGATCCAGTGTAGCAAAAAGGAGAGAGCAGCTGTTGCTTTAAGGCAGCAGAAGAGCCTCCGCCAATAGGCAGTCTCAAAAGAAGTGCCTGGTCGGGGCCTGAACAGCTGATTGCAGATCAGCTGTAGAGCGGCCTGCAGAAAAACCACGGTAGGGGTTTAAATCCCTTCCAGGCCAAAAAAAAAAAAAAAAACGCACACAACTGGAGGCTTTTACGCTCCGGAGCGGTTTCCAGGTGCCTAGAAATAAGGCTGTTGATTGCAGAGTCTTGGTATCAGAAGCCCTAAAAAGGGCTGGATCCAATCAGGTACCACGGAGCAAAGGATTCGATCCCACGGCGGCGCTTGCTTAATCAGGCGATCTTCAAACAGGAACCCGGTCCGGATACTACACTCGAGCTCACCTCACCTCACCTCACGGCGCACACAGACGTACTCTCCCCCTCCCAAGACGTCCCCCAGCGTGGGGGAATAGAAATTTTCTAAGTCCCGCCCGCTCGCTCACCGCCCACCGCCCTCTCCTCGCTCACAGCGACCGCACCGAGACCGACCGACTCACCCACCTCCTCCGGCTTCCCCTCCCTCGCAGCAGGGAGGCCCGGGTGGTGTGGGGCGCCGGGAGCCCTCTGGGCGGCGCCCCGCTCGCCTCCCTCCCTCCCACCTTCCTTCCTCCCTTCCCGGCCGCCTCCGCCAGCCCCCGGGCTCATCTGTATGCAGGCTCCGCCCCCTCTCCCCATGGTCTTTCTGCCTCTGCCTCTGCTCTTCCGAGCCCTGACTCAATTTCTTGATTTAAAAAAAAATAAACAGAAAATTGAAATGAAAAAAGCGGTGGCTTGCCAACGCTGCCTTTGAAAAAACCTCCCCCAGGAGACCAGGGAGACGTGGAGCAAAACCGCGGGCGCCAAAGCCGCTCCGCCTCTCCCTGGTCCGCTAGTGGTTCCCCCCAGTGGACCAGGGAGAGGCGGAGTGGCTTTGCTCCCCGCGGTTTTGCTCCACGTCTCCCTGGTCTGGGGGGTGGGCAGCAGACGGGAGGGGAGGGCCAGCAGACCAGGCAGACGCGGAGCAAAGGTAGGAGGTAGGGCAGCTGTTGCTTTAAGGCAGCAGAAGAGCCTCCGCTAATAGGCAGTCTCAAAAGACGTGCCTGAACAGCTGCTTGCAGAACAGCTGTAGAGCGGCAGGCAAAAAAACCGCAGTAGGGGTTTAAATCCCTTCCAGGCCAACAAAAAAAAAAAAACGAACACAACTGGAGGCTTTCACACTCCAGAGCGGTTTCCAGGTGCCTAGAAATAAGGCTATGATTGCAGAGTCCTGGTATCAGAAGCCCTAAACAGGGCTGGAACCATTCGGGTCCCACGGATCAAAGGATTCGATCCCACCTGCTTAATCAGGAGATCTTCAAACTGGAACCCGGCCCGGATACTACACTCGAGCTCACCTCAGCTTTATTTCCAGGCACCAGGAAACCGCTCCGAAGCGTAAAAGCCTCCAGTTGTGTGCGTGGTTTTTTTTTTGGCCTGGAAGGGATTTAAACCCCCACCGCGGTTTTTCTGCCGGCCACTCTACAGCTGTTCTGCAATCAGCTGTTCAGGCCCCACCCAGGCACTTCTTTTGAGACTGCCTCTTCTGCTGCCTTAAAGCAACAGCTGCTCTCTCCTTTTTGCTACACTGGATCCTCTGCTATGGGCTGTGCATCTGCTCCGCTGGATCTGGATCTGGATCTGGATCTGGATCTGGATCTGGATCTGGATCTGGATCTGGATCTGGATCTGGACCTGGATCTGGACCTGGATCTTCCTGCTGTCTTTGGACCTGCCCCTGCCCCTGCCTCCTGCTCCTGCCTCCTGAGACTTGCTCCTACCTCCTGAGACCTGCTTCGGACCTGCTCCTGCAACCTGCTCCGGACCTGCTCCTGCCTCCTGGGACCCGCCCCAACTCCTACATTTGCTCCACGTCAGCCTGGTCTGCTGGCCCTCCCCCCCCCCCCCCCCCTGCTGCCCCCCCCCCCCCAGCAGACCCGGGAGACGTGGAGCAAAGCCGCGGGGAGCAAAGCCACTCCGCGTCTCCCTGGTCCGCTGGGGGGAAAATATCTCCAAGTGAGTGGTTTGCATCTCTTCCGACAACTTTCTAATTCATTTAAGTGTAAAAAGCTCTTTACAGTGTTTGAATGCACATTCGTAGAAGTAGCAAATCTTTTCCTGAATTGGGATCTCTGTACATCTTTGGCTTTAAAACATTGTAACTACAAACCTACCGCAGCGGAATGGTCAGATAAGTGTATGGAGATAGTTACCGGGTTTTGAACCCCATTCAAGAAAAAAAAGGAAAGCTTCTGCCGAAAAAGTCTCCGACTGAGGGGTTTGCAACTCGTCTGACAACGTTCTGGTTCATTTCAGTGTAAAAAATTGGTTGCAGGGCTTGATAACGCTTTCGTGGAGATAGCAAATCTTTCGCTAGGCTGGGATTCCAATTCATGAGAGCACATACAGGTTGGCTTCAAATGCTATACGTACAAAGCCACTGGAGGGGAATGGTGAGGTATGGAGCAAGTTACAGGATTTTGAAGCCCATTCGAGGAAGGAAAAGGAAAGCTTCTGCCGAAAATGTCAGCGACTGAGGGGTTTGCGGCTCTTCTGACAAATTTCTCGTTCATTTAATTGTAAAAACTCTTGACAGTCTTTGAAAGCACATTCGTGGAGGTAGGAAATCTTTTGCTCGATTGGGATCCCTATATATCTTTGGCTTTAAAACACTGTATCTACAAACCTACTGCAGAGGAATGGTGAGATAAGTGTATGGAGGAAGTTACCGGATTTTGAAGCGTATTCGAGAAAAATAAGGAATGCATCTGCCGAAAACGCCTCCGAATGAGGTGTTTGCAGCTCTTCCGACAACGTTCTGGTTCATTTCAGTGTAAAAAGCTGGTTGCAGCGCTTGATAACGCTTTCGTGGAGATACCAATTCTTACGCTGAGCTGGGGTTCCAATTCATGGGAGCACATACAGGTTGGCTTAAAACGCGTTACTACAAACCCACTGGAGGGGTATGGTGAGATTAGTGTATGGAGCTAGACAGTGAGTTTGGAAGCCCAGTCGAGAAAAAAAAGGAAAGCTGCTGCCGAAAATGTCTCCAACTGAGGGGTTTGCAGCTCTTCTGACAACGTTCTCGTTCATTTCAGTTTAGAAAAATGGTTACAGTGCTTGAAAACACTTTCGTGTAGATAGAAAATCTTTCGCTGAACTGGGATTCCAATTAATGGGAGCCAATACTTCTTTGGCTTAAAACGCTGTAATTACAAACCCGCGGGAGGGGAATGGTGAGAAAGATTCTGCCGAAAACGCCTCCGACTTCTGACAAAGTCCTGGTTCATTTCAGTGTAAAGAGCTGGTTGCAGCGCTTGATAACGCTTTCGTGGAGATAGCAAATCTTTCGCTGAGCTGGGATTCCAATTAATGGGAGCACATACAGGTTGGCTTCAAATGCTATACGTACAAACCCACTGGAGGGGAATGGTGAGATAAGTGTATGGAGATAGTTACTGGATTTTGAAGCCCATTCGAGGAAGAAAAGGAAAGCTTCTGCCGAAAATGTCTCCGACTGAGGGGTTTGCGGCTCCTCTGACAAATGTCTCGTTCATTTAATTGTAAAAAGCTCTTTACAGTGTTTGAATGCACATTCGTGGAGGTAGCAAATCTTTTGCTGGATTGGGATCCCTATACATCTTTGGCTTTAAAACACTGTAACTACAAACCTACTGCCGAGGAATGGTGAGATAAGTGTATGGAGATAGTTACCGGGTTTTGAAGCGTATTCGAGCAAAAAAAGGAATGCTTTTGCCGAAAACGCCTCCAACTGAGGCGTTTGCAGCTCTTCTGACAACGTTCTGGTTCATTTCAGTGTAAAAAGCTGGTTACAGCGCTTGATAAGCCTTTCGTGGAGATACCAATTCTTTCGCTGAGCTGGGGTTCCAATTCATGGGAGCACATACAGGTTGGCTTAAAACGCGTTACTACAAACCCACTGGAGGGGAATGGTGAGATAAGTTGTGAAGCGAATTCGAGAAACAAAAGGTAATCTTCTGCCGAAAACGCCTCCGACTGAGGCGTTTGCAGTTCTTCTGACAACGTTCTGGTTCATTTCTGTGTAAAAAGCTGGTTACAGTGCTTGTAAACACTGTCGTGGAGATAGGCACTCTTTCGCTGAACTGGGAATCCAATTAACGTGAGCCAATACTTCTTTGGCTTAAAACGCTCTTACTACAAACCCACTGGAGGGGAACGGGGATATAAGTGTATGGAGCTAGATACTGGATTTCGACGCTCATTCGAGGAAAAAAATGCAAGCTTCTGCCGAAAATGTCTCCGACTGAGGGGTTTGCGGCTCTTCTGACAAATTTCTCGTTCATTTAATTATAAAAAGCTCTTAGAATGCACATTCGTGGAGGTAGCAAATCTTTTGCTGAATTGGGATCTCTATACATCTTTTGCTTTAAAACACTGTTACTGCAAACCTACCGCAGCGGAATGGTGAGATAAGTGTATGGAGCTAGTTACCCGGTTTTGAAGCGAATTCGAGAAACAAAAGGAAAGCTTCTGCCGAAAAAGTCTCCGACTGAGGGGTTTGCAGCTCGTCTGACGACGTTCTGGTTCATGTCAGTGTAAAAAGCTGGTTGCAGCGCTTGCTAACGCTTTCGTGGAGATAGCAAATCTTTCGCTGAGCTGGGATTCCAATTAATGGGAGCACATACATGTTGGCTTCAAATGCTATATGTACAAACCCACTGGAGGGGAATGGTGAGGTATGGACCTAGTTACCGGATTTTGAAGCCCATTCGAGGAAGAAAAGGAAAGCTTCTGCCGAAAATGTCAGCGACTGAGGGGTTTGCAGCTCTTCTGATAACGTCCTGGTTCATTTCAGTGTAAAAAGCTGGTTACAGCGCTTGAAAACACTTTCGTGGAGATAGGAAATCTTTCGCTGAACTGGGATCCCTATACATCCTTAGCTTTGAAACACTGTAACTACAAACCTACCGCTGCGGAATGGTGAGATAAGTGTATGGAGCTAGTTACCCGGTGTTGATGCGAATTCGAGAACTAAAAGGAAAGCTTCTGCCGAAAACGCCTCCGACTGAGGCGTTTGCAGCTCTTCTGATAACGTCCTGTTTCATTTCAGTGTAAAAAGCTGCTTACAGTGGTTCTAAATACTTTCATGGAGATAGGAAATCTGTCGCTGAACTGGGATCCCTATACATCTTTAGCTTTGAAGCACTGTAACTACAAACCTACCGCATTGGAATGATGAGATAAGTGTATGGAGCTAGTTACCCAGTTTTGAAGCGTATTCGAGAAACAAAAGGAAAGCTTCTGAAGAAAAGGCTCCGACTGACAGTTTTGCAGCTCTTCTGACAACATTCTCGTTCATTTCAGTGTAAAAAGCTGGTTGCAGCGCTTGCTAACGCTTTCATGGAGATAGCAAATCTTTTGCTGAGCTGGGATTCCAATCAATGGGAGCGCATACAGGTTGTCTTAAAATGCTGTACGTACAAACCCACAGGAGGGGAATGGTGAGATGAGTGTATGGACCTAGTTACTGGATTTTGAAGCCCATTCGAGGAAGAAAAGGAAAGCTTCTGCCGAAAATGTCTCCGACTGAGGGGTTTGCGGCTCCTCTGACAAATGTCTCGTTCATTTAATTGTAAAAAGCTCTTTACAGTGTTTGAATGCACATTCGTGGAGGTAGCAAATCTTTTGCTGGATTGGGATCCCTATACATCTTTGGCTTTAAAACACTGTAACTACAAACCTACTGCCGAGGAATGGTGAGATAAGTGTATGGAGATAGTTACCGGGTTTTGAAGCGTATTCGAGCAAAAAAAGGAATGCTTTTGCCGAAAACGCCTCCAACTGAGGCGTTTGCAGCTCTTCTGACAACGTTCTGGTTCATTTCAGTGTAAAAAGCTGGTTACAGCGCTTGATAAGCCTTTCGTGGAGATACCAATTCTTTCGCTGAGCTGGGGTTCCAATTCATGGGAGCACATACAGGTTGGCTTAAAACGCGTTACTACAAACCCACTGGAGGGGAATGGTGAGATAAGTTGTGAAGCGAATTCGAGAAACAAAAGGTAATCTTCTGCCGAAAACGCCTCCGACTGAGGCGTTTGCAGTTCTTCTGACAACGTTCTGGTTCATTTCTGTGTAAAAAGCTGGTTACAGTGCTTGTAAACACTGTCGTGGAGATAGGCACTCTTTCGCTGAACTGGGAATCCAATTAACGTGAGCCAATACTTCTTTGGCTTAAAACGCTCTTACTACAAACCCACTGGAGGGGAACGGTGATATAAGTGTATGGAGCTAGATACTGGATTTCGACGCTCATTCGAGGAAAAAAATGCAAGCTTCTGCCGAAAATGTCTCCGACTGAGGGGTTTGCGGCTCTTCTGACAAATTTCTCGTTCATTTAATTATAAAAAGCTCTTAGAATGCACATTCGTGGAGGTAGCAAATCTTTTGCTGAATTGGGATCTCTATACATCTTTTGCTTTAAAACACTGTTACTGCAAACCTACCGCAGCGGAATGGTGAGATAAGTGTATGGAGCTAGTTACCCGGTTTTGAAGCGAATTCGAGAAACAAAAGGAAAGCTTCTGCCGAAAAAGTCTCCGACTGAGGGGTTTGCAGCTCGTCTGACGACGTTCTGGTTCATGTCAGTGTAAAAAGCTGGTTGCAGCGCTTGCTAACGCTTTCGTGGAGATAGCAAATCTTTCGCTGAGCTGGGATTCCAATTAATGGGAGCACATACATGTTGGCTTCAAATGCTATATGTACAAACCCACTGGAGGGGAATGGTGAGGTATGGACCTAGTTACCGGATTTTGAAGCCCATTCGAGGAAGAAAAGGAAAGCTTCTGCCGAAAATGTCAGCGACTGAGGGGTTTGCAGCTCTTCTGATAACGTCCTGGTTCATTTCAGTGTAAAAAGCTGGTTACAGCGCTTGAAAACACTTTCGTGGAGATAGGAAATCTTTCGCTGAACTGGGATCCCTATACATCCTTAGCTTTGAAACACTGTAACTACAAACCTACCGCTGCGGAATGGTGAGATAAGTGTATGGAGCTAGTTACCCGGTGTTGATGCGAATTCGAGAACTAAAAGGAAAGCTTCTGCCGAAAACGCCTCCGACTGAGGCGTTTGCAGCTCTTCTGATAACGTCCTGGTTCATTTCAGTGTAAAAAGCTGCTTACAGTGGTTCTAAATACTTTCATGGAGATAGGAAATCTGTCGCTGAACTGGGATCCCTATACATCTTTAGCTTTGAAGCACTGTAACTACAAACCTACCGCATTGGAATGATGAGATAAGTGTATGGAGCTAGTTACCCAGTTTTGAAGCGTATTCGAGAAACAAAAGGAAAGCTTCTGAAGAAAAGGCTCCGACTGACAGTTTTGCAGCTCTTCTGACAACATTCTCGTTCATTTCAGTGTAAAAAGCTGGTTGCAGCGCTTGCTAACGCTTTCATGGAGATAGCAAATCTTTCGCTGAGCTGGGATTCCAATCAATGGGAGCGCATACAGGTTGTCTTAAAATGCTGTACGTACAAACCCACAGGAGGGGAATGGTGAGATGAGTGTATGGACCTAGTTACTGGATTTTGAAGCCCATTCGAGGAAGAAAAGGAAAGCTTCTGCCGAAAATGTCTCCGACTGAGGGGTTTGCGGCTCCTCTGACAAATGTCTCGTTCATTTAATTGTAAAAAGCTCTTTACAGTGTTTGAATGCACATTCGTGGAGGTAGCAAATCTTTTGCTGGATTGGGATCCCTATACATCTTTGGCTTTAAAACACTGTAACTACAAACCTACTGCCGAGGAATGGTGAGATAAGTGTATGGAGATAGTTACCGGGTTTTGAAGCGTATTCGAGCAAAAAAAGGAATGCTTTTGCCGAAAACGCCTCCAACTGAGGCGTTTGCAGCTCTTCTGACAACGTTCTGGTTCATTTCAGTGTAAAAAGCTGGTTACAGCGCTTGATAAGCCTTTCGTGGAGATACCAATTCTTTCGCTGAGCTGGGGTTCCAATTCATGGGAGCACATACAGGTTGGCTTAAAACGCGTTACTACAAACCCACTGGAGGGGAATGGTGAGATAAGTTGTGAAGCGAATTCGAGAAACAAAAGGTAATCTTCTGCCGAAAACGCCTCCGACTGAGGCGTTTGCAGTTCTTCTGACAACGTTCTGGTTCATTTCTGTGTAAAAAGCTGGTTACAGTGCTTGTAAACACTGTCGTGGAGATAGGCACTCTTTCGCTGAACTGGGAATCCAATTAACGTGAGCCAATACTTCTTTGGCTTAAAACGCTCTTACTACAAACCCACTGGAGGGGAACGGTGATATAAGTGTATGGAGCTAGATACTGGATTTCGACGCTCATTCGAGGAAAAAAATGCAAGCTTCTGCCGAAAATGTCTCCGACTGAGGGGTTTGCGGCTCTTCTGACAAATTTCTCGTTCATTTAATTATAAAAAGCTCTTAGAATGCACATTCGTGGAGGTAGCAAATCTTTTGCTGAATTGGGATCTCTATACATCTTTTGCTTTAAAACACTGTTACTGCAAACCTACCGCAGCGGAATGGTGAGATAAGTGTATGGAGCTAGTTACCCGGTTTTGAAGCGAATTCGAGAAACAAAAGGAAAGCTTCTGCCGAAAAAGTCTCCGACTGAGGGGTTTGCAGCTCGTCTGACGACGTTCTGGTTCATGTCAGTGTAAAAAGCTGGTTGCAGCGCTTGCTAACGCTTTCGTGGAGATAGCAAATCTTTCGCTGAGCTGGGATTCCAATTAATGGGAGCACATACATGTTGGCTTCAAATGCTATATGTACAAACCCACTGGAGGGGAATGGTGAGGTATGGACCTAGTTACCGGATTTTGAAGCCCATTCGAGGAAGAAAAGGAAAGCTTCTGCCGAAAATGTCAGCGACTGAGGGGTTTGCAGCTCTTCTGATAACGTCCTGGTTCATTTCAGTGTAAAAAGCTGGTTACAGCGCTTGAAAACACTTTCGTGGAGATAGCAAATCTTTCGCTGAACTGGGATCCCTATACATCCTTAGCTTTGAAACACTGTAACTACAAACCTACCGCTGCGGAATGGTGAGATAAGTGTATGGAGCTAGTTACCCGGTGTTGATGCGAATTCGAGAACTAAAAGGAAAGCTTCTGCCGAAAACGCCTCCGACTGAGGCGTTTGCAGCTCTTCTGATAACGTCCTGGTTCATTTCAGTGTAAAAAGCTGCTTACAGTGGTTCTAAATACTTTCATGGAGATAGGAAATCTGTCGCTGAACTGGGATCCCTATACATCTTTAGCTTTGAAGCACTGTAACTACAAACCTACCGCATTGGAATGATGAGATAAGTGTATGGAGCTAGTTACCCAGTTTTGAAGCGTATTCGAGAAACAAAAGGAAAGCTTCTGAAGAAAAGGCTCCGACTGACAGTTTTGCAGCTCTTCTGACAACATTCTCGTTCATTTCAGTGTAAAAAGCTGGTTGCAGCGCTTGCTAACGCTTTCATGGAGATAGCAAATCTTTCGCTGAGCTGGGATTCCAATCAATGGGAGCGCATACAGGTTGTCTTAAAATGCTGTACGTACAAACCCACAGGAGGGGAATGGTGAGATGAGTGTATGGACCTAGTTACTGGATTTTGAAGCCCATTCGAGGAAGAAAAGGAAAGCTTCTGCCGAAAATGTCTCCGACTGAGGGGTTTGCGGCTCCTCTGACAAATGTCTCGTTCATTTAATTGTAAAAAGCTCTTTACAGTGTTTGAATGCACATTCGTGGAGGTAGCAAATCTTTTGCTGGATTGGGATCCCTATACATCTTTGGCTTTAAAACACTGTAACTACAAACCTACTGCCGAGGAATGGTGAGATAAGTGTATGGAGATAGTTACCGGGTTTTGAAGCGTATTCGAGCAAAAAAAGGAATGCTTTTGCCGAAAACGCCTCCAACTGAGGCGTTTGCAGCTCTTCTGACAACGTTCTGGTTCATTTCAGTGTAAAAAGCTGGTTACAGCGCTTGATAAGCCTTTCGTGGAGATACCAATTCTTTCGCTGAGCTGGGGTTCCAATTCATGGGAGCACATACAGGTTGGCTTAAAACGCGTTACTACAAACCCACTGGAGGGGAATGGTGAGATAAGTTGTGAAGCGAATTCGAGAAACAAAAGGTAATCTTCTGCCGAAAACGCCTCCGACTGAGGCGTTTGCAGTTCTTCTGACAACGTTCTGGTTCATTTCTGTGTAAAAAGCTGGTTACAGTGCTTGTAAACACTGTCGTGGAGATAGGCACTCTTTCGCTGAACTGGGAATCCAATTAACGTGAGCCAATACTTCTTTGGCTTAAAACGCTCTTACTACAAACCCACTGGAGGGGAACGGTGATATAAGTGTATGGAGCTAGATACTGGATTTCGACGCTCATTCGAGGAAAAAAATGCAAGCTTCTGCCGAAAATGTCTCCGACTGAGGGGTTTGCGGCTCTTCTGACAAATTTCTCGTTCATTTAATTATAAAAAGCTCTTAGAATGCACATTCGTGGAGGTAGCAAATCTTTTGCTGAATTGGGATCTCTATACATCTTTTGCTTTAAAACACTGTTACTGCAAACCTACCGCAGCGGAATGGTGAGATAAGTGTATGGAGCTAGTTACCCGGTTTTGAAGCGAATTCGAGAAACAAAAGGAAAGCTTCTGCCGAAAAAGTCTCCGACTGAGGGGTTTAGAGCTCGTCTGACGACGTTCTGGTTCATGTCAGTGTAAAAAGCTGGTTGCAGCGCTTGCTAACGCTTTCGTGGAGATAGCAAATCTTTCGCTGAGCTGGGATTCCAATTAATGGGAGCACATACATGTTGGCTTCAAATGCTATACGTACAAACCCACTGGAGGGGAATGGTGAGGTATGGACCTAGTTACCGTATTTTGAAGCCCATTCGAGGAAGAAAAGGAAAGCTTCTGCCGAAAATGTCAGCGACTGAGGGGTTTGCAGCTCTTCTGATAACGTCCTGGTTCATTTCAGTGTAAAAAGCTGGTTACAGCGCTTGAAAACACTTTCGTGGAGATAGGAAATCTTTCGCTGAACTGGGATCCCTATACATCCTTAGCTTTGAAACACTGTAACTACAAACCTACCGCTGCGGAATGGTGAGATAAGTGTATGGAGCTAGTTACCCGGTGTTGATGCGAATTCGAGAACTAAAAGGAAAGCTTCTGCCGAAAACGCCTCCGACTGAGGCGTTTGCAGCTCTTCTGATAACGTCCTGGTTCATTTCAGTGTAAAAAGCTGCTTACAGTGGTTCTAAATACTTTCATGGAGATAGGAAATCTGTCGTTGAACTGGGATCCCTATACATCTTTAGCTTTGAAGCACTGTAACTACAAACCTACCGCATTGGAATGATGAGATAAGTGTATGGAGCTAGTTACCCAGTTTTGAAGCGTATTCGAGAAACAAAAGGAAAGCTTCTGAAGAAAAGGCTCCGACTGACAGTTTTGCAGCTCTTCTGACAACATTCTCGTTCATTTCAGTGTAAAAAGCTGGTTGCAGCGCTTGCTAACGCTTTCACGGAGATAGCAAATCTTTCGCTGAGCTGGGATTCCAATCAATGGGAGCGCATACAGGTTGTCTTAAAATGCTGTACGTACAAACCCACAGGAGGGGAATGGTGAGATGAGTGTATGGACCTAGTTACTGGATTTTGAAGCCCATTCGAGGAAGAAAAGGAAAGCTTCTGCCGAAAATGTCTCCGACTGAGGGGTTTGCGGCTCCTCTGACAAATGTCTCGTTCATTTAATTGTAAAAAGCTCTTTACAGTGTTTGAATGCACATTCGTGGAGGTAGCAAATCTTTTGCTGGATTGGGATCCCTATACATCTTTGGCTTTAAAACACTGTAACTACAAACCTACTGCCGAGGAATGGTGAGATAAGTGTATGGAGATAGTTACCGGGTTTTGAAGCGTATTCGAGCAAAAAAAGGAATGCTTTTGCCGAAAACGCCTCCAACTGAGGCGTTTGCAGCTCTTCTGACAACGTTCTGGTTCATTTCAGTGTAAAAAGCTGGTTACAGCGCTTGATAAGCCTTTCGTGGAGATACCAATTCTTTCGCTGAGCTGGGGTTCCAATTCATGGGAGCACATACAGGTTGGCTTAAAACGCGTTACTACAAACCCACTGGAGGGGAATGGTGAGATAAGTTGTGAAGCGAATTCGAGAAACAAAAGGTAATCTTCTGCCGAAAACGCCTCCGACTGAGGCGTTTGCAGTTCTTCTGACAACGTTCTGGTTCATTTCTGTGTAAAAAGCTGGTTACAGTGCTTGTAAACACTGTCGTGGAGATAGGCACTCTTTCGCTGAACTGGGAATCCAATTAACGTGAGCCAATACTTCTTTGGCTTAAAACGCTCTTACTACAAACCCACTGGAGGGGAACGGTGATATAAGTGTATGGAGCTAGATACTGGATTTCGACGCTCATTCGAGGAAAAAAATGCAAGCTTCTGCCGAAAATGTCTCCGACTGAGGGGTTTGCGGCTCTTCTGACAAATTTCTCGTTCATTTAATTATAAAAAGCTCTTAGAATGCACATTCGTGGAGGTAGCAAATCTTTTGCTGAATTGGGATCTCTATACATCTTTTGCTTTAAAACACTGTTACTGCAAACCTACCGCAGCGGAATGGTGAGATAAGTGTATGGAGCTAGTTACCCGGTTTTGAAGCGAATTCGAGAAACAAAAGGAAAGCTTCTGCCGAAAAAGTCTCCGACTGAGGGGTTTAGAGCTCGTCTGACGACGTTCTGGTTCATGTCAGTGTAAAAAGCTGGTTGCAGCGCTTGCTAACGCTTTCGTGGAGATAGCAAATCTTTCGCTGAGCTGGGATTCCAATTAATGGGAGCACATACATGTTGGCTTCAAATGCTATACGTACAAACCCACTGGAGGGGAATGGTGAGGTATGGACCTAGTTACCGTATTTTGAAGCCCATTCGAGGAAGAAAAGGAAAGCTTCTGCCGAAAATGTCAGCGACTGAGGGGTTTGCAGCTCTTCTGATAACGTCCTGGTTCATTTCAGTGTAAAAAGCTGGTTACAGCGCTTGAAAACACTTTCGTGGAGATAGGAAATCTTTCGCTGAACTGGGATCCCTATACATCCTTAGCTTTGAAACACTGTAACTACAAACCTACCGCTGCGGAATGGTGAGATAAGTGTATGGAGCTAGTTACCCGGTGTTGATGCGAATTCGAGAACTAAAAGGAAAGCTTCTGCCGAAAACGCCTCCGACTGAGGCGTTTGCAGCTCTTCTGATAACGTCCTGGTTCATTTCAGTGTAAAAAGCTGCTTACAGTGGTTCTAAATACTTTCATGGAGATAGGAAATCTGTCGTTGAACTGGGATCCCTATACATCTTTAGCTTTGAAGCACTGTAACTACAAACCTACCGCATTGGAATGATGAGATAAGTGTATGGAGCTAGTTACCCAGTTTTGAAGCGTATTCGAGAAACAAAAGGAAAGCTTCTGAAGAAAAGGCTCCGACTGACAGTTTTGCAGCTCTTCTGACAACATTCTCGTTCATTTCAGTGTAAAAAGCTGGTTGCAGCGCTTGCTAACGCTTTCATGGAGATAGCAAATCTTTCGCTGAGCTGGGATTCCAATCAATGGGAGCGCATACAGGTTGTCTTAAAATGCTGTACGTACAAACCCACAGGAGGGGAATGGTGAGATGAGTGTATGGACCTAGTTACTGGATTTTGAAGCCCATTCGAGGAAGAAAAGGAAAGCTTCTGCCGAAAAACCCTCCAACTGCGGGGTTTCCAGCTCTTCTGACAACGTTCTGATTCATTTCAGTGTAAAAAGCTGGTTGCAGCGCTTGATAACGCTTTCGTGGAGATAGCAAATCTTTTGCTGAGCTGGGATCCCTATACGTCTTTGGCTTTGAAACACTGTAACTGCAAACCTACTGCAGAGGAATGGTGAGATAAGTGTATGGAGATAGACAGTGAGTTTGGAAGCCCAGTCGAGAAAAAAAAGGAAAGCTGCTGCCAAAAACGACTCCGACTGAGGCGTTTGCAGCTCTTTTGACAAAGTTCTGGTTCATTTCAGTGGATAAAGCTGGTTACAGCGCTTGAAAACTCTCTCGTGGAGATAGGAAATCTTTCGCTGAACTGGGATCCCTATATATCTTTTGCTTTGAAACACTGTAACTACAAACCTACCGCAGCAGAATGGTGAGATAAGTGTATGGAGCTAGTTACTGGATTTCGAAGCCCATTCGAGGAAAAAAAATGAAAGCTTCTGACGAAAATATTTCCAACTTAGTAGTTTGCATCTCTTCCGACAACCTTCTCGTTCACTTAAGTGTAAAAAACTCTTTACAGTGTTTGAATGCACATTCGTTGAGACAGCAAAACTTTCGCTGATCTGTGAGTCCATTTAATGGGAGCCCATACATGTTGGCTTAGAACGCTGTAACTACAAACTCTCTGGAGGGAATGGTGAGATAAATGTATGGAGCGAGACAGTGAGTTTGGAAGCCCAGTCGAGAAAAAAAAGGAAAGCAGCTGCCGAAAATGTCTCCAACTGAGGGGCTTGCAGCCCTTCTGACAACTTTCTATGTCATTTAAGTGTAAAAACCTTTCGTGGAGATAGCAAATGTTTCGCTGAACTCGGATCCCTATACATCTTTGGCTTAAAATGCTGTTACTACAATCTCGTGGGCGGAAAAGGGTGAGAGAAGCGTATGGAGCTAGATACTGGGTTTTAAGCCCATTCAAGGGAAAAAAGGAAAGCTTTCTGCCGAAAATGTATCCAAGTGAGGGGTTTTCAGCTCTTCTGACAACGTTCTCGTTCATTTCAGTGTAGAAAAATGGTTACAGTGCTTGAAAACACTTTCGTGTAGATAGAAAATCTTTCGCTGAACTGGGATTCCAATTAATGGGAGCCAATACTTCTTTGGCTTAAAACGCTGTAATTACAAACCCGCGGGAGGGCAATGGTGAAAAAGCTTGTGCCGAAAACGCCTCCGACTGAGGGGTTTGCAGCTCTTCTGACAACGTTCTGGTTCATTTCAGTGTAAAAAGCTGGTTACAGCACTTGAAAACACTTTCGTGGAGATAGGAAATCTATAGCTGAACTGGGATCCTTATACATCTTTGGCTTTGAAACACTGTAACTACAAACCTACCGCAGTGGAATGGTGAGATGAGTGTATGGACCTAGTTACTGGATTTTGAAGCCCATTCGAGGAAGAAAAGGAAAGCTTCTGCCGAAAAACCCTCCGACTGCGGGGTTTCCAGCTCTTCTGACAACGTTCTGATTCATTTCAGTGTAAAAAGCTGGTTGCAGCGCTTGATAACGCTTTCGTGGAGATAGCAAATCTTTTGCTGAGCTGGGATCCCTATACGTCTTTGGCTTTGAAACACTGTAACTGCAAACCTACTGCAGAGGAATGGTGAGATAAGTGTATGGAGCTAGACAGTGAGTTTGGAAGCCCAGTCGAGAAAAAAAAGGAAAGCTGCTGCCAAAAACGCCTCCGACTGAGGCGTTTGCAGCTCTTTTGACAAAGTTCTGGTTCATTTCAGTGGAAAAAGCTGGTTACAGCGCTTGAAAACACTCTCGTGGAGATAGGAAATCTTTCGCTGAACTGGGATCCCTATACATCTTTTGCTTTGAAACACTGTAACTACAAACCTACCGCAGCAGAATGGTGAGATAAGTGTATGGAGCTAGTTACTGGATTTCGAAGCCCATTCGAGGAAAAAAATGAAAGCTTCTGACGAAAATATTTCCAACTTAGTGGTTTGCATCTCTTCCGACAACCTTCTCGTTCACTTAAGTGTAAAAAACTCTTTACAGTGTTTGAATGCACATTCGCGGAGGAAGCAAATCTTTTGCTGCATTGGGATCTCTATACATCTTTGGCTTTGAAACACTGTAACTGCAAACCTACTGCAGAGGAATGGTGAGATAAGTGTATGGAGCTAGACAGTGAGTTTGGAAGCCCAGTCGAGAAAAAAAAGGAAAGCTGCTGCCGAAAATGTCTCCAACTGAGGGGTTTGCAGCTCTTCTGACAACGTTCTCGTTCATTTCAGTTTAGAAAAATGGCTACAGTGCTTGAAAACACTTTCGTGTAGATAGAAAATCTTTCGCTGAACTGGGATTCCAATTAATGGGAGCCAATACTTCCTTGGCTTAAAACGCTGTAATTACAAACCCGCGGGAGGGGAATGGTGAGAAAGATTCTGCCGAAAACGCCTCCGACTTCTGACAAAGTCCTGGTTCATTTCAGTGTAACGAGCTGGTTGCAGCGCTTGATAACGCTTTCGTGGAGATAGCAAATCTTTCGCTGAGCTGGGATTCCAATTAATGGGAGCACATACAGGTTGTCTTAAAATGCTGTACGTACAAACCCACAGGAGGCGAATGGTGAGATGAGTGTATGGACCTAGTTACTGGATTTTGAAGCCCATTCGAGGAAGAAAAGGAAAGCTTCTGCCGAAAAACCCTCCGACTGCGGGGTTTCCAGCTCTTCTGACAACGTTCTGATTCATTTCAGTGTAAAAAGCTGGTTGCAGCGCTTGATAACGCTTTCGTGGAGATAGCAAATCTTTTGCTGAGCTGGGATCCCTATACGTCTTTGGCTTTGAAACACTGTAACTGCAAACCTACTGCAGAGGAATGGTGAGATAAGTGTATGGAGCTAGACAGTGAGTTTGGAAGCCCAGTCGAGAAAAAAAAGGAAAGCTGCTGCCAAAAACGCCTCCGACTGAGGCGTTTGCAGCTCTTTTGACAAAGTTCTGGTTCATTTCAGTGGAAAAAGCTGGTTACAGCGCTTGAAAACACTCTCGTGGAGATAGGAAATCTTTCGCTGAACTGGGATCCCTATACATCTTTTGCTTTGAAACACTGTAACTACAAACCTACCGCAGCAGAATGGTGAGATAAGTGTATGGAGCTAGTTACTGGATTTCGAAGCCCATTCGAGGAAAAAAATGAAAGCTTCTGACGAAAATATTTCCAACTTAGTGGTTTGCATCTCTTCCGACAACCTTCTCGTTCACTTAAGTGTAAAAAACTCTTTACAGTGTTTGAATGCACATTCGCGGAGGAAGCAAATCTTTTGCTGCATTGGGATCTCTATACATCTTTGGCTTTGAAACACTGTAACTGCAAACCTACTGCAGAGGAATGGTGAGATAAGTGTATGGAGCTAGACAGTGAGTTTGGAAGCCCAGTCGAGAAAAAAAAGGAAAGCTGCTGCCGAAAATGTCTCCAACTGAGGGGTTTGCAGCTCTTCTGACAACGTTCTCGTTCATTTCAGTTTAGAAAAATGGCTACAGTGCTTGAAAACACTTTCGTGTAGATAGAAAATCTTTCGCTGAACTGGGATTCCAATTAATGGGAGCCAATACTTCCTTGGCTTAAAACGCTGTAATTACAAACCCGCGGGAGGGGAATGGTGAGAAAGATTCTGCCGAAAACGCCTCCGACTTCTGACAAAGTCCTGGTTCATTTCAGTGTAAAGAGCTGGTTGCAGCGCTTGATAACGCTTTCGTGGAGATAGCAAATCTTTCGCTGAGCTGGGATTCCAATTAATGGGAGCACATACAGGTTGGCTTCAAATGCTATACGTACAAACCCACTGGAGGGGAATGGTGAGATAAGTGTATGGAGATAGTTACTGGATTTTGAAGCCCATTCGAGGAAGAAAAGGAAAGCTTCTGCCGAAAATGTCTCCGACTGAGGGGTTTGCGGCTCCTCTGACAAATGTCTCGTTCATTTAATTGTAAAAAGCTCTTTACAGTGTTTGAATGCACATTCGTGGAGGTAGCAAATCTTTTGCTGGATTGGGATCCCTATACATCTTTGGCTTTAAAACACTGTAACTACAAACCTACTGCCGAGGAATGGTGAGATAAGTGTATGGAGATAGTTACCGGGTTTTGAAGCGTATTCGAGCAAAAAAAGGAATGCTTTTGCCGAAAACGCCTCCAACTGAGGCGTTTGCAGCTCTTCTGACAACGTTCTGGTTCATTTCAGTGTAAAAAGCTGGTTACAGCGCTTGATAAGCCTTTCGTGGAGATACCAATTCTTTCGCTGAGCTGGGGTTCCAATTCATGGGAGCACATACAGGTTGGCTTAAAACGCGTTACTACAAACCCACTGGAGGGGAATGGTGAGATAAGTTGTGAAGCGAATTCGAGAAACAAAAGGTAATCTTCTGCCGAAAACGCCTCCGACTGAGGCGTTTGCAGTTCTTCTGACAACGTTCTGGTTCATTTCTGTGTAAAAAGCTGGTTACAGTGCTTGTAAACACTGTCGTGGAGATAGGCACTCTTTCGCTGAACTGGGAATCCAATTAACGTGAGCCAATACTTCTTTGGCTTAAAACGCTCTTACTACAAACCCACTGGAGGGGAACGGTGATATAAGTGTATGGAGCTAGATACTGGATTTCGACGCTCATTCGAGGAAAAAAATGCAAGCTTCTGCCGAAAATGTCTCCGACTGAGGGGTTTGCGGCTCTTCTGACAAATTTCTCGTTCATTTAATTATAAAAAGCTCTTAGAATGCACATTCGTGGAGGTAGCAAATCTTTTGCTGAATTGGGATCTCTATACATCTTTTGCTTTAAAACACTGTTACTGCAAACCTACCGCAGCGGAATGGTGAGATAAGTGTATGGAGCTAGTTACCCGGTTTTGAAGCGAATTCGAGAAACAAAAGGAAAGCTTCTGCCGAAAAAGTCTCCGACTGAGGGGTTTAGAGCTCGTCTGACGACGTTCTGGTTCATGTCAGTGTAAAAAGCTGGTTGCAGCGCTTGCTAACGCTTTCGTGGAGATAGCAAATCTTTCGCTGAGCTGGGATTCCAATTAATGGGAGCACATACATGTTGGCTTCAAATGCTATACGTACAAACCCACTGGAGGGGAATGGTGAGGTATGGACCTAGTTACCGTATTTTGAAGCCCATTCGAGGAAGAAAAGGAAAGCTTCTGCCGAAAATGTCAGCGACTGAGGGGTTTGCAGCTCTTCTGATAACGTCCTGGTTCATTTCAGTGTAAAAAGCTGGTTACAGCGCTTGAAAACACTTTCGTGGAGATAGGAAATCTTTCGCTGAACTGGGATCCCTATACATCCTTAGCTTTGAAACACTGTAACTACAAACCTACCGCTGCGGAATGGTGAGATAAGTGTATGGAGCTAGTTACCCGGTGTTGATGCGAATTCGAGAACTAAAAGGAAAGCTTCTGCCGAAAACGCCTCCGACTGAGGCGTTTGCAGCTCTTCTGATAACGTCCTGGTTCATTTCAGTGTAAAAAGCTGCTTACAGTGGTTCTAAATACTTTCATGGAGATAGGAAATCTGTCGCTGAACTGGGATCCCTATACATCTTTAGCTTTGAAGCACTGTAACTACAAACCTACCGCATTGGAATGATGAGATAAGTGTATGGAGCTAGTTACCCAGTTTTGAAGCGTATTCGAGAAACAAAAGGAAAGCTTCTGAAGAAAAGGCTCCGACTGACAGTTTTGCAGCTCTTCTGACAACATTCTCGTTCATTTCAGTGTAAAAAGCTGGTTGCAGCGCTTGCTAACGCTTTCATGGAGATAGCAAATCTTTCGCTGAGCTGGGATTCCAATCAATGGGAGCGCATACAGGTTGTCTTAAAATGCTGTACGTACAAACCCACAGGAGGGGAATGGTGAGATGAGTGTATGGACCTAGTTACTGGATTTTGAAGCCCATTCGAGGAAGAAAAGGAAAGCTTCTGCCGAAAAACCCTCCAACTGCGGGATTTGCAGCTCTTCTGACAACGTTCTGATTCATTTCAGTGTAAAAAGCTGGTTGCAGCGCTTGATAACGCTTTCGCGGAGGAAGCAAATCTTTTGCTGCATTGGGATCTCTATACATCTTTGGCTTTGAAACACTGTAACTGCAAACCAACCGCAGCGGAATGGTGAGATAAGTGTAAGGAGCTAGTTACCCGGTTTTGAAGGGAATTCGAGAAACAAAAGGAAAGCTTCTGCCGAAAAAGTCTCCGACTGAGGGGTTTGCAGCTCGTCTGACAACGGTCTGGTTCATTTCAGTGTAAAAAGCTGGTTGCAGCGCTTGATAACGCTTTCGTGGAGATACCAATTCTTACGCTGAGCTGGGGTTCCAATTCATGGCAGCATATACAGGTTGGCTTAAAATGCTATACGTACAAAGCCACTGGAGGGGTATGTTGAGGTATGGGCCTAGTTACTGGATTTTGAAGCCCATTCGAGGAAGAAAAGGAAAGCTTCTGCCGAAAATGTCAGCGACTGAGGGGTTTGCGACTCTTCTGACAAATTTCTCGTTCATTTAATTGTAAAAACTCTTTACAGTCTTTGAAAGCACATTCGTGGAGGTAGGAAATCTTTTGCTCGATTGGGATCCCTATATATCTTTGGCTTTAAAACACTGTATCTACAAACCTACTGCAGAGGAATGGTGAGATAAGTGTATGGAGGAAGTTACCGGATTTTGAAGCGTATTCGAGAAAAATAAGGAATGCATCTGCCGAAAACGCCTCCGAATGAGGTGTTTGCAGCTCTTCCGACAACGTTCTGGTTCATTTCAGTGTAAAAAGCTGGTTGCAGCGCTTGATAACGCTTTCGTGGAGATACCAATTCTTACGCTGAGCTGGGGTTCCAATTCATGGGAGCACATACAGGTTGGCTTAAAACGCGTTACTACAAACCCACTGGAGGGGTATGGTGAGATTAGTGTATGGAGCTAGACAGTGAGTTTGGAAGCCCAGTCGAGAAAAAAAAGGAAAGCTGCTGCCGAAAATGTCTCCAACTGAGGGGTTTGCAGCTCTTCTGACAACGTTCTCGTTCATTTCAGTTTAGAAAAATGGTTACAGTGCTTGAAAACACTTTCGTGTAGATAGAAAATCTTTCGCTGAACTGGGATTCCAATTAATGGGAGCCAATACTTCTTTGGCTTAAAACGCTGTAATTACAAACCCGCGGGAGGGGAATGGTGAGAAAGATTCTGCCGAAAACGCCTCCGACTTCTGACAAAGTCCTGGTTCATTTCAGGTTAAAGAGCTGGTTGCAGCGCTTGATAACGCTTTCGTGGAGATAGCAAATCTTTCGCTGAGCTGGGATTCCAATTAATGGGAGCACATACAGGTTGGCTTCAAATGCTATACGTACAAACCCACTGGAGGGGAATGGTGAGATAAGTGTATGGAGATAGTTACTGGATTTTGAAGCCCATTCGAGGAAGAAAAGGAAAGCTTCTGCCGAAAATGTCTCCGACTGAGGGGTTTGCGGCTCCTCTGACAAATGTCTCGTTCATTTAATTGTAAAAAGCTCTTTACCGTGTTTGAATGCACATTCGTGGAGGTAGCAAATCTTTTGCTGGATTGGGATCCCTATACATCTTTGGCTTTAAAACACTGTAACTACAAACCTACTGCCGAGGAATGGTGAGATAAGTGTATGGAGATAGTTACCGGGTTTTGAAGCGTATTCGAGCAAAAAAAGGAATGCTTTTGCCGAAAACGCCTCCAACTGAGGCGTTTGCAGCTCTTCTGACAACGTTCTGGTTCATTTCAGTGTAAAAAGCTGGTTACAGCGCTTGATAAGCCTTTCGTGGAGATACCAATTCTTTCGCTGAGCTGGGGTTCCAATTCATGGGAGCACATACAGGTTGGCTTAAAACGCGTTACTACAAACCCACTGGAGGGGAATGGTGAGATAAGTTGTGAAGCGAATTCGAGAAACAAAAGGTAATCTTCTGCCGAAAACGCCTCCGACTGAGGCGTTTGCAGTTCTTCTGACAACGTTCTGGTTCATTTCTGTGTAAAAAGCTGGTTACAGTGCTTGTAAACACTGTCGTGGAGATAGGCACTCTTTCGCTGAACTGGGAATCCAATTAACGTGAGCCAATACTTCTTTGGCTTAAAACGCTCTTACTACAAACCCACTGGAGGGGAACGGTGATATAAGTGTATGGAGCTAGATACTGGATTTCGACGCTCATTCGAGGAAAAAAATGCAAGCTTCTGCCGAAAATGTCTCCGACTGAGGGGTTTGCGGCTCTTCTGACAAATTTCTCGTTCATTTAATTATAAAAAGCTCTTAGAATGCACATTCGTGGAGGTAGCAAATCTTTTGCTGAATTGGGATCTCTATACATCTTTTGCTTTAAAACACTGTTACTGCAAACCTACCGCAGCGGAATGGTGAGATAAGTGTATGGAGCTAGTTACCCGGTTTTGAAGCGAATTCGAGAAACAAAAGGAAAGCTTCTGCCGAAAAAGTCTCCGACTGAGGGGTTTGCAGCTCGTCTGACGACGTTCTGGTTCATGTCAGTGTAAAAAGCTGGTTGCAGCGCTTGCTAACGCTTTCGTGGAGATAGCAAATCTTTCGCTGAGCTGGGATTCCAATTAATGGGAGCACATACATGTTGGCTTCAAATGCTATACGTACAAACCCACTGGAGGGGAATGGTGAGGTATGGACCTAGTTACCATATTTTGAAGCCCATTCGAGGAAGAAAAGGAAAGCTTCTGCCGAAAATGTCAGCGACTGAGGGGTTTGCAGCTCTTCTGATAACGTCCTGGTTCATTTCAGTGTAAAAAGCTGGTTACAGCGCTTGAAAACACTTTCGTGGAGATAGGAAATCTTTCGCTGAACTGGGATCCCTATACATCCTTAGCTTTGAAACACTGTAACTACAAACCTACCGCTGCGGAATGGTGAGATAAGTGTATGGAGCTAGTTACCCGGTGTTGATGCGAATTCGAGAACTAAAAGGAAAGCTTCTGCCGAAAACGCCTCCGACTGAGGCGTTTGCAGCTCTTCTGATAACGTCCTGGTTCATTTCAGTGTAAAAAGCTGCTTACAGTGGTTCTAAATACTTTCATGGAGATAGGAAATCTGTCGTTGAACTGGGATCCCTATACATCTTTAGCTTTGAAGCACTGTAACTACAAACCTACCGCATTGGAATGATGAGATAAGTGTATGGAGCTAGTTACCCAGTTTTGAAGCGTATTCGAGAAACAAAAGGAAAGCTTCTGAAGAAAAGGCTCCGACTGACAGTTTTGCAGCTCTTCTGACAACATTCTCGTTCATTTCAGTGTAAAAAGCTGGTTGCAGCGCTTGCTAACGCTTTCATGGAGATAGCAAATCTTTCGCTGAGCTGGGATTCCAATCAATGGGAGCGCATACAGGTTGTCTTAAAATGCTGTACGTACAAACCCACAGGAGGGGAATGGTGAGATGAGTGTATGGACCTAGTTACTGGATTTTGAAGCCCATTCGAGGAAGAAAAGGAAAGCTTCTGCCGAAAAACCCTCCAACTGCGGGGTTTCCAGCTCTTCTGACAACGTTCTGATTCATTTCAGTGTAAAAAGCTGGTTGCAGCGCTTGATAACGCTTTCGTGGAGATAGCAAATCTTTTGCTGAGCTGGGATCCCTATACGTCTTTGGCTTTGAAACACTGTAACTGCAAACCTACTGCAGAGGAATGGTGAGATAAGTGTATGGAGATAGACAGTGAGTTTGGAAGCTCAGTCGAGAAAAAAAAGGAAAGCTGCTGCCAAAAACGACTCCGACTGAGGCGTTTGCAGCTCTTTTGACAAAGTTCTGGTTCATTTCAGTGGATAAAGCTGGTTACAGCGCTTGAAAACTCTCTCGTGGAGATAGGAAATCTTTCGCTGAACTGGGATCCCTATATATCTTTTGCTTTGAAGCACTGTAACTACAAACCTACCGCATTGGAATGATGAGATAAGAGTATGGAGCTAGTTACCCAGTTTTGAAGCGCATTCGAGAAACAAAAGGAAAGCTTCTGCCGAAAAGGCTCCGACTGACAGTTTTGCAGCTCTTCTGACAACATTCTCGTTCATTTCAGTGTAGTAAAATGGTTACAGTGCTTGAAAACACTTTCGTGTAGATGGAAAATCTTTCGCTGAACTGGGATTCCAATTAATGGGAGCCAATACTTCCTTGGCTTAAAACGCTGTAATTACAAACCCGCGGGAGGGCAATGGTGAAAAAGCTTCTGCCGAAAACGCCTCCGACTGAGGCGTTTGCAGCTCTTCTGACACCGTCCTGGTTCATTTCAGTGTAAAAAGCTGGTTACAGCACTTGAAAACACTTTCGTTGAGACAGCAAATCTTTCGCTGAACTACGATTCCAATAAATGGGAGCCCATACATGTTGGCTTAAAACGCTGTAACTACAAACCCACTGGAGGGGAATGGTGAGATAAGTATGTGAAGCAAGTTACTGCATTTTGAAGAGCATTAGAGAAACAAAAGGAAAGCTTCTGCCGAAAAAGCCTCCGACTGAGGGGTTTGCAGCTCTTCTGCCAACGTCCTGGTTCATTTCAGTGTAAAAAGCTGGTTACAGCGCTTGATAACGCTTTCGTGGAGATAGCAAATCTTTCGCTGAACTGGGATCCCTATACGTCTTTCGCTTTGAAACACTGTAACTGCAAACCTACTGCAGAGGAATGGTGAGATAAGTGTATGGAGGTAGTTACCGGGTCTTGAAGCGCATTCGAGAAAAAAAAGGAAAACTTCTGCCGAAAACGCCTCCGACTGAGGCGTTTGCAGCTCTTCTGATAACGTCCTGGTTCATTTCAGTGTAAAAAGCTGCTTACAGCGCTTGAAAACACTTTCGTTGAGACAGCAAATCTTTCGCTGAACTGTGAGTCCATTTAATGGGAGCCCATATATGTTGGCTTAGAACGCTGTAACTACAAACTCTCTGGAGGGGAATGGTGAGATAAATGTATGGAGCGAGACAGTGAGTTTGGAAGCCCAGTCGAGAAAAAAAAGGAAAGCAGCTGCCGAAAATGTCTCCAACTGAGGGGTTTGCAGCTCTTCTGACAACTTTCTATGTCATTTAAGTGTAAAAACCTGGTTACAGCGCTTGAAAACACTTTCGTGGAGATAGCAAATGTTTCGCTGAACTCGGATCCCTATACATCTTCGGCTTAAAATGCTGTTACTACAATCTCGTGGGCGGAGAAGGGTGAGAGAAGCGTATGGAGCTAGATACTGGGTTTGAAGCCCATTCAAGGGAAAAAAGGAAAGCTTTCTGCCGAAAATGTATCCAAGTGAGGGGTTTGCAGCTCTTCTGACAACGTTCTTGTTGATTTCAGTGTAGAAAAATGGTTACAGTGCTTGAAAACACTTTCGTGTAGATAGAAAATCTTTCGCTGAACTGGGATTCCAATTAATGGGAGCCAATACTTCTTTGGCTTAAAACGCTGTAATTACAAACCCGCGGGAGGGCAATGGTGAAAAAGCTTCTGCCGAAAACGCCTCCGACTGAGGCGTTTGCAGCTCTTCTGACACCGTCCTGGTTCATTTCAGTGTAAAAAGCTGGTTACAGCACTTGAAAACACTTTCGTGGAGATAGGAAATCTATCGCTGAACTGGGATCCCTATACATCTTTGGCTTTGAAAGTGTAAGGAGCTAGTTACCCGGTTTTGAAGCGCATTCGAGACACAAAAGGAAAGCTTCTGCCGAAAAACCCTCCGCCTGAGGGGTTTCCAGCTCTTCTGACAACGTTCTGGTTCATTTCAGTGTAAAAAGCTGGTTGCAGCGCTTGCTAACGCTTTCATGGAGATAGCAAATCTTTCGCTGAGCTGGGATTCCAATCAATGGGAGCGCATACAGGTTGTCTTAAAATGCTGTACGTACAAACCCACAGGAGGGGAATGGTGAGATGAGTGTATGGACCTAGTTACCCGGTTTTGAAGCACATTCGAGGAAGAAAAGGAAAGCTTCTGCAGAAAAACCCTCCGACTGCGGGGTTTCCAGCTCTTCTGACAACGTTCTGATTCATTTCAGTGTAAAAAGCTGGTTGCAGCGCTTGATAACGCTTTCGTGGAGATAGCAAATCTTTTGCTGAGCTGGGATCCCTATACGTCTTTGGCTTTGAAACACTGTAACTGCAAACCTACTGCAGAGGAATGGTGAGATAAGTGTATGGAGATAGACAGTGAGTTTGGAAGCCCAGTCGAGAAAAAAAAGGAAAGCTGCTGCCAAAAACGCCTCCGACTGAGGCGTTTGCAGCTCTTTTGACAAAGTTCTGGTTCATTTCAGTGGAAAAAGCTGCTTACAGCGCTTGAAAACACTCTCGTGGAGATAGGAAATCTTTCGCTGAACTGGGAGCCCTATACATCTTTTGCTTTGAAACACTGTAACTACAAACCTACCGCAGCAGAATGGTGAGATAAGTGTATGGAGCTAGTTACTGGATTTCGAAGCCCATTCGAGGAAAAAAAATGAAAGCTTCTGACGAAAATATTTCCAACTTAGTGGTTTGCATCTCTTCCGACAACCTTCTCGTTCACTTAAGTGTAAAAAACTCTTTACAGTGTTTGAATGCACATTCGTTGAGACAGCAAATCTTTCGCTGATCTGTGAGTCCATTTAATGGGAGCCCATACATGTTGGCTTAGAACGCTGTAACTACAAACTCTCTGGAGGGAATGGTGAGATAAATGTATGGAGCGAGACAGTGAGTTTGGAAGCCCAGTCGAGAAAAAAAGGAAAGCAGCTGCCGAAAATGTCTCCAACTGAGGGGCTTGCAGCTCTTCTGACAACTTTCTATGTCATTTAAGTGTAAAAACCTGGTTACAGCGCTTGAAAACACTTTCGTGGAGATAGCAAATGTTTCGCTGAACTCGGATCCCTATACATCTTCGGCTTAAAATGCTGTTACTACAATCTCGTGGGCGGAGAAGGGTGAGAGAAGCGTATGGAGCTAGATACTGGGTTTGAAGCCCATTCAAGGGAAAAAAGGAAAGCTTTCTGCCGAAAATGTATCCAAGTGAGGGGTTTGCAGCTCTTCTGACAACGTTCTTGTTCATTTCAGTGTAGAAAAATGGTTACAGTGCTTGAAAACACTTTCGTGTAGATAGAAAATCTTTCGCTGAACTGGGATTCCAATTAATGGGAGCCAATACTTCTTTGGCTTAAAACGCTGTAATTACAAACCCGCGGGAGGGCAATGGTGAAAAAGCTTCTGCCGAAAACGCCTCCGACTGAGGCGTTTGCAGCTCTTCTGACAACGTCCTGGTTCATTTCAGTGTAAAAAGCTGCTTACAGCGCTTGAAAACACTTTCGTTGAGACAGCAAATCTTTCGCTGAACTACGATTCCAATAAATGGGAGCCCATACATGTTGGCTTAAAACGCTGTAACTACAAACCCACTGGAGGGGAATGGTGAGATAAGTATGTGAAGCAAGTTACTGCATTTTGAAGAGCATTAGAGAAACAAAAGGAAAGCTTCTGCCGAAAACGCCTCCGACTGAGGCGTTTGCAGCTCTTCTGACACCGTCCTGGTTCATTTCAGTGTAAAAAGCTGGTTACAGCACTTGAAAACACTTTCGTGGAGATAGGAAATCTATAGCTGAACTGGGATCCCTATACATCTTTGGCTATGAAACACTGTAACTACAAACCTACCGCAGTGGAATGGTGAGATAAGTGTAAGGAGCTAGTTACCCGGTTTTGAAGCGCATTCGAGACACAAAAGGAAAGCTTCTGCCGAAAAAGCCTCCGCCTGAGGGGTTTGCAGCTCTTCTGACAACGTTCTGGTTCATTTCAGTGTAAAAACCTGGTTACAGCGCTTGAAAACACTTTCGTGGAGATAGCAAATGTTTCGCTGAACTCGGATCCCTATACATCTTCGGCTTAAAATGCTGTTACTACAATCTCGTGGGCGGAGAAGGGTGAGAGAAGCGTATGGAGCTAGATACTGGGTTTGAAGCCCATTCAAGGGAAAAAAGGAAAGCTTTCTGCCGAAAATGTATCCAAGTGAGGGGTTTGCAGCTCTTCTGACAACGTTCTTGTTCATTTCAGTGTAGAAAAATGGTTACAGTGCTTGAAAACACTTTCGTGTAGATAGAAAATCTTTCGCTGAACTGGGATTCCAATTAATGGGAGCCAATACTTCTTTGGCTTAAAACGCTGTAATTACAAACCCGCGGGAGGGCAATGGTGAAAAAGCTTCTGCCGAAAACGCCTCCGACTGAGGCGTTTGCAGCTCTTCTGACAACGTCCTGGTTCATTTCAGTGTAAAAAGCTGCTTACAGCGCTTGAAAACACTTTCGTTGAGACAGCAAATCTTTCGCTGAACTACGATTCCAATAAATGGGAGCCCATACATGTTGGCTTAAAACGCTGTAACTACAAACCCACTGGAGGGGAATGGTGAGATAAGTATGTGAAGCAAGTTACTGCATTTTGAAGAGCATTAGAGAAACAAAAGGAAAGCTTCTGCCGAAAACGCCTCCGACTGAGGCGTTTGCAGCTCTTCTGACACCGTCCTGGTTCATTTCAGTGTAAAAAGCTGGTTACAGCACTTGAAAACACTTTCGTGGAGATAGGAAATCTATAGCTGAACTGGGATCCCTATACATCTTTGGCTATGAAACACTGTAACTACAAACCTACCGCAGTGGAATGGTGAGATAAGTGTAAGGAGCTAGTTACCCGGTTTTGAAGCGCATTCGAGACACAAAAGGAAAGCTTCTGCCGAAAAAGCCTCCGCCTGAGGGGTTTGCAGCTCTTCTGACAACGTTCTGGTTCATTTCAGTGTAAAAAGCTGGTTGCAGCGCTTGAAAACACTTTCGTTGAGACAGCAAATCTTTCGCTGAACTACGATTCCAATAAATGGGAGCCCATACATGTTGGCTTAAAACGCTGTAACTACAAACCCACTGGAGGGGAATGGTGAGATAAGTATGTGAAGCAAGTTACTGCATTTTGAAGAGCATTAGAGAAACAAAAGGAAAGCTTCTGCCGAAAAAGCCTCCGACTGAGGGGTTTGCAGCTCTTCTGCCAACGTCCTGGTTCATTTCAGTGTAAAAAGCTGGTTACAGCACTTGAAAACACTTTCGTGGAGATAGGAAATCTATAGCTGAACTGGGATCCCTATACATCTTTGGCTTTGAAACACTGTAACTACAAACCTACCGCAGTGGAATGGTGAGATAAGTGTAAGGAGCTAGTTACCCGGTTTTGAAGCGCATTCGAGAAACAAAAGGAAAGCGTCTGCCGAAAAGGCTCCGACTAAGGGTTTTGCAGCTCTTCTGACACCGTTCTGGTTCATTTCAGTGTAAAAAGCTGGTTGCAGAGCTTGCTAACGCTTTCATGGAGATAGCAAATCTTTCGCTGAGCTGGGATTCCAATCAATGGGAGCGCATACAGGTTGGCTTAAAATGCTGTACGTACAAACCCACTGGAGGGGAATGGTGAGATAAGTGTATGGACCTAGTTACTGGATTTTGAAGCCCATTCGAGGAAGAAAAGGAAAGCTTGTGCCGAAAAACCCTCGGACTGAGGGGTTTCCAGCTCTTCTGACAACGTTCTGATTCATTTCAGTGTAAAAAGCTGGTTGCAGCGCTTGATAACGCTTTCGTGGAGATAGCAAATCTTTCGCTGAGCTGGGATCCCTATACGTCTTTGGCTTTGAAACACTGTAACTGCAAACCTACTGCAGAGGAATGGTGAGATAAGTGTATGGAGGTAGTTACCGGGTCTTGAAGCGCATTCGAGAAAAAAAAGGAAAGCTTCTGCCGAAAACGCCTCCGACTGAGGCGTTTGCAGCTCTTCTGATAACGTCCTGGTTCATTTCAGTGTAAAAAGCTGCTTACAGTGCTTGTAAAGACTTTCTTGGAGATAGGAAATCTTTCGCTGAACTGGGATCCCTATACATCTTTAGCTTTGAAACACTGTAACAACAAACCTACCGCAGCGGAATGCTGAGATAAGTGTATGGAGCTAGTTACCCGGTTTTGAAGCCCATTCGAGGAAGAAAAGGAAAGCTTCTGCCGAAAAAGCCTCCGCCTGAGGGGTTTGCAGCTCTTCTGACAACGTTCTGGTTCATTTCAGTGTAAAAAATTGGTTACAGCGCTTGAAAACACTTTCGTTGAGACAGCAAATCTTTCGCTGAACTACGATTCCAATAAATGGGAGCCCATACATGTTGGCTTAAAACGCTGTAACTACAAACCCACTGGAGGGGAATGGTGAGATAAGTATGTGAAGCAAGTTACTGCATTTTGAAGAGCATTAGAGAAACAAAAGGAAAGCTTCTGCTGAAAAAGCCTCCGACTGAGGGGTTTGCAGCTCTTCTGCCAACGTCCTGGTTCATTTCTGTGTAAAAAGCTGGTTACAGTGCTTGTAAACGCTGTCGTGGAGCTAGGCAATCTTTCGCTGAACTGGGAATCCAATTAACGTGAGCCAATACTTCTTTGGCTTAAAACGCTCTTACTACAAACCCACTGGAGGGGAATGGTGATATAAGTGTATGGAGCTAGTTACTGGATTTCGAAGCCCAATCGAGGAAAAAAATGCAAGCTTCTGCCGAAAATGTCTCCGACTGAGGGGTTTGCGGCTCTTCTGACAAATTTCTCGTTCATTTAATTGTAAACAGCTCTTAGAATGCACATTCGTGGAGGTAGCAAATCTTTTGCTCGATTGGGATCCCTATATATCTTTGGCTTTAAAACACTGTAACTACAAACCTACTGCAGAAGAATGGTGAGATAAGTGTATGGAGGTAGTTACCGGATTTTGAAGCGTATTCGAGAAAAATAAGGAATGCATCTGCCGAAAACGCCTCCGAATGAGGTGTTTGCAGCTCTTCTCACAACGTTCTGGTTCATTTCAGTGTAAAAAGCTGGTTGCAGCGCTTGATAACGCTTTCGTGGAGATACCAATTCTTACGCTGAGCTGGGGTTCCAATTCATGGGAGCACATACAGGTTGGCTTAAAACGCGTTACTACAAACCCACTGGAGGGGAATGGTGAGATAAGTGTATGGAGCTAGACAGTGAGTTTGGAAGCCCAGTCGAGAAAAAAAGGAAAGCTGCTGCCGAAAATGTCTCCAACTGAGGGGTTTGCAGTTCTTCTGACAACGTTCTCGTTCATTTCAGTGTAAAAAGCTGGTTACAGCAATTGAAAACACTTTCGTGGAGATAGGAAATCTATAGCTGAACTGGGATCCCTATACATCTTTGGCTATGAAACACTGTAACTACAAACCTACCGCAGTGGAATGGTGAGATAAGTGTAAGGAGCTAGTTACCCGGTTTTGAAGCGCATTCGAGACACAAAAGGAAAGCTTCTGCCAAAAAAGCCTCCGCCTGAGGGGTTTGCAGCTCTTCTGACAAAGTTCTTGTTCATTTCAGTGCAGAAAAATGGTTGCAGGGCTTGAAAACACTTTCGTGTAGATAGAAAATCTTTCGCTGAACTGGGATTCCAATTAATGGGAGCCAATACGTCTTTGGCTTAAAACGCTGTAATTACAAACCCGCGGGAGGGCAATGGTGAAAAAGCTTCTGCCGAAAACGCCTCCGACTGAGGCGTTTGCAGCTCTTCTGACACCGTCCTGGTTCATTTCAGTGTAAAAAGCTGGTTACAGCACTTGAAAACACTTTCGTGGAGATAGGAAATCTATAGCTGAACTGGGATCCCTATACATCTTTGGCTTTGAAACACTGTAACTACAAACCTACCGCAGTGGAATGGTGAGATAAGTGTAAGGAGCTAGTTACCCGGTTTTGAAGCGCATTCGAGACACAAAAGGAAAGCTTCTGCCGAAAAAGCCTCCGCCTGAGGGGTTTGCAGCTCTTCTGACAACGTTCTGGTTCATTTCAGTGTAAAAAATTGGTTACAGCGCTTGAAAACACTTTCGTTGAGACAGCAAATCTTTCGCTGAACTACGATTCCAATAAATGGGAGCCCATACATGTTGGCTTAAAACGCTGTAACTACAAACCCACTGGAGAGGAATGGTGAGATAAGTATGTGAAGCAAGTTACTGCATTTTGAAGAGCATTAGAGAAACAAAAGGAAAGCTTCTGCCGAAAAAGCCTCCGACTGAGGGGTTTGCAGCTCTTCTGCCAACGTTCTGGTTCATTTCAGTGTAAAAAGCTGATTACAGCGCTTGAAAACACTTTCGTTGACACAGCAAATCTTTCGCTGAACTGTGAGTCCATTTAATGGGAGCCCATACATGTTGGCTTAGAACGCTGTAACTACAAACTCTCTGGAGGGGAATGGTGAGATAAATGTATGGAGCGAGACAGTGAGTTTGGAAGCCCAGTCGAGAAAAAAAGGAAAGCAGCTGCCGAAAATGTCTCCAACTGAGGGGTTTGCAGCTCTTCTGACAACTTTCTATGTCATTTAAGTGTAAAAACCTGGTTACAGCGCTTGAAAACACTTTCGTGGAGATAACAAATGTTTCGCTGAACTCGGATCCCTATACATCTTCTGCTTAAAATGCTGTTACTACAATCTCGTGGGCGGAGAAGGGTGAGAGAAGCGTATGGAGCTAGATACTGGGTTTGAAGCCCATTCAAGGGAAAAAAGGAAAGCTTTCTGCCGAAAATGTATCCAAGTGAGGGGTTTGCAGCTCTTCTGACAACGTTCTTGTTCATTTCAGTGTAGAAAAATGGTTACAGTGCTTGAAAACACTTTCGTGTAGATAGAAAATCTTTCGCTGAACTGGGATTCCAATTAATGGGAGCCAATACTTCTTTGGCTTAAAACGCTGTAATTACAAACCCGCGGGAGGGCAATGGTGAAAAAGCTTCTGCCGAAAACGCCTCCGACTGAGGCGTTTGCAGCTCTTCTGACACTGTCCTGGTTCATTTCAGTGTAAAAAGCTGGTTACAGCACTTGAAAACACTTTCGTGGAGATAGGAAATCTATAGCTGAACTGGGATCCCTATACATCTTTGGCTTTGAAACACTGTAACTACAAACCTACCGCAGTGGAATGGTGAGATAAGTGTATGGAGGTAGTTACCGGGTCTTGAAGCGCATTCGAGAAAAAAAAGGAAAGCTTCTGCCGAAAACGCCTCCGACTGAGGCGTTTGCAGCTCTTCTGATAACGTCCTGGTTCATTTCAGTGTAAAAAGCTGCTTACAGTGCTTGTAAAGACTTTCTTGGAGATAGGAAATCTTTCGCTGAACTGGGATCCCTATACATCTTTAGCTTTGAAACACTGTAACTGCAAACCTACTGCAGAGGAATGGTGAGATAAGTGTATGGAGCTAGTTACCCGGTTTTGAAGCACATTCAAGAAACAAAAGGAAAGCTTCTGCCGAAAAAGCCTCCGCCTGAGGGGTTTGCAGCTCCTCTGACAACGTTCTGGTTCATTTCAGTGTAAAAAGCTGGTTACAGCACTTGAAAACACTTTCGTGGAGATAGGAAATCTATAGCTGGACTGGGATCCCTATACATCTTTGGCTATGAACCACTGTAACTACAAACCTACCGCAGCGGAATGCTGAGATAAGTGTATGGAGCTAGTTACCCGGTTTTGAAGCCCATTCGAGGAAGAAAAGGAAAGCTTCTGCCGAAAAAGCCTCCGACTGAGGGGTTTGCAGCTCTTCTGACAAGGTTCTGGTTCATTTCAGTGTAAAAAATTGGTTACAGCGCTTGAAAACACTTTCGTTGAGACAGTAAATCTTTCGCTGAACTACGATTCCAATAAATGGGAGCCCATACATGTTGGCTTAAAACGCTGTAACTACAAACCCACTGGAGGGGAATGGTGAGATAAGTATGTGAAGCAAGTTACTGCATTTTGAAGAGCATTAGAGAAACAAAAGGAAAGCTTCTGCCGAAAAAGCCTCCGACTGAGGCGTTTGCAGCTCTTCTGACAACGTTCTGGTTCATTTCAGTATAAAAAGCTGGTTACAGCGCTTGAAAACACTTTCGTGGAGATAGGAAATCTTTTGCTGAACTGGAATTCCAATTAATGTGAGCCGATACTTCTTTGGCTTAAAACGCAGTTACTACAAACCCACTTGAGGGTAATGGTGAGATAAGTGTATGGACCTAGTTACTGGATTTCGAAGCCCATTCGAGGAAAAAAATGAAAGCTTCTGACGAAAATATTTCCAACTTAGTGGTTTGCATCTCTTCCGACAACGTTCTCGTTTATTTAAGTGTAAAAAACTCTTTACAGTGTTTGAATGCACATTCGTGGAGGAAGCAAATCTTTTGCTGAATTGGGATCTCTATACATCTTTGGCTTTGAAACACTGTAACTGCAAACCAACCGCAGCGCAATGGTGAGATAAGTGTAAGGAGCAAGTTACCCGGTTTTGAAGTGAATTCGAGAAACAAAAGGAAAGCTTCTGCCGAAAAAGTCTCCGACTGAGGGGTTTGCAGCTCGTCTGACAACGTTCTGGTTCATTTCAGTGTAAAAAGCTGGTTGCAGCGCTTGCTAACGCTTTCGTGGAGATAGCAAATCTTTCGCTGAGCTGGGATTCCAATTAATGGGAGCACATACAGGTTGGCTTCAAATGCTATACGTACAAACCCACTGGAGGGGAATGGTGAGATAAGTGTATGGACCTAGTTACTGGATTTTGAAGCCCATTCGAGGAAGAAAAGGAAAGCTTCTGCCGAAAATGCCTCCAACTGAGGCGTTTGAAGCTCTTCTGACAAATTTCTCGTTCATTTAATTGTAAAAAGCTCTTAGAATGCACATTCGTGGAGGTAGCAAATCTTTTGCTGGATTGGGATCCCTATACAGCTTTGGCTTTAAAACACTGTAACTACAAACCTACTGCAGAGGAATGGTGAGATAAGTGTGTTGAGGTAGTTACCGGTTTTGAAGCGTATTCCAGAAAAAAAAGAAATGCTTCTGCCGAAAACGCCTCCGACTGAGGCGTTTGCAGATCTTCTTACAAAGTTCTGGTTCATTTCAGTGTAAAAAGCTGGTTACAGCACTTGAAAACACTTTCGTGGAGATAGGAAATCTTTCGCTGAACTGGGATCCCTAGACATCTTTAGCTTTGAAACACTGTAGCTGCAAACCTACCGCAGCGGAATGGTGAGATAAGTGTATGGAGCTAGTTACCCGGTTTTGAAGCGCATTCGAGAAACAAAAGGAAAGCTTCTGCCGAAAAAGTCTCCGACTGAGGGGTTTGCAGCTCTTCTGACAACGTTCTCGTTCATTTCAGTGTAGAAAAATGGTTACAGTGCTTGAAAACACTTTCGTGTAGATAGAAAATCTTTTGCTGAACTGGAATTCCAATTAAGGTGAGCCAATACTTCTTTGGCTAAAACTCTGTTACTACAAAACCACTGGAGGGGAATGGTGAGATAAGTGTATGGAGCTAGTTACTGGATTTCGAAGCCCATTCGAGGAAAAAAAGGAAAGCTGCCGCCGAAAATCTCTCCAACTGAGGGGTTTGCAGCTCTTCTGACAACGTTCTCGTTCATTTCAGTGTAGAAAAATGGTTACAGTGCTTGAAAACACTTTCGTGTAGATAGAAAATCTTTCGCTGAACTGGGATTCCAATTAATGGGAGCCAATACTTCTTTGGCTTAAAACGCTGTAATTACAAACCCGCGGGAGGGGAATGGTGAGAAAGCTTCTGCCGAAAACGCCTCCGACTGAGGGGTTTGCATCTATTCCGACAACGTTCCCGTTCATTTAAGCGTTAAAAGGTGTTTACATTGCTTGAATGCACATTCGTGGAGGAAGCAAATCTTTTGCTGAATTGGGATCTCTATACATCTTTTGCTTTAAAACACTGTTACTGCAAACCTACCGCAGCGGAATGGTGAGATAAGTGTATGTAGCTAGTTACCCGGTTTTGAAGCGAATTCGAGAAACAAAAGGAAAGCTTCTGCCGAAAAAGCCTCCGACTGAGGGGTTTACAGCTCTTCTGACAACGTTCTGATTCATTTCAGTGTAAAAAGCTGGTTGCAGCGCTTGATAACGCTTTCGTGGAGATAGCAAATCTTTCGCTGAGCTGGGATCCCTATACGTCTTTGGCTTTGAATCACTGTAATTGCAAACCTACCGCAGCGGAATGGTGAGATAAGTGTATGGAGCTAGTTACCCGGTTTTGAAGCACATTCAAGAAACAAAAGGAAAGCTTCTGCCGAAAACGCCTCCGACTGAGGCGTTTGCAGCTCTTCTGACAACGTTCTCGTTCATTTACGTGTAAAAAACTCTTTACAGTGTTTGAATGCACATTCGTGGAGGAAGCAAATCTTTTGCTGAATTGGGATCTCTATACATCTTTGGCTTTGAAACACTGTAACTGCAAACCAACCGCAGCGGAATGGTGAGATAAGTGTAAAGAGCTAGTTACCCAGTTTTGAAGCAAATTCGAGAAACAAAAGGAAAGCCTCTGCCGAAAACGCCTCCGACTGAGGGGTTTGCAGCTCGTCTGACAACGTTCTGGTTCATTTCAGTGTAAAAAGCTGGTTGCAGTGCTTGCTAACGCTTTCGTGGAGATAGCAAATCTTTCGCTGAGCTGGGATTCCAATTAATGGGAGCACATACAGGCTGGCTTCAAATGCTATACGTACAAAGCCACTGGAGGGGAATGGTGAGGTATGGACCTAGTTACCGGATTTTGAAGCCCATTCGAGGAAGAAAAGGAAAGCTTCTGCCGAAAATGTCAGCGACTGAGGGGTTTGCAGCTCTTCTGATAACGTCCTGGTTCATTTCAGTGTAAAAAGCTGGTTACAGCGCTTGAAAACACTTTCGTGGAGATAGGAAATCTTTCGCTGAACTGGGATCCCTATACATCCTTAGCTTTGAAACACTGTAACTACAAACCTACCGCTGCGGAATGGTGAGATAAGTGTATGGAGCTAGTTACCCGGTGTTGATGCGAATTCGAGAACTAAAAGGAAAGCTTCTGCCGAAAACGCCTCCGACTGAGGCGTTTGCAGCTCTTCTGATAACGTCCTGGTTCATTTCAGTGTAAAAAGCTGCTTACAGTGGTTCTAAATACTTTCATGGAGATAGGAAATCTTTCGCTGAACTGGGATCCCTATACATCTTTAGCTTTGAAGCACTGTAACTACAAACCTACCGCATTGGAATGCTGAGATAAGTGTATGGAGCTAGTTACCCAGTTTTGAAGCTGTCATGATCATGAGGGTTAGCAAGCAGCCTGGGGATTAAGGGGTTAACTACACTAGCCAGGTGGAGTGACCAATAGGAATGTAGGTGGGACTTTTCAAACTGGGACAAAGGAATTTGGGGTTTTTTTTCTTCTCTCCTTTTGTCTCGCTGAAAGAGAGTTCTCTGCAGCTACAGAGAGGGACAAGCATGTCTCTCTCTCTCCAAGACACCATTCTTCATTTTCTGTAAGTAGGGTAAAGTTTAGGCAGTTTCGTTAGATTTTATTGTTTTAAGGATTGGGTATGGGATCTGAGATCTGGCACGGTTTAAAAGATGTTTTGGCTTTTCTTTGTAACTAAGTTCTAGGCCCATGGAGTTTCTCCATGAGTATATTTTGTTACCTTCCTCTCTAGTCATTATACTTGCAACCTGAATATTGTTGTAATAATAAAAGTTCTTTCTTTTCTTTTATTAACCTGGCAGTGGTTAATGGTGTGCCCTGA